>NW_027223763.1:1070121-1395121 GCF_028538775.1 Myotis yumanensis
GGGGCCTGAGTCTGGGGGCCTGAGTCTGGGGTCTGTGGTCCTGGGGGCCTGGCTCAGAGAGGCCCTGGGCCAGGAGAGGCCGGCAGGGCTGGGCCAGGGGAACAGGGACACCCGCCTGATGGTGGGGCACCCATGTCTGAGTGGAGGTGGCGAGACACACCCTGTGGAGTGACCAGCGATGTGGTTTGGACGTGGGCTGACTGTGGCGTGTCTAAGCGTGTCTAAGCGTGTCTAAGCGTGGGCCCTGGGCCGCTAGAACCAGTTCCGTGTGGGCTTCTCCTCCCCCCATGACTGTCCTGTGGGGAGTTGTCTCTGCCCCTCAGGTGGGGTGTCTGCCCCTCAGGTGGGGGTGTCTGCCCCTCAGGTGGGGTGTCTGCCCCTCAGGTGGGGGGTCTGCCCCTCAGGTGGGGGGTCTGCCCCTCAGGTGGGGTGTCTGCCCCTCAGGTGGGGGGTCTGCCCCTCAGGTGGGGGGCTGCTGGACTTTCTCCCATTTCCCCCGGGGCTGGAAGCAGCGCCCCCACATGTGGCCGGGCCGGGGGAGGGGCTGAGTTCTGACAAGAAGCCCCTGGAGCAGCGGAGGGAGGCTGTGGGGACCCCGTCACTGGGTCTGAGGTTGGGGTCCCTGTGGCTCAGGTCTGTAGGGTCCCGTCCTGGCTGCGGGGTGGTTAGACTCCCCTCGGGGGCTGTCCTGCCCGTGCAGCCACCCTGTGCCCGGCCCGGCCCTCCCTCCTGACTGAGGTGCCACCTGCCCGCCCGCCGGGCACAGGCCCCTCGCTGGTGCAGACCCAGCTCTGGGCGCGGCCCGTTCCTGCATGTGCCAGTCCTGGCGGATGGGGCCACCCTGAGGGCCTCCCGTGGGCGCTGTCTCCAGACGGAGTCACACGGGTGGGGGGCACGGGCTGCGGGCTCCTCCGTCCGGCCCTCGTCTCTGGGCCGTGCTGCCCGCGCTCAACCTCTGCGCTGACATCGGTTGGGAGGGCGGAGCCCGCGGTGGCCCCAGCCCACAGGGCGGTGACGTGATTCAGTCCAGGTCCGGCCAGTTGCGTGGCTGCCGTGCCGTGGGCCCGGGGAACTGTCCCCGGGATGCGGCGTTGTCCTCCCTCCTCTCGCCCGACTTCTGACCCTGGGTCACTCGGCATCTCGAATCTGTGGGTTTGAGCCTCTGGCCAAATCGGGGACGTTTTCAGCCAGGACATGGTTGAGGGCCCTCCGCGCTGCCCGTCCGCGGCCTGGAGGCCCCGCCCTGCGTCAGCCTGATGCTCCCCCGGGGCACGTGGCCATTGCTGCCGCGTGGCTCCCTCCACCGAGCCCTCTGCTCTCTCTCCTGCCGGGAGCCGTCCTCTCAGCTCTTCGTCTCGTTATTCTGGTTTCGGTTACAGAGGTGTCCTTAGGTGCTTCCCTCTGCCGCTGATGTCTCTGATGATGGTGCTCCAGACTCGTCGCTGGGACT
Organism: Myotis yumanensis; assembly: GCF_028538775.1. Lineage (NCBI taxonomy): Eukaryota > Metazoa > Chordata > Mammalia > Chiroptera > Vespertilionidae > Myotis > Myotis yumanensis. Next base: position 1,071,572 of record NW_027223763.1, read on the forward strand.
CTGACGCCCGTTGTCTGTCTCCTTCCCTTTGGCCTCAGATCTTCCTGGTTTTGAGGAACGAGTTTTGGTGGAAACCTGGACACTTTCCATTATTTTCTGGGGCGCGGGATGCTATTCAGACCAGTTTCAGTTGGGGCTCTGGTCCTGCCCCTTAAGGGGACTAGGGTCTGCCTTGTAGCTTCAGTTGTGGGGGTGTCCAGGTTCCGGCGGGAGGGTCACCCCACTCTACAGACTGGAAACGGAGGCTCAGAAATCAGGGTCCCGAAGCAGGAGGGGCGTCGAGCAAGTCTGAGCCGGGCCCACACCTGACTGCCCGCGGCCCTGGCCCAAAGGCCACGCGGGGGGAGTGACCGTCACCTGAAGAAGGCGGGGCTGGTGGCCGCCGGGTCCTGGGCGACCGGCCTCGCGGGTCAGAGCCGCGCTGCGCTGACCAGTCGCGGCCCCTCAAGCTGAACAGAGCATTCAGCCAAGGGCTCCATGGCCCCTCGGCGGGCGGGGGTCAGGGGGTCAGGCTGTCCCTGCGGAGTTCGGGGCCTGCAGGCCTTGCGGGAGGAGGGGCTGGGGAGCGGTGGGCGGCCTACCCGGCTGTGTGGGTGCGTCACTGGGGCGCCTCCTCCAGGTTGGGAGCCTGGCCCTGGGGGTGCCCGGACCCCATTTCTGCCCTGTGAGAGGGGCCACCACTGACCCCCTGAGGCCCTGGAAGCCGGGGGGGGGGGGGGGGGGGGGCGGGTTGGTTTGAATGAGATGCAGGCCGGTGCTCAGCTCAGCCCCTGGGGCGGGGGCGGGAGGCTGAGACCCACAGGCTGTCTCCATGGCAACCGCCAGCAGCCTCCAGGGCCAGAAGCTGCACCTGGAAAGTCAGTGACAAAGCAGTTCCTGGAGGTGGCTCCGCGGCTCCGGCTCCGGTGGGGGGGTGGGGCGTCTGGCTGGCTCTGCACCCCGAATCCTGCCCCGACCTGATGACCCCGCACCTGCCCAGGATGAGGGGCGGGTGTGCAGGCGCGAGGCCTCCCCTGGCCGCCCACCCTTCCAGTGACAGCAGTGCCGGCCCGAGGACGCGGGCGCCCCTGGCACTGAGCCGGGCGCACGTCCCCGGGAGCCTCGCCAGCCCACGGCTCCGAGCAGGGGCTGCACCGTGGACAGTGCTGCTGCCGAGCCTGGTGGCCAGCAAGACACAGGCTCCGGCTGCGGCCCCGCGTTGGAGCCAGGGTCCTGCTCTGGGGCCGGGGCTCCTCGGAGAAGTGCGGGTGCTGGTGTCGGTCTCCCCAAGGGGCTGGGTGCCGCCTCTGGCCCCACCTGGATGAGCCATGCTGCCGGGTGAGGGCACCTTGGACGGGAAGGGCACCCCCTGCAGGCCCTCTGGTGGTTACTGTCTACTGGGGGCGCCTCTGGGGTTCAGGGACGCGTGCTGTGCGCTCGGCCAGGGCTCTGTGGTCCCCCCGCCACCTGCTCCAGGCGGGACACAGTGCGGGCTGGGCCTGGGGGCGGAGAGGGCCCCTCCCAGGGACCAGGGTGAGGACTGAGCCTTGTGTGCAGCTGGCGGGCAGGGACCCCTGGGCTGCGATCGCCAGTGCTGGTGTGGCCCCGACTGTCCCCAGGTAGTTCCAGAACCAATGGGCTCAGGGACTGCTGGCGCACGTGGTCTGAGCTGTCCCCCAGGCTCAGCAGGGACCCCTGGGGGGACGGTCAGGGAGGGAAGGGCCCTGTCCCCCCATGAGGGGTAGCAGGGAGCAGGAGGGGGAGCGGGCAGGCGGGTGCCCACAGGGTGGGGGTGGGGTCAGGGTCAGGGTTGGCTGGGACACCTCCTCACCGACAGCTGTGGGTCCCTGGTCAGCTCTGGGCTTTCAGGCCTAGGGGTGGCCGGGCCGAGTAGGGGTTGGAGAGCCGCTGGGAAGGCTGGGGTGACCTAGGGTCCTGCACAGACAGCTGGGAACCTGCGGCCACAGAGACCAGCAGGGACCCCGAGTCTGGGGCTGCGGGCGAGGGCCTGGATCAGGGTCAGGGCCCCTGCCAGGGCTGCAGCTGCGGTCCCCTCCCCCAGCTGTGGGCGTCGGTGTGTCTGCCGCACGTCTGTGTCTGAGCCGCGTTTGGGTTCAGGCCGTGTGCACGGCCCCTGTGCCCGTGGTGCTGAGTGAGCGTGTGTCTGTGTCGCGTGTCCGCGTGCCCATGCCCCGGGGGTTGGGGAGCCGGGCAGCCGGGCCTGGGCCACCAGTAGTCCCAGCCGGTGCGTGTGCTCGGGGCCCAAGCTCCTGCTGTTTTATGAGGTTTGGTCATGAGCCACAGAACTTGTATTTCCCTTGTTTTGTGCAGAGCAGCACATCGCGGCGAGTTCACGTTCCGTAACATTCGTGGGTTCACAGTGCGCAGTTCAGGGTTTTCAGTGCGTTCCCAGTTAGTTACAGCCGTCACCACAACCTCATTCTAGAACATTTCCATCCTCCTCCAAAAGCAGCCGTGAGCAGCCCCAGCCCCCAGTGCAGCAGCGCCTGCTCTGCTCCTGGCTGGACGCTCGCGAGCGCCATCGCACGTAGAGGCCTCTGTGCCCGCCTCCCACTGTGTGTGATGTCCTCAGGCTCCTCCATGTGTACGTGAAGCGGTTCACGTCGGCCCTTCACCATCACTTCTCACACACCAGCGTCTCTCTCATCATTTGTCATGACGACGCAGTGCACTTCCTCCCGCTGACCTCGGAGACGGCCGCCTGTGCCGTTCATCGTTGTAATAATGCTGTGTGATTCTGACGGGACAGATGTCCAAGGGGGCTGGTCAGAAGGCTGCCAGAATCCACCCTGAACGTGACGGCCCAGGCGAGGCCGACGCTGTCCTGGACAGCACGCTCCTGACCGAGGTCCTGGGAGGTTCGTCATCGTCTTCAGGGATTGTCATTGTATCTGTTCCTTTCCTATTTTTTTAAAAAATTGATTTGAGAGAGAGAGGAAGGGAGAGGGGGAGAGAGATAGAAACATCAGTGATGAGAGAGAACCACTGATTGACTGCCTCCTGCACGCCCCACACTGGGGATCGAGTCTGCAACTGGGCGTGTGCCCTGACCAGGAATCGAACCGTGACCCCGTAGTTCAGAGGTCCACGCTCAACCACTGAGCCACGGCGGCCAGGCTGATTACCGGATTTTAAAGGGAGTCCTTTATGATCAGTGTGCTTGTTGGTGCCTTCAGAACGGGTTCTGTGCATTGAAGAGATTATCAGAAAAGATTTTACTTTCTAAAAAAAAAAAAATTAAAGTTCTATTTATGAAAGCTAAAAATCCAAAAGTATCATTCTTGAAAGGTATTTGGATTAAATCTGCAACGAGGTGGATGGACCTTGAAGGCATTATGCTAAGTAAGTGAAATAAGTCAGAAAGACAAATACAACAACTATTTATGATGAAAACACTCAACAAGATGGACGTACAAGGGAAGTACCTCAACAAAACAGGGACGTACGACAAGCCCCCAGCTAACGGCATACTCGGCCGTGAAAACTGCAAGTTTTTCCTCTAACCACTCTCACCCCTTCGTCAACACGGCGCTGGGAGCTCCAGCCAGAGCACTCGGGCAAGAGACACATTGACGGCATCCGAGTTGGGAAGGAAGACGTGTCACCATCGCTTTTCGCTGATGGCAAGACTCTACCCATAGAAAACCATCCAGTCTCCACGGAAGGACCATTCAAACACTAAACAAACGCCGTGGAGCCGCAGGATCCAAAATCAATGGACAAACGCCCGTGGCGTTCCTCTATGCCAACGATGAAACATCAGAAAAACAAACGACGCAAACAATTTCATGTGCAAACGCAACAGAAAGAATAAAATACCTCGGAATAAACTTAAAGGAAGTGAAGCAGCTGTACCCTGAAAACAGTAGTTTTTGAAATCGGAAAATGTGACTCCTCCCATTTCATTCCTTCTCAAAATTGCTCTTGCTACGCACCCTTAAGATCCCACGTGAATTTTAGGGTGAGATTTCCCGTTTCTGCGAAGAGCGTCTGGGTTTTGATGGGGAGGCATGGGCTCGACAGGGCGCTCTGGGCGAAGTTTCCTAATGACCGTTCTGGCCTGCACTGCCCGTCAGCAGTTCTGTAGTTTCTAGTGTCTGGTAGGTCTTTTGCCTCCTTGGTTAATTTTATTCCTAAGTATTTTCTTCTTTTGAATGCTATTGTAAATGGATTTTTTTAAATGTCCTCTTTTGAGTGTTCATTGCAAGTGCATAGAAATACTTGTTTTTTGCGTTGACGGTATATCCCGAAACTTCGCTGACTTCATTAGTTATGGTAATTTTTTGTGGGTTTTCTACATAAAAGAAATGTTGAGACTTTTACTGGAATTGCATCGAATTTGTAGGTTCATTTGGGAAAAAGGGACATCCAGTGATGTTCTGTTTGTTTCTTGTAATGAACTTTGAACTCAAGTCTTTAATTCTGGAAATTCCTTATTTATCTCTTCAAATGTGGCTTCTCGCCCTTGACGTGTGTTAGAGGAGGGGTCTAACCCCCATGTCGCTGAGCTTCTCTCTCGTTGTTTGCTGACGGCTGTGGGTGGATCCCCCAGACTATTTCCTAAACCGCCAATACTGCCCAGAGTATAACTCATGATTATTATTGCTATTATTTCAATAACTATTTATTGCCAGACTTTGGCTTTTAAAATATCTGCCTGTTTTTTTCATGATTTGCTGATCTTGTCTGATCAGAGTTAATCTTCCAATAGTTAATCCCAGCAGCTGAATGGACTCCCTCATGCCTTACGGGATTTTGGTTTGAAAGATTTCCCTTTTCTCCTGGGAGTTTTGCCGTATCTGTGACACCAGTTCTGCCCTCAGTGCAGTGCATTTAGGGGGCATAAAGCCTCCCTCACCAAGATTCTAAGGTGCATTTTAAATATATATATATATTTTTTAGATATATTTTATTGATTTTTTACAGAGAGGAAGGGAGAGAGATACAGAGTTAGAAACATCGATGAGAGAGAAACATCGATCAGCCGCCTCCTGCACATCTCCCACTGGGGATGTGCCCGCAACCCAAGCACATGCCCCCGACCGGAATCGAACCCGGGACCCTTCAGTCCGCAGGCCGACGCTCCATCCACTGAGCCAAACCGGCTTCGGCTCTAAGGTGCATTTTAAATTGTGACTTCGATGTGGAATGTACGAGAAAGGAATCGGGGGTGAAGCCTGGGTTTGGGCCTAAATAACGGTTGGCTAGTTGCTGAGACGGGGGTCACTGGGAAGGAGCCAGCCTGGGAGGAAGAAAAGAAAGGTCTTAAAAAAGGATTTTGTATTCCTTGCAGTTTGAAGCAGAGCTCCTTAGGTGTATAATGTCTGAGATGCTTTTTTAACCCCAGGAGTTAAAAACTTCCTGTCTTTCGCCAGAAGCGCCGGGAGCGCTACCAAAGCTTCGAAATGGCGTCCAGTTCTAAGTCTGCTTTTATTGGTGATGACGATATTGCTAAATATGTCAACGTAGTAAAGGTTTCCTTACGTTTTTGAATATGTAACTTCATTTACTTGCGATTCATAACTTTTTTCCTAAACTGCTGTAAAACCAGCAGAAACACCTTGGCCATGTGAGCACAGTTCCTAGGATGTTGGTTGGCACTCCAAGGGTGAAATATCCGAGTGGCGATGTGTGACATGCACCTGGGTACTTGAGCCGAGTCCAGACTTGAGTTGAAGGTGTCAGGTTGGACATGAGCACACGGTGGGGGATGGGTCCCAGATGGAGGGAGCCCTGGTGTCCACTTTTGGGGGGAGGGGTAGAGGGAGGGGGAGGTGAAACTGGCAAAAGAGACACACATTCCGGGCGCTGGTGCCGGTGCTGGTGGGTCCACAGACGGGCAAGGGGAGGAGCCTCGGGCGTGGAGGAGGGGAAGGCGTGTCACAGCTTTTCCGGGGACGGTGGGGAGAGGGGGCCGGTGCGGACGACGAGGACGAGAGGGAAGGTCGGGCGTGGGGAGGGCACGGTGGACACGGGACATGCGTTTGGGGTGAAGGGAGCAGAGGCGAGTGCCGGGGGCAGAGGCGGGAGTGGGACCTTCCGTCCTGGCGTTCAGTCGGAATGTGTTTCTGCGCCAACGGAGCGGGTTGGGTGGCTTTCCGAGCCGCGGGCACCCTCTGCCCACCCTCCCCTCCCCGGTGCCCACTCACCCGCCATGCAGTGCGAGCCCCTCGGCCTCCCTCCCTCTCCCGCGTCCTCTCGCCGCCGCTCACGGGCAGCGTGGCTGCAGTTGGGGTGCTTTGGGGACTCGGCTCAGGCTCGGACTCCAGACCGAAGGCCAGCGGCGAGCAGGGCCTCTCGGAGGCGACGTCCCCGAACCTCATGCTGGCCAAGCCGCCGCCGGCGCCCCCGGGCCCCGCGCCCCGGCCGGCCTGTGCCACCGTGGGCACCGGGGGTGAAGGCGTCGCCGGCCGGAGGGAGGACAGGGTGCGGGGCCCTCACCTCCCCGTTTCTTCCAGGATCCTCGCCACGGCCGGCACCGACTTCGACCTGCGGACGCTGCGGGCGGTGCGGGTGCTGCGGCCCCTCAAGCTGGTGTCCGGGATTCCGAGTGAGTCTGCAAAGCCCACGAGGCTCCGCCCGCCCGGCCCCGGCCCCCCCCCCCCCCCCCCCCCCCCCCCCCCCGCCGTGCTCTGGGTTCGCCCCCTTCATGGGGCTGAAGGACGGAGCGGAGACGACCGCGACGGGGGCTGGTGCCCGAGGACGGGCTCAGGGCTGCCCCGGCCACCGGTCTGAGCCCCGGCTTGGGAGGGCGGCTGGGGATGAGGCCAGTGCAGGGGTGCTCCGGGCCGGGCACGGGGAGGGCCGGGCTCCCGGGGTGCGCTGCCCCGAGAGACACTGCAGGGGAGACCGTTGCTTGGCTGCTGGGCCGGCCGCGCCCTCCGCCGGGTCCGCCGCCCGGACACACTGCGGTCCGTGGGCGGCGGGAAACCCCCGAAGGGCAGGCCCTCCGCTTCGCTTTCCCTGCGGAGCTGGGTCTGTCAGGATCCCCTGCTCTTCCTTCCCAGGACCCCCTGCTCCCAGTTCCCAGCATTCCCTGCTCTTCCCACCATTTCCGGCCCTCCCGTCCCAGGACCCCCTGCCCTCAGATCCCAGCATTCCCTGCTCTTCCCACCATTTCCGGCCCTCCCGTCCCAGGACCCCCTGCTCCCAGTTCCCAGCATTCCCTGCTCTTCCCACCATTTCCGGCCCTCCCGTCCCAGGACCCCCTGCTCCCAGTTCCCAGCATTCCCTGCTCTTCCCACCATTTCCGGCCCTCCCGTCCTAGGACCCCCTGCCCTCAGTTCCCAGCATTCCCTGCTCTTCCCACCATTTCCGGCCCTCCCGTCCCAGGACCCCCTGCTCCCAGTTCCCAGCATTCCCTGCTCTTCCCACCATTTCCGGCCCTCCCATCCCAGGACCCCCTGCCCTCAGTTCCCAGCATTCCCAGCTCTTCCTTCCCATGATCCTCTGCTCTGAGCTTTCAGAATCTTCCGTGTTCCCTCAGGATCGCCCGCTGTTCTCTCCCAGCATTCCCTGCTCGTCCCTCCCAGGAGCCTCTGCTCTGAGCTTCCAGAATCTTCCGAGTTCCCTCTCAGGACTCCTTCCCCTCCCCTCTCAGGACCCTGCGCTCGCTGCACCTGAGCCTCCTCAGATCCCACAGCCCACACGCTCCCCTCTGACATCCCGCCCCTGCCCCGCCCACCTGCCCCCAGGACCTAGGCTTCCCCCCCCCCGGGCACCTGCCCAGGGCTCGGCCCGCCCCGCCCCGCCCCGCCTCCACCCGCCTCTGACCCGCTGCCCTCTGACCCGCTGCCCCCTGACCCGCTGCCCTCTGACCCGCTGCCCCCTGACCCGCTGCCCCGCCCCCCCAGGTCTGCAGGTGGTGCTCAAGTCCATCATGAAGGCCATGGTCCCGCTGCTGCAGATCGGGCTGCTGCTCTTCTTCGCCATCCTCATGTTCGCCATCATCGGCCTGGAGTTCTACATGGGCAAGTTCCACAAGGCCTGCTTCCCCAACGGCACCGGTGAGCGGCGCGGGGCGGCGGGTCTCCGTCCCTCCTGGAGGAGACGGGCCGAATGGAAGGGCTGGGGCTGCGGTGCCAGCGGGAGAGCCTGGCCGCCTGTCCGCTCCCGCCGCAGGTGCAGGTGCAGGTGGTGGGGGGGGGCGGGGGGGCGGCGCAGGGAGCTGGGGGCCCGGGGGAGCGCCTGGTCCGCTCCCGCCGCAGGTGCAGGTGCAGGTGCAGGTGCAGGTGCAGGTGGGGGGGGGGGCGGGGGGCGGCGCAGGGAGCTGGGGGCCCGGGGGAGCGCCTGGTCCGCTCCCGCCGCAGGTGCAGGTGCAGGTGCAGGTGCAGGTGCAGGTGCAGGTGGGGGGGGGGGGCGGGGGGGCGGCGCAGGGAGCTGGGGGCCCGGGGGAGCGCCTGGTCCGCTCCCGCCGCAGGTGCAGGTGCAGGTGCAGGTGCAGGTGCAGGTGGGGGGGGGGGGCGGGGGGCGGCGCAGGGAGCTGGGGGCCCGGGGGAGCGCCTGGTCCGCTCCCGCCGCAGGTGCAGGTGCAGGTGCAGGTGCAGGTGCAGGTGGGGGGGGGGGCGGGGGGCGGCGCAGGGAGCTGGGGGCCCGGGGGAGCGCCTGTCCGCTCCCGCCGCAGGTGCAGGTGCAGGTGGTGGGGGGGCCGGGGGGGCGGCGCAGGGAGCTGGGGGCCCGGGGGAGCGCCTGGTCCCGAGCTCAGCCCGGCCGCTGGTGCCCGCTGTCCCCTGGGCCCGGGGTGGGCGGATGCTGGGCCCCCCGCCTGGTGAGATGGTGGCTCAGGAGCGACGGGCGGGTGTGCGTGGCGGGGGGACGACCGTGGGCAGTTGGGCCGGAGGGAGGGGCGTCGGCGTCCAGGGTGGGCGAGGCGTGTGCTGCGTCTGGTTTAAGATGAACGAGTCCTGAGCACGAGCGGGGTTCCCCTGGGGAGGGCCGGCCGCCCACAGAGGGAGCAGCCGGGCAGGGCCGGGGGGTGGGGGGGGGTGGCGGGAAGTGGAGGGTTCCCACCTCCCTGCGGGGTCCGAGCTCCCTCCTCTCCACGCAGAGGCCAATCCCGTGGGCGACTTCCCCTGCGGCAAGGAGGCGCCCGCGCGGCTGTGCGAGGGCGACACGGAGTGCCGGGAGTACTGGCAGGGCCCCAACTTCGGCATCACCAACTTTGACAACATCCTGTTCGCCATCCTCACGGTGTTCCAGTGCATCACCATGGAGGGCTGGACCGACATCCTCTACAACGTGAGTCGCCCGGGTCCGGCTGCCTGGCCGGTTCCGCCTTCAGACCCACCCGGGGCCCACGGGGATCGGTCTCAGCTCAGACCCTTGACTGGGGCCTGCAGCTTCTGCTCGGAAAGCGGACTGAGGCCGGTGGTGGCGGTCAGAGAAGACAGGTGCAGAGCCGCCTCCTGCTGCCCACGCGGGGCGAGGCCGCGGCAGCCCCTGGCGTCCTGTTCCGTCGCTCGCTCCACATCGGCCTGGGGGGGAGTCTTATCCACGAACCGAGGGTCGGTGTGAACCCGCTGCACGGAGGAGGCGGCAAAGCTCCCTGGGGGTCGCCGTGCGCACCTCGAGCTCAGCTCCCTGCGGGTCTCCTGGTGGAGAAGGGACGGGGCTGCCTGCGGGTGGGTAGGGTTGGGGCTGAACTGAGCCGGGGCCCAGGGAGACGGCTGTGGTCACGCCGGGTGCCTGGTGAGCCTGTGCCTTGTCCCCTCGTTTCCTCTTTGGTTTCCCACCCGACAGCGAGGCAATCCTGCTGTACCGTGCGGGCCGTCGCCATGAGAAGCTGGTGCAGCCCTGGGGGAGCCGGTGCCTGTCCCTCCCACCTTCCCGCCTGTCCTTGTCCTGGGCAGCCCTGTCTCCTTTAACGGGAGGCCTCCCCTCCCCCAGCTACCCCCATCCCCTCGAGCCCTGGGAAGCACCGGGCAGGGGAGCCATGGAATGAGTGCCCAGTGGCTGTGGGAGGTGGGCAGGGAGGGGCCTGGGAGCCGGGAATCTGGCGGGAGGGGTGGCCCGGGGTTGCCAGGTTTTGCGTCGGTAGAAGGTGTGCTCTGCGCCTGCAGCTGTGGGTGGGGTGACCCTGGAGCATAAGGTGCTTCCGTTTGAATCCTCACTTGTGCGCTAAGGTGGGGCTTGGGCTGCGGCCCCTGGAGCCTGTGCCCCTGCCTCCGGGGCTTGTGGGGGCCCCGGTGAATCTGGGGGCTGGGCACCCAGCAGGGGCGTGGTCAGTGTTCGCCAGCAGGCAGAGGGATGAGGAACTCGGGCGCTGGCCCCAGGTCTAATGAACTAGATTCCTTTCTGGAGGGAAGCCGTGTCTGATGACAGCTCAGAGCGCAGGACAAAGGCAGGGGTGACGGGCTTGGCTGCTCTCTCCCTCAGCCGATCAAGGAACACTTTTCACAAAGAGAGACCCTAAAAATAGCTCTGAGCGCATCCTCGCCAGCCCCACCCGAGGGCGAGGCTGCAGCGCGGCCTGCACCCCCAGGGCTCCCGGGGCTTGGCCAGTGGCCATGCGACTCCTCGTGGGTCTGCGCCCCCGGGGGGCGGGCAGGAACCAGACTGGGGGCAGGAGGCCCCTCCAAGAAGGGCCCCCCATTCCTGTGTGTCATCCGACACACCCATGGGACCCCTGGTGCTGGGCGCGCCCTGAGGAGCTGCCTGTGGAGGGTGACAGGAGACATCAGTGAGAAAGGGCTCGCGGGCCAGCGCTCTGAAGAAACACGGGCGAGGTCTGCCGCCAGCCAGCAATAGCAGGGCCGGAGCGGGGGCCCGGAGCGTGTGGAGAGGCTTGTCCTCACCAGCCCAGACGCGGCTCCTGAGCAGGGGGCCTCTCGGGGGACGGGGGACGGTGGGCAGCCAGGAGCCCCTTTAAATTCCGGCCCAGGGTGATGGGGTCTCAACAGAGAGCGTCACTCAGCGCAGACCCCTAAAAACCAGGCGGTGGGGCTGCCCCAGCTGGGGAGAGGCGTCAGCGGAGTCCAGTGAGTTCCTGTGGCCCAGAGAGACGGTTATCTCTGGGGCGAAGGAGGGGCTTGCCTGTCCCCCCTCTACCCACACCCCCCCCCCCCCCCCGGCCCCGCTTCTGTGTTGGCTGCCAGCCAGCCCGGCAGCTGTGGAGGGAGGGTGCTGCCTGGGGCACAGGGGCCTCATGTCCCTCCGCACGTCCCTCCCGCTGACGGAGGCCAGCTGTGCCGGCCTCTCTGTGTGGAGCATGTTGACCGCGTTGCTAGCAGCCGGTCTGGACACTGTGAACGCAGACTGCTTTCTACTGGGCGTGACTGTGGGACGTCCTGTCACACTTTCCTCCAGGGCCAGTGGGAGACAGTGCGGGTTCCGTACACGTGGTTCTGACACGGTCACTGTACTGGGGAAGGCGTGTGCGTGTGCGTGTGCACACCCATAGGCTGTGTGCTCTGCAGTCGCCTGATGGGGGACCAGGAGAGGAAGAATCAGGTGTGAGCTGAGCTGTGGGGGTACGGAGGGGGGAGCGGGGGGAGCAGGGTGTCTGCTCAGTTTTGCTGCCGAGGAGAGGGGTGGAGCCTGCATTCTGCTCTGACCCGTGGAGTTCTCGATGACCATTTTGTGGCAGTGGGTGCTGCGTGTGCAGTGGGCACACACAGGGACGCAGGGCTGCTGGTGCCGTGTGAAGTCACGGGTGGGGGTGAGATCGCCTGGGTAACGAGTGCAGATGGAGAAGCGAAGGCCTGGCGCTGAGCCGGCTCCAACTCGGAGGCGAGAGGAGCCAGGTCAGGGGTCATGAGAGCTCCAGGAAGGGGCAGGTAAACGTGACTGGAGCAGGACGGGCATGAACCCTGGGAGGCAGGTTAAAGGTTAAAGGTTAAAGGCGGAAGGCAGTACTAGGTGAGGGTGGCACATAAAGTCAACTCGGAAGGGCTTTCTCTGGGACCTGGAGCCGGGCGGTGGGAGGTGATGCAGGGAGATCCGGGAACTGACTCTGAAGTTACCAGGTGGACCGGTTAATGATGCGGATTAACTGTCAACCGGTTAATAATGCGGATTTTGTAATCAAAGGAAACACGATAATTTCCATTTCAAGAGAAACATCAGAAGCACTTTATTCAAAGTAACGCCCATCGCTAGCTACACATCCCCCATCTTTCAGGTCATTTGTGGATCTGTCCCAATAGAACTCTTCTTGTTTGAGGCAGACCATTCAGAGACCCAGTTTCCCACGTCTTCGCACGTTGTGAAGTGCTGCTCAGAAAGTGCGGGTGCCGTCGATCGGAACAAGCGGGAATCTGAGGGAGCAAGGGCTGGTGAACACGGCGGGTGGGTTAACACTTCCCAGGCAAGATCTTTTCACGTGTCTATAACTGGTTTTGAAGTGTGTGATGGTGCGTCATCATGAAGCAACATTACTTTGCCGTGTCTTCTGGCCCATTCTGGTGGCTTTACGATCAAAGCGTGGTTCAAATTGATTATTTGTTGTCGGTAGCCATCAGTATTAACTGTTTCACCTGGTTTGGGAAGCGCCTAATACACCACACCTTCCTGATCCCACCAAACGCAGAGCATTGTCTTCTTTCCGAAGCGATTTGGCCTTGCAGTGGATGTGGATGGTTGACCTGGATCAACCTGTAATTTTGTGCATCTGGGATTCTCAACATAAATCCACTTTTCGTCGCCGGTCACAATTTGATGCAAAAAAGACTTTCTTTCGTGCTGTTGAAGCAACATTTTACTGATGACTTTTCGGTTTTCCATCTGCCTTTCGTTCAGTTGATGTGGCGCCCGTTTTCCTTCCTTTAAAATCCTTCCCATCGCTTATAAACGATCAGACATGGTTTGCTGAGCAACGTTTAATCTTTCTGCAAGTTGTTTTTGAGTTCGACACGCATCTTCATCCAGTAATGCTTGTCATTGTTGGTCTTCAAACTTTTTCGGTTGACCTGGACGTTCTTTGTCTTTCACATCGAAATCATCACTTTAAAGCGTTTGAACCAGCATTCACGAGTATCTTGAGATGGAGCAAGTTCACCATAAGCTTCCCGAAGTATATGAAACTTTCAGCAGCACTTTTCTTCAAAATAATGAATTAAAACTTCCCACAAATGCTCTTTTTTTGTCACAAAATTTGACATTTTTAAGTGTAAAAATATCTATGATGTTAACACCTTCAGCAAATTTGACATATGAAGTTTTGAAGCTTGCTGTCAATACAGCAAAATAGCATACATATCAAATCGCATATATATCAACATATGTGTAACTCCAGCTATTGAAAGGATCCGCATTATTAACTGGTGCCCCTGGCGAAGGCTTTCAGAGCACAGTGGCCAGAAACAGCAGAGATCCCTCGGTCCGTGCCGTGTCCTCCAGGGCCACAGCCTGCAGAACGAGCTGTGTCGCCAGCCGGTGGGAGGCTGTCCCGTCCCTGGCAGCCACTGCCCGGGTGCCGGCTGTCATGTTGCCATTTCAAGAACGTCAAGTCTGTAGCTTTGTCCTGGCCGGTTCCCTCCACATGGTTCTCTGGAGGTTCACCCAGACGTGGTGCTGGCGGCTGGTCTCGTGGAGCGGGCGGAGCGTGTGCCTCCTCCACGCTTGCCCGTGGGAGAGCATCGGGCCGCCCAGCCCGGGGCCGCTGGGAATAAGGTGGCTCCGCACGCCTGTGCCCAGTTTCTGTGCAAACGGAAGCCTTCGTTCCTCTGGGGAGGTGCCCGCGTGCGGTTGCTGGTTCTGTCGTCGTTGTGTGGTTAGTGTTTTAAGAAGTAACCTCTCCGGGAGCCGTGTTCGTTCACATCCCACAGCAGGTGGGAGTCATCGCGTTTCCTGGTGCCGTCGCTGTTTCGACTCGAGCCCTTCGGAGACGCACACAGGGACGCGGCCGCGTGGACTTGAGTTCCTCACGCTCCTGGCGGGAGCTCTCCTCCTGCTTGTTGGCCACGTGTGTGTCCTCTGCCGTGACCCAGCGCCTGGTGTCTCCTGCCCACGGGCTGTGTGGATTGTTCTTGCTGTGGAGCTTTTCTGGTTCGAGATCCGTCCTTGTCACTGAACGGTGTTTCATTCTGGCTTTGAGGCCTGCAGTTCCCTAGTGGCGGGTGCAGGGAGCACCTGTGTCCTCATCACACCGTCTGTGTGTTCTCTGGGGAAATGTGTATTCTGGTCCTTTGTCCATTTAAAAGTTGGGTTGTTTGTCGCCCAGCCGGCGTGGCTGTGGTTGAGCGTCGACCTAGGAACCAGGAGGTCACGGTTCCATTCCCAGTCATGGCACAGGCCCGGGTTGTGGGCTCCATCCCCAGTGAGGGGCGTGCAGGAGGAGGCAGTCGATTCATGATTCACTCTCATCACTGATGTTTCTGTCTCTCCCTCTTCTTTCCACTCTGAAACTATATATATACATATATATATATATGTGTGTGTGTGTGTGTGTGTGTATATATATATTCTTTTTTAAAAATATATATTTTATTGATTTTTTACAGAGAAGGGAGAGGGATAGAGTTAGAAACATCGATGAGAGAGAAACATCAATCAGCTGCCTCCTGCACGCCCCCTACTGGGGATGTGCCTGCAACCAAGGTACATGCCCTTGACCGGAATCGGACCCGGGACCCTTCAGTCCACAGGCCGATGCTCTATCCACTGAGCCAAACCGGTTAGGGCTGTATATATATTCTTAAAAAGTTCGGTTATTGGTGATTTTATTTATTTTGAAAATTTTTTTGGTTAATTCTTCTCACTCAAGGGTATTTTCCCATTGACCTTTAGAGAGAGTGGAAGGGAAGGGAGAGACAGGGAAACATTGATGTGAGAGAGAGCGATTGGTTGCCTCCCGCACGCACCCGGCTGCTGAGCCTACGGTGTGATTGTTGATCTGACCTTTCCCTCTTGCTGTGCGTTTACCTCCTGGTCCTGCTTTAGCTCTGTCCGTCGAGTTGCTGTATTGTGGTCTCAGTTTCATTCAGTTCCATGAATTTTCATTCAGTTAAAAACTCCCTTCAGGCTCCTAGTTCCTGCTGGGTGGGGGTGGTCTGCTCGGCAGCGTGCCTCTAGGATGCCCCTGGTTGGGAGGGTCAGTGAGCCTCCGCTCTCCGCATGGTCTGAGCTGTGTGGGTGGGTGTGTCGCCTTGTACTGCGGGTGCAGGTGGAAGCCCTGACTCTCCACGAGGCCCCTGACAGCACCTCAGCAGGGTGGGGGGGGTGTCTCCTCCTGCCACGTGGAATGGAATCCAGGCTCCCACAGGGGTGGGGGCAGGAGCGGCCTCGCTGTCCACCTGCTGAGGGGGACTGTCCCAGCCCCTGCTGTTCTCTGGTGTGGGTGTGGCCAGGTCGGTGTCCTCCTCACAGTCGGGGGGGGGGGGGGGGAGTCTGGCTCCCTGCTGGGCCTCTGCTGGCAGGGACACCGGTGGCAGCAGTTTGGCTGGAGTGTCCTGCGAGGCTGCCCCTGGCCCTGTGGTGAGAGAGCTGGCTTTTGTGCTGAGTGTTCCCGCTGTGCCCATTGGCACTTCCAGGCCGCAGGCTTCTTCAGCGACAAGTCTGGATACACGAGGCGACGAGCAAACCAGTACACACCCCGCACACTCTCCGTGGGTCCTGGGTCCCAGCGCGTCTGCCTCCTTCCCCTCCGCCACCTTCTCAGGGTCTTCCCGCGCCTGCTCTCTGGCTGACGTCCAGGCGCTAATTGTCCCGGGTGGGAACAGTAGGAAGCTATGTCTACGTGTCTTCCCAGAAGTACACGCCCGTTGTTTTGTTTAAGAGCAGAGGAGAGTGGCTTGGCTGCTGCCGGGAACGAGCCATTAGAGGAGGTTGCAGGAGCCAAGTCTGAGTAGGGGGCCCGGCCACACGCCTGCTCCTGCTCCGTGGCGAGGCGAGGGCAGGTGCGGCTGGCACTGGCGTTACGTCTTTTCCGGGTCAGTGTCAGGAGTCAGAGCCGCATGTTGGAGACGGTCCCGGGGCTGCGGGAACTCGGGGCAGAGTCTGTCCGTCCCGCCCAGGCCACATGGAGGCTGGAGTCCCCAGGGCTGTCCTGCCTCTGCCGGCCCAGGGCGCTGGCCTTGACTGGAGCTGCCTCTAGAGAGCAGCACAGGGCCGGTGGTCGCCGCCCACAGCACCCCGTCCCTCACGCCCAGCTCTGGGCCCAGCCACACCCACTAGGACCCGCACAGACAGAACAGCAATCGGAAATTACCTGGATCCAGGGGACCCGCCTTCTGTGGGCTGTGCTGTGAGCACCCTTGGCCCGGGAGGTGCCCTTCTGTGCATCCGGTTGAGGCCATGCCGAGTGCAGGCTCTGTCATGGGCCAGGCACGTGCCGGGACGTCCTCTGGGCTTTGGGCTTCCTGTTGATCTCGGGACCATGTGCCGGGCTCCCGCCTCTGAGGTGAGGAGGCTGCGGCAGACAGGTGGTCAGACCTGGGCCTTGGGGGCCGTGGGCTGCCCCCAGGAGCAGCCTGGGGAGGGAGGGGGTGTCTAGGCAGCGGCCGGCCTGCCACCCTCGGTGCCCTGGGGGCCTTGCCCTGGGCCGGCTCCTTGGCGTTGCGGTTGCAGCATGGCTGGGCCGGGCCCCAGAGAGCTCCGTGGGGCAGGGGCAGGAGGGCTTCCCGAGTCCCGCCTGGGCCCCCTCATCCCCCGCCTGGAATCTCCCTGCCTGGACTCTGCCAGGAGATTGAGAAGGGGCCAGGGCACCTCCATAGCGAGGACCCTGTCTTGTCCCCTGTCCTTCCTCATCTCCTCTTGCTTCCAGACAAACGATGCTGCCGGCAACACCTGGAACTGGCTGTATTTCATCCCCCTCATCATCATCGGCTCCTTCTTCATGCTCAACCTGGTGCTGGGCGTGCTCTCAGGGTAAGAGCTGCGACGGCTGGCGCTGCCCCTGCGTGTGCTCGGGTGATGGTGCGGACGGGGGGGGGGCGGCGGGAGGGCGGTGAGGCCTGGCCTGGCCACAGGGCTGCCCTCCATGGGGGCAGGCACTCCCAGCGTCCTGAGCACTGGCCAGCTTCTCTCTGTGCTGCCATCCTGACCTCTTCCTGGCCTTCACCCTGGGCCCTGACTGTGGGGAGGGGCTGCTGCTGTCTCTGACGGGGTCCCTGGTGAGTTTGGGGCAACAGCGGTGACCAGAGAGAATGGAGCAGCCCTGAGTCAGCCACAGCGACTCCTGGGCTCTCAGCCAGCCCTGACCCGTCACCTCTCCACCGCTCCCGGGGAGGACAAGAGGGTGCGAGGCTGGGGTCCTTCCTCAGGGAAGGTGCTTCTTGACTCACGTGGGGTGAGCGGGAGCACGCCTGGGGCACACAGGGCCCGGCTGCGCGCGTGGGCTGGCCTGCTCCCTGTCCCGCCTTGGCGTCAGTCCCCCCCATGCGGCTGGAGAAGGTCTCTATCCCGCCCACCCGGAGGGTTCCATTCAGGTCCGGGGCCTGAGGTGGGGAGGAGCCTCGTGGGCTCAGGGGCAGCTGTCATTCTGGCCTGGAGAGGAACCGCCACCGAGGGGTCCGTGGTGGCCCCGGCCTGCGTGCTCTGCTCGGACCTGGCCCTGGCCCGGGGCCTCTCCTGTGAGGGCGTGCTTGGCACCTGCACGTGTTTGCCGGCCCAGAGCGCTGGGCACGGGGTAGAAGTCCTGGTCGCGTTGGGTGGTGGCGGCTGCGAGCAGCCCCGATGGAGAATGTGCAGGAGGAGGGTGGGCAGAGCTGCCCTCCTGCCGGGAGCATCCTGGCCTCTGGGGGATTGTCCTCATCTTGGCTGCACCTCCCTCCTGTGTCCAGGTCCAGCCCGGGGACCCAGCTTCTCTTCCAGCCCCGCGGCGGGGGAGGGGTGCCCCTGAGGCCAGCGGCCAGGCAGAGCGTGTGGGTCCCTCACGGGTGCTCTCCAAGGCAGTGGCATTAGGTGCCACCCGCAGCCTGGACTGGGGGAGGGGGGCTCGGCCTGCAGGACCCGGTGCAGCTGCAGCGTGCCTGGCGGGGGAAGCTGCCGGAGAGGGGGCTGGCTGTTCCTCCTCCGCCCGGGCCGCCCTGCACCCAGAGAAGCAGTTGGTGATTCCTCCGCTAACTGCGGCTGGAGGAGGGCAGGCCTGGTGGCGCAGCGAGTCCCTGCTGGTGGCTGTCGGCTGAGTCGGCAGTACTGTCATGGCCCTGACCCTGCCCCAGGCCCTCCTGCCCTGGGGATCCTGTGTTCTGTGACTCAGAACTTGGGGGGAGCTCAGGCAGGAGCTCTTTCCTCTCCTGCCGGATGCTGCAGCTCAGGCCCTGGCGGGCGTGGGCCCCAGGCGAGAGGTCAGGTCTGGGCAGAGCCAAGCCTCCCTCTCTGCGGCTGGGTGCCAGGAGCCAGGCCTGCCAGACGCCACCGTGTCCAGAGCCGCTTTCCTGGAAGAGAGACAGCCTCCCGCTGAGGACCGCATGCTCTTTGCCGTGGGGGGCCTGCCCACACTTTGTGGACCTGGATCCTGCCCTGAGCCTGAGCTGGGAGAGCTCGGCCAGACTGGACGGGTGTGCGCGCTCGTGAGCGTGTGGGTGTGGATGGCCTCCCGGTGCTGCGAGCCTGAGAGCTCGGCTGGGCCTGGGGAGGCAGGTGAGCTCCCCGCTCACCCGGAGCCTCCGTGTTGTTCTGATGGACTCGAATGCTTCCCCTTGTCCCTATCCCTGGCCTGTCCTGACCCAGCTCCTCCTCCCTCCTCTTGAGCAGCAGAGGACCCAGGGGGCGTCTCCTCTGGGGAATCCTCGTCCAGGGCTTCCGGGGTGACAGACAATAGGGCCTGGCTGGTGGAGGGAGGGGCAGGCTGGCCCTGAGCAGGGGGATGTGGCTGGTCCGTGCCCCACAGAGCCCCCTCCGGGGACCGAGGTGCTGTCATCTGTGCGTGTAGGTGTCTGAGCAGGAGGGTCGGCTGTGCCCTCTGCATGCTCAGGCCAGAGGCCAGGCGGTGGGTTTCCTGTCGCAGCCCCTCCCTGGTCCCTGCCCGCGGGGACCTGAGCTGTGCTGTGTCACCCCGCGTCACAGGGAGTTCGCCAAGGAGCGCGAGCGGGTGGAGAACCGCCGGGCCTTCCTGAAGCTGCGGCGGCAGCAGCAGATCGAGCGGGAGCTCAATGGCTACCTGGAGTGGATCTTCAAGGCCGGTGAGCGCTGCCTGGCGCCTGGCCTGTTGGCTTCCTGTCCGGCCCCGGCCTGGGGGACACAGGGTGTCTGTCCCGGTGGAGAAGGCCCAGGGGGCCCGCAGGTTTCTGGGAAGCAGAGGCAGAGGCGCGCTGCGTGGGGGCTGCGTGGGGGCTGCGTGGGGGCGGGGCAGGCAGGCTCGCCCTGAGGCTGTGGCTGTGTCTCTCGTAGAGGAAGTCATGCTGGCCGAGGAGGACAAGAACGCGGAGGAGAAGTCCCCCCTGGATGGTAGGTCACCCCGGTAGCACTTCCTCCCCACGGGTGGCCACGTGTGCACAGGTGCGCGGTGGGGCAGGAAGCTGTCTGCCAGGCCAGGCCTCTGCACATCGTCACGTGCGCACACGCCTGGCAGAGCCCTTCCCGGGAGGCCCTGTGATGGTCAACACGTGCTTCTGGTGAGCCCTGTGCCGTGGGCCCACACAGCACAGCCATGCCCGCGTGGTTTAAGCCTGGGCATCGCGGGTACCTGTGCTCACAGCGTGGCCCCGAGAGCTTGCTGTGCAGGAGGCAGCGCGGCTGTGACAGCTCCCACGCAGGTGCCTCGCAGTGAAGTGGAGGCGAAACTGCAGTGGCTCGGCCCCGCTGCCCACATCTCAGGTGCCCAGTAGCAGCCGGGCTGGTGCTTCCATCTTGGCCAGCGAAGACCTGAGCGTTCCCGTCACCATAGAGCTTTGTGTGGGACAGGCCGCTGCTGCACCTTTAAACCTCAGGGCAAACCAGCTGCATCTGTCTGGGCCCAGGGGAGGCTGCCCCAGGCTGCCACCGAGAGACACTGCCTGGGGCCACGGGCAGGGCGGGGCCAGCTGGGCCCAGGTGACAGGTCACAGCCCGGGGGGAGGAGGGCTGCAGCGTGCACACCTCTTCCCCTCAGGACGGGGCAGACCTGGCCAGGCGGAGGGGTGTCTGTAGGGCCCCAGCCAGGCTGTGAGCAGGTCTGCAGAGCTGGCCTGACCTCTGGCCTCACCTGGCCAGCCGTGCAGGCTTGGGGCTGTGCAGGCCGGGCCTTGCCCAGCCGACCCGGTCACCTGGAGGCAAGGCCGTTCCCGGGGAGAGAAGGGACAGCAGGAGCCACCGTCATACCTCTGGTCCCTTTGCTTGAGCACCAGAGTCATCCCGCGTCCTCATGCCTCCGTCTCAGGCAGGACGTGGGAAGGGCCCCAGGCCCAGGAGGACGGCGGATCCTCTTCGGGGCTGAGGCAGGCGGCCTGCACGGGCTCACGCGTCCCCACCTCTGCCCTTTGCTTAAAGCAGTGCTGAAGCGGGCGGCCAACAAGAAGAGCCGCAACGACCTGATCCACGCCGAGGAGGGCGAGGACCGCTTTGCAGACCTCTGTGCTGTGGGTGAGAGTCCGGGCTCGCCTGGCCCCGTGGGCGGGGTCTGGGACCCAGCTTCCGGCCCGTCACCGGGGCTGCCCCGCTCGCTGGGCCCCTCCGTCCCCACTGCCTGCCCCGTCCAAGTAAGCTAGTTCCGTGCCCACCGCGGGCGGGAACACAGCGTTTGCCGGTGCGTGCCCTGGGGCAGCTCCTGGTTCAGCGCACTCGCTGGCTGCGGGCTGCTCCGGGCTCTGCTGTTCCCCCGGCCGCTGCTGGAACCCACAGATGGGGGCCTAGATGCGGAGGCAGCCGCCAAGGGTGTGGAGCGGTTGGATTCTGGATATATTTGGAGACCAGCCCACGGGGTTGGCTGACCAAGTGGACGTGGGCGTGAGAGAGACATCAAGGTGGCTCCACAGGACAGAGGAGCCAGTCCACGTGGGGCTGCGGGCAGTGTTGGGGACTCACGTCCAGCCTTGCTTTGGGACACGCGAGTTGGCCGTGTGGGTTGGAGAGCGGGGGCCGTGCCGGGGGCGCCGGGGGAGCTGGTGCACGTGCGGGAGGCAGGAAACGGGCACTATCGCTGGGGAAGGTGTTGCAGTTCCTGCTCCTGCTGCCTCGCCCGTGGACCGGGTGCTGGGGGAGGGGCCAGAGGGGCTTGGTGCAAACATGGCCATGGATGCCCCTGCGTGGTTGCCTTTGCTGAGGGGGGGAGTGTGTGGCTGTCTCCTGTGGGCACAGGTGGGTGTGGGGAAGCCAGGCGCGGGTGGGGGCCAGTGATCCCGTGGAGCCGGCCCCGGCAGAGCGGACTGTTCTCCCGGCACAGTCAGCTGGAGAGCGGGAGGTGAGTGGTTGGGTTCTGATACATCGGAGACCAGTCCACGGGGTTGCTCACCGGCCACATGTGCTCACAGCATCTCCATGAATCACGTGTCCTCTTCCCCTCCTTCCAGGGTGGCCATGCTTCTAGGTACGTCCTGTGTGGGTCTGTGAGTGTGTGTCCTGGAGGGGTGTGTGTGTGTGAATGACCGAGAAAGGGATGGGGTCTGAGTGTGGCTTCACGGACCAGGCTTCACTGCGGCTCTCTGTGCCCTTCTCTCTGTGCCCCTCGCTGCCTGTGAGGAGGGAGCAGGTGTGTCTGGCCTTGGCCTCGGTGCTGTGCAGCCCTCAGCAGGGCCCGTGGCTTGAGCAGCTCTGGCTCCTTGGTGGTGGCTGTGGCTGTCTGGACGGGGCTGGAGGCTGTGTCCCGGCTCAGCCGGGGAGGCTGGGGTGGAGCAGCGTCTTCCTCGGGTGGGACGGGCGTGGCATCTGGAGTGCCTGCCAGGAAGCTGCCGTTAGGGTTCCGGAAAGGGCTGCCAGGCCTGGCTGTGGGGCTATGTGGGCTGACTAGGGTGGTAGCTGCTGCCTGATGCAGCTGCTCCGCGTAGACACGTCTCTTCAAGGCCTCGGCCTGTTTTCATCTCTGAACCCAGAAACGCCAGCCTGATGGTGTGCTTAGCATGCACACACACACACACACACACACACTCACACGTGCGTGCGCACACGTGCAGATGCGCTCGACATCATGTAACACATATGCCCACACTCCCCACCCTCCTGGGACCCGATGCCCACGCCCAAGGGCTTTGAACGGCACGCACACGCCAGCCCTGAGTGCAGACGCTGGAGAAATCCTGAGGCGGGCGGGGTGCGGCTCACAGCCAGACCCTGCCCTGCTGACCCGTTAAAGAAGGCGGGGGGTGGGGTGCAGCCGGCCCCAGGCCGCGGGGAGGAGCCGGTGGCCTGGGAGCACAGGGCTGTGTTCCTGGAAGGTGGCCAAGGGCTGGAGACAGACCACGTCACCCATCGCAGCCCAGCACCGATGAGATGCTGCTGTCCTTGGTGGAACGGGCAGGGCCAGGGCCCATGCAGGGGTGCAGGGGCCAATGTCCTTGAAGGTGGTTTTATGGGGGGTGAGGGCACCTCTGGAGGAGGGGATGTGTCCTGGGGCTGTTGTCCCCGCACATCCTCAGCGAGCCCCCTCTCCCCAGGGTCCCCCTTCGCCCGCGCCAGCCTCAAGAGTGGGAAGACAGAGGGCTCGTCCTACTTCCGCCGGAAGGAGAAGATGTTCCGGTTCTTCGTGCGGCGCATGGTGAAGGCGCAGAGCTTCTACTGGGTGGTGCTGTGCGTGGTGGCCCTGAACACGCTGTGCGTGGCCATGGTGCACTACAACCAGCCCCAGCGGCTCACCACTGCGCTGTGTACGTAGTGGGCCCGGCCCCCGCTCCTCCCCAGCCACCTCCGGGATGCAGCCTGGAACTCCTGGGCCATTGCCCATGACCTTGGGACGCCCTGACCCAAGTGCCCCCACAGGCTGCTCAGGCCCATCCCAGGGCTGCCCGGGCCTCGGACCTGGGCCCTGGTTCCAGGAAGCTGAGCTGATTGGCGAGACCTTACCTTTCGGGGGGTGAAACGAGGGAGGGTCTGGGCACTGGGGGGAGTGGGTTGGATGGCCAGGCACCAGCTAGTCCAGGCAGACCTGGGTCCTCCCTGTGGGGCTTCAGACCCTCGGGCCAGGGCGCATAGCTGCGAGCGTGTCATTTGCCACAAGGTGACGCTCCCGCCGGGTCCCCGAGGAGGGGCAGTCGGGCTCCCGGGGCTCCCCTGGCTGTTCCCACCCTCTTTCTGATTGGCTGGTCCTGGGTGTGTCCATAACCAGGGCTGACTTACAGCCCTGCGTCCGTGAGCCGCGACGAGGGCCTCGGGGGTCTGAGTCCCGAGTGGTCTCGGCCTTGGTGGCCGTTCCAGGAGGTCGAGGAAGGTAGCAAGGGTGGGGCTCCTTGCTCGTCCAGGCCAGGGTGACCCCCAGGGCTCTGCAGGCCACAGGGGACTGGAAGCTGAAAGAACTCAGAGCTGTGGAGACAGGCCACTGGTGGGGCCGTGCCCGCAGTGCCCGGCTTCCATCCTGGCTCCCCCCAGGGAGCTCCGTGCGCCTGAAGCCACTGAGCCCAAGAGCCTTTGTCCAGTCCTGGCCCCGCAGGCCAGCCCCACGCCCCCGGGGGCACTGAGCCGGGCAGCTCCTGAAAGCTCGAGGAGCCGTGGACGCTGACGGCTCCACAGGCCCTGGGGGATGTGGGGGGACTCCAGGCTAGTTCCCCACATCCGCCTCGAAGTGTGTCATGTAGACGGTGGGGAAGGGCAGAGGCAGCAGAGCCAGAGGGCCCGGGAGCTTCCGGGAGCGTCTAGCAGGCAGCCGGGCTAGGCTCGCAGACCACGGGGACTGAAGAGCATGTGACATGCACTGCATGGCTGCTCCGGCCTCCCCTGCAGCGCACAAGCCTTTGGAAGGAATGAATGAGTGAATGAGTGCGTGGTCCCCTTCCTCGGCCTCAGAGGAGGCTGAGCATGAAGCGCAGGGCAGGGCTTCCTGGGTGCAGACAGGCAGGCAGGGCTGCCCTTCCGCAGCCGCCTCGCCCCGTCCGTGCCCCTGCGGCCGCTCTCGCCATCTCCCGGAGCAGGAGGCGTGTCTGGGCAGTGTCAGCTTTGAGCCTGTGTTAGTGGCTGGAAGGCCCATCTCTGTGGCCTCCTGCCCAGGACCTGAGCTCTGTTGTGGGGACCCGCGAGGGGTGGGGTGCCTTTGTGATCGCACATCGCGGATGGCCAGGAGCCTCGGGCCTCCGGGTCGCTGGGGCCTTGTGAGCTGCCCTTCGGGGCCGGCCCAACTTCCCCTGCCCCGCCCCCCCCCTGTGGGCAGTCATTCAGGGCGGCTGGGGGTCCCTCTGCCCTGAGCTGTTCCTGCCTGAGGGTCAGTGGGTGTCCTTGCCTCTGACCTTGGCCCTCAGCTTCTGCAGGAGGCTCCTGGCCTCCTCGCCCCGGCCTGGGTGCCCTGGTGATGCTTCGGTTGGTTCAGAGGAGGCTTGCTCCCTGGGCTGGTTGTCCATGTCCTCAGACCATGGACAGAGGGTCCCCTCCCTGAGCCCTTGGGCCGTACAGATGGTCGTGTGTCCGTCTGAGGCTGGCCCAGGGGGCAGTGGAGTTGGTGTCCCTGCTCACCCGGGGTGCAGGCAGCTGCAGACCTGCCCCCATGGTGCCGCAGAGGCTGCAGTGAGCGCGGTGAGCGCGGGAGCGAGGTGGTCTGGTGCGCGGTGGCAGGGGCATGGGGCCCTCGTCACTGTCTGTTTCAGGAGCAGCTGGAGGTCCAGAGGCCGGAAGCCTGGCCGGTGGCTGCCAGCTGACCCTTCGTACCCTCTCACGGCCTTGGCCTTCGTGTGGGCGCGAACGTGGGTTCTGAGCTGGGGTCGGAGGGCACAGAGCCATTGGCCCGCTGTATGAAATGAGCCGATTCCAACTCAGTGCTTGGGGAGGAGGCTCAGCCGACCTGTCCGACGACGCCCGGATTCCTGGTGTGGCCGTGGCTGGGCCAGCGGGTCTGCTTTCTGGCCTCGAGCAACTCCGGGCTTTCTTGCTCCGACTCCCGCGCTCCTCTCCCACCCCCCCAGGCTGGGCCAGTGTCTGTGCCTGGAATCCCCCACCTGGCTCCCAGCTCAGCATGTCCTCCCTGCCGTCCTGAGGCCCCGGAGGGTCCGCTCAGCCAGTGGAGGCAGTGGCCACAGGAGCCTCTGTGTGACTCACAGAGCGAGCAGCATGCTGGTCGGGACTGGGGGTACTCAGGGTGCAGGGGCAAACTGAACAAAGTTCAAACCCAGCGTGGTGCTGGGGGGGGTCCATCCGAGCGTGGCGTGGGGCAGGGACTAGGCAGTGGGGTGGGTCCAGGCCGCCCCGCCATCTGTCCTGCTCTGGGTACCCTGAGTCCCATCCGGGAGCTCACGGCTGAGCCTGTCTCACGTCCACGGCACTGGGCATGCCCCGCCTTGGGACTGGAGTGAGCATCTCTGCACCCCCCCGTCCTCGGTTGTCCCTGCCTTGGCCTGAGATTTCAGGGCTTGGGGGCCGCAGGCCAGGCTGGAAGGCTCCCCTGAAAGGCCCGGGCCAGGTGTCCTCTGGGCTGGGCTGGGCTGGAGCCGGAGGGAGGAGGCTGCGTGCTAACCCCCTCTTCTCCGGCTTCTCCTAGACTTTGCAGAGTTTGTTTTCCTGGGTCTCTTCCTCACAGAGATGTCCCTGAAGATGTACGGCCTGGGGCCCAGGAGCTACTTCCGGTCCTCCTTCAACTGCTTCGACTTCGGGGTGAGTGAGAAGCCTCTGCAGGGACAGCGCTGGGGTCCAGGCGGCCGAGCTGGACCTCGCTGGAAGGTGCAACAGCCCCGCCCACTGCCCCACCCAGGGGGACCCAGGGGACTGCAGGACTGTGACCCTGTGGTCAGCAAGGCTGCCTGTGCACGGCAGGTGCATGTGACAGGGAGGCCTGTCCTGGCCGGGCCCTGATGGGCGGGGCGCTCCCTAGGCTGCCCGCCTGTGGGACTTCTCCTTCCCTTCCCGTCTGTCCCTCCGTCCGTGTCCTCCTGGCAGGGAGGACGGGCCTGGGCCTGTGGGCCTGCAGCTCCGTGCCAGGCGTGTGCTTGAGCTGCCGAGGAGGCAGGCAGGGCGGGGCTGTGGGGGGCGCCGGAGCCTGACCCTCCTCCCCTGCAGGTCATCGTGGGGAGCATCTTTGAAGTGGTCTGGGCGGCCATCAAGCCGGGAACCTCCTTTGGGATCAGTGTGCTGCGGGCTCTCCGGCTGTTGAGGATCTTCAAGGTCACAAAGTATGTCCCCTGCCTGCTCCTGGGGGAGGGGTGGCCGTGCAGGCAGCACGGGGGCGGTGTTGTCCCGGGAATTCATGGGGCTGGTTTGCTCTCCGCTGTCTGGAAACTTTCTGTGGCTCATAATTGTATAAATACAGAAAGTGACCGAACCGGCCAGGCCAGCAGCCCACATGACTTCATCTCGGCCTCGTTGGGGGCACGTCCGTCCTCGGGATCGTCCCAACGGCCTCGGTGTCGCTGGCGGCCTCTCTAGCTCACATCAGCCTCCACCCATCAGTCCCTCCTCGCCAGGCTCTGCCTGGCTGACCTGAGCCGCCTGGCCCCTGGCCCCAGGCTGCCCCGCCCTGTGCCTGGCCCACTGTCTGCTCCCATTCATCCCACTTGGTTGCTTGTGTCACTGTAGCAGCGAGTTGCTCTGTTTCGCCCACAAGGAGGCTGAGTTGGGGCAGAGATGGTGCAGGGAGTGAGGACAGCTGGGCTGGACCGCACCTTCATGGCTAGAGCTGTGGTGACGGAACCAGGAGACAGCAGGCTGGGCCCCGGCTGCCTGAGGGCAGGAGGCTCCTCCACGTGAGCGGCTGGGTGTGGGCCCACGATGCCCCAGCGCGGTCTTTGTGCAGCTGCCTCGGCCTGGGCCACAGCCGCTGCGGGACCGGGCCGGGAGCACAGCTGTCGGTGCGCCTGTGTGGGCCCCGGCTCCAGGGCCCTCCGGGGCACTCGGCCGGTCTCCCGGGGTCTGGGCTGATCACAGTGCCTGGAAGGAAAGCTGGGTGCTCTGGGCTCTGCACAGCAGGAGCCGCGGTGGAGGGGGTCAGGCTCTCTGAGGGTCAGCAGCCAGGCTGTGGGGAGACCCGGGAGAATGAGGGGGGTGGAGGGGTGGAAGGTGCTGAGGGAACTCGGGCTAGGCTTCACTCCCGCTACAGCGGTCTTTGCAGGGAGGGCCGTGGACTTGACTACATCCTCACGCAGGTCTTCTGGCTGCCATGCAGCTGTCCTCACACACAGCGCTGCCCGGGGCCCTGGGGGTGTGGGGTGTTGGGTGAAAGGGGCCTGGAGGAGGTCGGGTCGGGGGCGGCTGCCTGAGGGGGGGGCGTTGTTCTGCTGAGTGGAGTGACCGGAGTGGGTGTGAGGGGCCCGTCAGCCTGCACATGTCAGCTGTGCCACCCCCATGGGCCTTGGTGACAGGGATGGTGGGTCGAACTGCGGAGAAAAGCTCCACCTCCCTCCAGGGGCGTGGCCCTTAGGGGTCAGAAGGTCCTGAAGCCACAGGTGTGACACAGAGCAGGTGAATGTGGGGTCCGGGTCCAGAGCTGGCCTCCCCTGCCGGGTGCAGCCCTGCGCTCAGACCGCCCGCCGCCCCGACAGGTACTGGAACTCCTTGCGGAACCTGGTGGTGTCGCTGCTCAACTCCATGAAGTCGATCATCAGCCTCCTGTTCCTGCTCTTCCTGTTCATCGTGGTCTTCGCCCTGCTGGGCATGCAGCTGTTTGGGGGACAGTACGTGCCAGGGGCGGGAAGGGGTGCTCAGGGCAGCTGTTTGGAGGACAGTATGTGCCAGGGGCGGGAAGGGGTGCTCAGGGCAGCTGTTTGGAGGACAGTATGTGCCAGGGGCGGGAAGGGGTGCTCAGGGCAGCTGTTCGGGGGACAGGACGTGCCCTGGGGCGGGAAGGGGTGCTCAGGGCAGCTGTTTGGAGGACAGTATGTGCCAGGGGCGGGAAGGGGTGCTCAGGACAGCTGTTCGGGGGACAGGACGTGCCCGGGGGCGGGAAGGGGTGCTCAGAGCAGCTGTTTGGGGGACAGTATGTGCCAGGGGCGGGAAGGGGTGCTCAGGGCAGCTCTTTGGGGGACAGTATGTGCCAGGGGCGGGAAGGGGTGCTCAGGGCAGCTGTTCGGGGGACAGTATGTGCCAAGGGGGGGAAGGGGTGCTCAGGGCAGCTGTTTGGGGGACGGGATGTGCCCAGGGGGCAGGAAGGGGTGCTCAGGGCAGCTGTTCGGGGGACAGGACATGCCCGGGGCGGGAGTGTGTGCTCAGAGCAGCTGTTTGGGGGACAGGACGTGCCAGGGGGAGGGAAGGGGTGCTCAGAGCAGCTGTTTGGGGGACAGGACATGCCCGGGGGCGGGAAGGGGCGCTCAGGGCAGCTGTTCGGGGGACAGGACGTGCCCAGGGGGCGGGAAGGGGTGCTCAGGGCAGCTGTTCGGGGGACAGGACGTGCCCAGGGGGCGGGAAGGGGTGCTCAGGGCAGCTGTTCGGGGGACAGGACGTGCCCGGGGCGGGAGTGTGTGCTCAGAGCAGTGGTGCTGGCCCAGCCGCCTCCACCTAAAGGTCACCCACGTGCAGCCTGTGAGGGCTGGGGCCGCGGGGCAGGTCCTGGCTCCTGATGGGCTGCCTTTCTCAAGGCTTCTTGTTTTTCTCAGGTTCAACTTTAAAGAAGAGACTCCAACAACCAACTTTGACACCTTCCCCGCCGCCATCCTCACTGTCTTCCAGGTAGGGCCCCAGCCTAGGCCTCTCTGTCCTGCTCGGCTCTCCTGGGCTGGGAGGGCCGCCCTCCTGTCCCTCCTCAGGCCTCTGCAGCGCAGACAACCCACTCGCCAACTCCCCACACGTGACAGAGGAGGGCGGGCCGCAGGGCCCATGTCCTGTGATGCCCCCGGGAGCTCCACTGCCACCTCTCAGCCCCAAGGACCCGGGACCCAGCGGCTGTTTATCCTTTGAGAATAAAACAGCAAAGCGCCCGAAGCTCGCTGTCATCCAATCCTGTCTGCAGGTGCCCACCACCCCGTCTCCGTGTGCCTAGGGCTCCCCTGAGGACCCTCTTGCTCGAACACTTACCCCCTGGGCTGTGGCTCCACAGACGCCCCTGCCAGCCATTTCTGTCCACAGACCTCGGGGCGGCAGGCCTGAGCCGAGCAGTGTGGGGGCTGGCCCTCGGGGCACCTGGCAGGTGCACGTGCAGGCGGGGCTCTGAGCGGCCCCTGGCCCTGGGGCTGCCGGCCTCCTCAGCCCAAGCTGGAGCCCACGGCGCCTGCCGGGACGGGGCCTTCCAACCAGGCTGGGCGACTGGAGAGGGACCCACCCACGCGCCTCCCTCGACGACCCCCGTCGCCCGTCCTGGTGGGAGCCCCGCAGCCTCTCAGTCCCAGCCGAGCAGAGCCAGCCTCGCCCAGGCGACTCCTGCTTCTGGCCAGGGGGACCCGGCCTGTCCCCTCGCGCTTCCAGTCTAGCCTCACCCGCAGTCGCTCTGAGACTGTCTCGACCTCGCCCACGCTGCGCCCTGATGCCCACTGCCCTGGCTCCCACAGCCGGCCGCCCGGAGCTTGCTCGCACTTGGTGGGAAGGAGGGTCCACGCTGGGCCACGGGCAGAGGGAGGCCACGGCCTTCCCCAAGCACGACACTGCCCGGTGCCCGGCAGGAGCGCCCTCTGTCTGTAGGCCACGGGCCAGGTGGCCACTGGGATGCTGCCTGCCAGGCGAGGGGAGATGGCAGGCCGGGTCCGCCAGAGCAGGAAGGAGCGCGGGCGTGGCAGAAGGGGGGCACCAGCCTGGGGGCCTCTGGGCCACAGGGAGAGGCTCTGCCCCAGGGCCCCCCAGCAGAGGCACTGTGAGCGCAGTCAGAGCTGCTTTGCTGTGCTTGTCGTTAGGAAGGACCTGGACGTGGTGGTGGTGATGGGACCCAGGGGGCGAAGAGGCCGGAGTGAGAGATGGATGGCGCTCGGGTTTAGACCCGGGCCTTGTGCGCTGGCACAGAAGTGACGGTAAATAGTTAGAATCTAAGGGCCTCGCCACGTGGACAGCCGCGCCTGCGGGCTGAGATCCGCAGCGGTGCGGGCGCGGGGCCCAGGCACCCCGCAGTTGGGAAGAGGCAGGTGGGCGGGCGTCCATGCATCGGTCAGCTGTGTGCTGGGCAGGACGGGCCCGAGAGGAGGCCGAGGAGCGCTGACTGGCTGCAGGAGGCCCACAGGATGGTAATGGGCCAGAGGCCTGAGCCCCAGGACTGAGTCCCCGCTCATGGTGAACCTGCAGACCAGGCCATGTGGCAGGTCCCCCCCCCCCCCGCCCCCGGGGCCATGGACACCTACAGTCTGAGCGAGCTCGCCCTGGGGACGTGGAGGTGATGGAACAAACGCGGGTGAAAAAGAATATGCGCCGGGTCCTCGGAGGGTGAGCGGGAGGACTTGGTCACACAACATGGCAGCCGGGCCCCGAGCGCCACGAGCAGGCCCAGGTGAAAGGCAGCTCTTTAGATAAACAGGGCGAGCTCACCTGCGAAGGAGCCACGGGCGCGGCCGCCGGCAGCATTCCAGAATGCACCCGAGAGCGTGTGTGCTCCGAGGCCAAGCAGGTGAACAAAACTCGAACAAAAACCATTCCAGGCCCGTGGGAGGAGGAGAACGTCTTCAGGTCTGCCCTGGCCCTCCAGTTTCCTACGGAAGAGCGAGTCTGATGGTAGCCTCTGAGCAAGGATGCCGGGAGCCGGGAAAAGCAGCGTTAAAGATTGGAGGACAGGCCCTGTCACTCTGCGTCCTTGCCAAGCTATGATTCGGGGGGTGGGGGGTGGAGGTGTGGGACTAAACACGTGGAGACAGTGTGGGGGCACCCCCGCCCCGCCCCCAGGGCTAACAGCACCAGACGTCTCTACATTTAGTAAAGCGATGGTTTAGAGCAGCGGTTCTCAACCTGTGGTTCGCGACCCCTTTGGGGTTCGAACGACCCTTTCACAAGGGTCACCTAAGACCATCGGAAAACACATATATAATTACATATTGTTTTTGTGATGAATCACTATGCTTTAATTATGTTCAATTTGTAACAATGACATTGGGGGTCACCACAACATGAGGAACTGTATTAAAGGGTCGCGGCATTAGGA
Source organism: Myotis yumanensis (assembly GCF_028538775.1). Classification (NCBI taxonomy): domain Eukaryota; kingdom Metazoa; phylum Chordata; class Mammalia; order Chiroptera; family Vespertilionidae; genus Myotis; species Myotis yumanensis. The sequence goes on from NW_027223763.1 coordinate 1,102,536, forward strand.
AGGTTGAGAACCACTGGTTTAGAAGAAGCAAGAACATTAAACTAACCCAAGAAGAAATTGAAAACCAAACTACTCCAGAAATTGAACAGTTAGAAACCTACCCATCTAAGCCACCGTGTCCAGCAGTTTTACAAGTGAGTTGTATGAATGTTTAAGAAAAAATTACTCCAATTTTATGCAGAGACCACAGGGAGAGCGCCCGCTCGCTCTGTGCGGTAGAATAACCGATGGGAACATGGAGGGGCCGCCGCAGACACAGCGCCCGCGGGAATGGCTAATCCCCTCCGGAGGTGTTTCCAGTGATCTCCACAGTCAGCTTGAATTTATCCTGGAAGCGCAGGGGGGTTAACATTGGAAAGGCTGTGAATGTAACGCATCATCTTCACTGATTCAAGAAAGGGAAACCTGTAGGATCAGAACTCCAGCAAAAGCACAGCCAGCGCCAGAGAGGACGGCGCAGTGAGCTGGGCGCGCGTCGGTACCTGTCCAGTCAGCAGCTCGGGGGGCACTGGGGGCGGGGCACTCTGCCTGGTGCTTATCTGATAAAACCCAACACTGACCCCAAATGCAGCCTCCGCAGAGTCCACTGGTATCCGTGGTCTTAGCTCCTTAGAACAACAACAGAAAAAGGAAATAAAGTTTCTCGGGATTGACAAGAAATGGAGAGATGCCCTCACTCACAGCGAGATGTGCACACAGCACTCGAGGGCGTGGCGGCGTGGTGATCCATAGAGGAAACTAGAGGTCGGACTCCTTCCTGGGACCGGATTTGCATTTCAGTTCAGATGAATTGAGACCTAAATGTGAAAAGCAAACCTGAAATTGCAGGACATACAGACGGCAACGCCATGAACTCGGCAGGGAAGGAGGAATCAAAAAGCACAGAGCCCAGAGGAAACCATTAACAATTGACGATGAGAGATTTCTGTGCGTCAAAAGACACCATAAGAGGATTAAAACAACAAAAGTCACGGACTAGGAGAAATTTCCGCAGTGTCAGCAAGTAACCAGCCAGGATTAGTCCAGAGCTCACCAACAGCTTCCCCAAACCAGAGACAAGACAGAGAATGCAGCTGGGAGTGGCAGAGACGCCCGGGCTCCTCACGGGAGAGGTGGGCTGGCAGCGAACCTGTCGGCTGCCACCAGTGTCGGGGACCCCGAGAGCCTTTCCTTGGCCAGTGCAGCTGGGACGTGGAAACCCAGCGATCCCTGGTTTTAGAGACGATGTGGAGGATGAGGATTCCTACACGTGCTGCTGTGTTGAGAGCGGTTTCCTATCTGGTCCGCGGGGCTTGGCGCAGGCGGCTCCTGCTGGAGGTGGAGAGGTGGGCTGGGAGGTCCCGCCCTGGCAGACCTGTGTGACCGCCACAGCGGCAGCATCGGTGAGGGAAACCTGGACGTCCCCTGAACGTTCACACCGGCCACGGGTAGGAGGTGCGTCTGTCTGAGCAGCAGGGAGAACGGGTTAACCCGAGCGTCTCACAGACAGTGTCGAGGAGACAGGCTGATCCGTGGCACCTGAGGCTGCTGAATAGGAGGGAGCTGTGGGGGGCACATGCGCAGTTGAAGGTGTGAAAGCTGCAGGGGGATCAACACCAAACTCCGGGCGCCGCTCCTGGGGGACCTCGGCACCTTTGACGCTCTGCTTCTGCAGCTGGGGAGCGGGCACGTGGGGTTCCTCCTCATCTCTCTCTGAGTGTCTGAGATCCTGCATAATTAAAAGTTAAGGGGTCCAGAAAGATAAACCAAGTAACGTGCAGCAAAGCAAGTTGGTGTCATATTAACAGACACAACAGAAGTTAAGGTAGGAAATCACTAGCGAAAATAAGAAGGACATCGCCCCGTGGGGAGAGGACGCTGCACCCCGCACTTGCCCAGCACGTGGCCTGACGTCCGTGCGCAAAAGCCAGGAGAACTCCACGGAGGGTGGAGAGCGCACCGTCTGAGAAGAGGCCAGGGGCAGGCCGGGACCCGATGCGGATGCGGCAGGGTGAGGTTCCCTCTCCGTGCGCCTGCAGGAACCCGCCACTATCCTCTTGTTCTTTCCAAAAATAAAGTGGAAGGAGACGGGTTTCCTCACGGAGCGAGGATTGCGTTAGTCCCGGCCCAGGTGGCGGGAAGCGGGGGGCAGAGGCCCGAGCTGCGGGCCCTCCCGGAGCCGCAGTGTCCTGCCTGTGAGGCAGTGACCGCAGGCTCCCGGCCGGCCGGCCTGGTTTCTCAGCTCACAGCTCGGTCCTCTCCTCGCTCCGCTCGCCGTGTTCTGCCTGGCGCTCCCTTCCCATGTTGCCGCGGACAACCTTGCCGACATGCTCTGACTGAGCAGATCCCCATGTTAAGGCCCCACCCAGTTGGCAGCGGGTCCTTCCGGAAGCTTTTCTGCAGGAAAGGGTGTGGCCACCTTTCCCTCCGGGGGCCCCCTCGTCCGCAAGCGTGTGCGTGTGCGTGTGCGTGTGCCCAGGGGCCCTGGGAGCAGGTGTGTTGGGGAAGGTGTGTGCACGTGCAGGGGATGACGTGTGGGATGTGTACCTGAGCGTGCGGCGTGCGTGGCGAGGAGGCCCTGAGGTGTGTGTGGTGCTCGCCCTCCGCAGATCCTGACGGGAGAGGACTGGAACGCAGTGATGTACCACGGGATCGAGTCGCAGGGCGGCGTCAGCAAAGGCATGTTCTCGTCCTTTTACTTCATCGTCCTCACGCTGTTTGGAAACTGTATCCTTCCCGCGGGGGCTGCACACAGGTCTGTGGTCGCAGGTCTGAGCAGCACACGCCGCTGGGGTGCTGGCCGCAGGCCGCCGTCCTGTCCAGTCGGAGTTGCTCCTGCCCCTGCGTGTCCCTCTGGGGCAGCTGCAGAGGGTGCCTGTGCTGGGGTGGGTGCGGAGGGGCCAAGACGCGGCAGGGCCTGACCTGCAGGGTCATTGCTGTCACAGAGCACCTACTCCTCGCAGTCGCGCTGGCCCAGAGCCCCCGCGGGGTGTTGGCCCCGGGGGAGGGCGGGGGCGGGGTGAGTCTAGGCCGCAGGGAGAGGACTCGGTTACCTGACACACGGGGGCCTGACTGGTGGGACTCCCCTGAGGACGTGGCCGTGTCAGACGATGGTGGTCACAATGGGGAGATGCTGCTGCAGCCGGTGGCACAGGCCGGTGCTGCTCACCACCTGGGACACGGTGGCGGCCCAGTGTCCGCAGTGCCCAGGGAGGTGACGGAGGCGGCCACAGGCCCGCAGGCCTGGTCTGCAGGAGCCAGGCCCGGGCACGCGGAAGGCTGGGGTACTGCCCCCCTGGCCCAGGCGAAGACAGCTGCTGCCTGCTGTGGAGAGGAGCTTATGGGGCAGGGATGTCCAAGTGACGGGTCAGCGGCATCCGGGTCCCCGGCATCCGAGGCCGACCCTGGAGCCACTCGAGCAGGGCAGGCCGCCTGGCTCCTTCCCCTTGGGCCTGCTGCTCGCCTCTAAGGAGCATGTCATGGCCGGGGTGCTCCTGGACGAGGTTCGGGGGCCTGGTGCTGGGTGCTCCGCGCACCTGTCGTGGGCTCGGCTCGGACGCCCTGCTCCTCGAGAAAGCGGCAGGTGTGAGCCTGGCCGGGGACCTGGCCCGGGTGCTGCCCTGGGCGGTTGCAGGTCTGTGGTCTGTCGGATGTGGTCTCTGCCCACAGCACCCGGAGTTGAGGAGCCCGTGCGGCCAGAGAAGCAGGTGGTATTTGTCCAGGGCACAGGAGCAGGCGGACCGTGGACCCTCCCAGGAGGCAAGGGCGGGTGAATCCCACAGCCTGAGCTTCTGGCCACAAATCAGCCCCGAAGAGCTGGGCTGGGGGTGTGGGCATGAGGGGCGGTACAGGGGGCGCTGAGCCACAGCCCTGCGGCTGCTCCGGGCACTGTCAGGACGCCGGGCTGCAGGGCCCGGGCTCTGAGGGGAAGGCGGCTGCCAAAGAAAGGAGGCTGAGGGGTCAGGATCGGGGGTGCCTTGTGTCCATGGGGGCTGTGGTGTGATGTGTGGGGACCGGGTTCCTTTCCTGACCTGGAGCCACCAGACACCTTGCTGAATGTCTTCCTGGCCATCGCTGTGGACAACCTCGCCAACGCCCAGGAGCTGACCAAGGTACACCGGGCGGAGGGGGAAGGGGGGCAGATGCCTCCTGCAAGCAGGTGCAGGAAGGGGTGGGGTTGGTCCATGTTGCTCTGGATGAGGCCAGAGTGCTGTGAGGAGGCCCAGGTCATGGGTCGAGCCCGTGTGTCCCCTGTCCAAGATGTGGGTGGGCAGCAGCTAGGCCGTCACTCAGGGTGGGGAACGGCGCTGAGGCAGCAGGAGGAGCCGCCACGCCAGGAAGGCAGGTGCCCACGAGGGCAGCTCTCGGGGGAGCCACGACCTGGGAACAGAGGCCAGAGGGGCAGGAGCAGGTGCTGAGGGAGGTGCGGCCCGGACAGGACCTCGAGGAGTGGTGGCCGCTGCACTGGCCTCAGGGAAGGGGCCCGTGTTGGGGTCCAGGGAGCACCCAGCTCTGAAGACCCAAGAGGGTCATGGGGACCCTGTGCTTCTCCCGGGTGGTGAGGGGCCCCATGTTCGTCCCCATGGTGAGGGATCCTATGGTCAGTGGCAGGTGGATGGTGAGCTGGGGGCAGGCGCAGTGCTGCTCAGACGCTGGGCCTGGCAGAGCAGCTGAGCTGCCTCTCAGCACGTCTGCGCAGCAGGACGGCGCCTGCCCTTTAATACTAGATGCCCTGGGTGCCGTCTCCACTCCCCCCAGGCCTGCTGGGCGTGTGCTTCTACATGCCTCCCCGCGGCGTGCCTGCAGCAAACACAGCCCCCTGCCTGGTCCCTTCACCGCAGCCCCGCAGGCCTGCTGGCTGCCCCGGTTCCAGCCCCGAGGGTGCTTCGCAAGTGCAGAGCACAGAGTGGAGGCCGCTGCCCTGCGCAGGTGGCTGGAGAGGGGCTGCCTCCGTCGCAGACGCTGTGACCTTTTTGTCGTGCCAGTTTCCATAGATGCCGCCTGTGAACCCTGTGCATGCCCCCGTCCAGCCACCCCCGTCCAGCACATCCCCGCTCTCCACGCCATCCTGTGCTGGGCGGTGTGGCCAGGCCTCCCTGAGGAATCAGGACGCTCTGCCCTCCGCTGAGGCCGGTGCGCCTGCCCAGGCTGACGGTGCTGCCAGCGGCCGCTGCCCCTCCCCCTCACTCCCCCCCCAGGCCCCTGGGAGGTGCGGCAGGTGGAGCAGCCCGCCAGCTCCTTCCTTTGCTTCTGCTCAGCCTCCTCCCCGCCAGGCCCTGTGCTGCCTGTGGGTCTAGGCCCCTCCCTTGCTCTGGCCACTGGCTTCTGAGGACTTGGGGGTCCTCCTGGCCTGCCCATGTCTGTTGTAAGGAGGGGCCAGGGCTGAGCCCCGCCTTCCAGGAGTAGGTGGGAGTGGCCTGAGCCCCTGTGGGGGCTGCCTGTGCTGGGGGACCCTGTGTCCACAGAGCACTTCTTGGTGTCAGTAGTTTGGGGCCCAGGGGGACTGGGGTGCAGCAGCATTGGGCTTGCACCTGCTGTCCCGGGGGGTGAGCCCGAGTTGTTCAGGTACCGCGTGGGTGAGGACGTGGGGGGAAGCGATGTTGGGGCCCTGGCTCCTGCAGACACTGACCTCCCGGCTCGGGGCCCCTTCCTCTGGGCGTGGGGGGGGGGGGGGCTGTGTGTCAGGCTTGCCGAGGCCCCAGAGCTGGACACTCCTTCATGTTCCCATCAGCAGTCATTGGCTCCTTGAGGCTGAGGCTGTTTGGACAACACTGTTTGATGTCCTCGCCCCCAAGGCCAAAACCCACCATGGAGTCCAGAGCTGAGGACAGGCCCGGGCGGCTCTGTGGGCACCAGGCTGGGTGTCCTCTCTGCGGCCCGAGCCTGCGGTCTCCTGTGGTGGGACCTTGGCAGGCAGCTAACGGGGGGAGGGGGCCTCATTGTTGCCACATTGTGACCCCAGAGCAGGTTCAAGGATGTTCTGGGACGTGTTGGGAATGCCAGCCCCAGGGGAGCCGGGGCCTGGGGCTGGGGTTGGGGAAGAAGCTGGCGGCCCACAGAGCCCAGGCCCGTGTGCTCAGCCCGGGGGGTGGTAGACCCAGGAGCAGAGCATGTGGGCTGTGCCCAGTGACGTGGGGTCAGGGCCAGAGGTCTGTCCATATGTCCATTGCCTCGTGAGTGAGCACATGCTGGCCCCCAGGGCAGACAGCCAGGGGTCCTCCCAGGAACTCGCTGTGGACGGGAACACAGGGCCAGGCCCTGCAGGTGGCTGTCCAGGTGTGGGGGCAACAGGGCCGGGACAGGGGGACAGGTAGGCAAGCCCAGAGGCTGTGAGGTACCCTTGCTTGACACTCCCGGTGGCAGCGGCTGGGAGGACCCAGGCTCAGGTGGGGAGCCCGGCCCTGTCTCCTTGCAGAGCTGGCCGGGTTCAAGAGTGGCAGGTGCTCCCGGGGGCGGGGCAGGTGCTCCCGGGGGCGGGGCAGGTGCGGTTTGCATTTTGACAGGAAGGCTGAAGAGCTGTGGCACCGAGGCCTGCACAGGCAGCGCCTGGGTCCCGGGGCTGGAGCACTTCAGGAGGCGGCACGTGGGAGGGCGGCTGAGGCAGGACACCTGGGACGGTCACCTTGATGAGCCGGCGGCCACTGAGCCTCCGTGCGGAGGGTATCAGGCCAGTGCAGGGGCCGCTGCCTGGCGCAGGTTCAGCGGCAGGAAGGACTCGGGCCCGGGAGGCGGACGAGGCGGACACAGCCCTCTGCAGCACAGCCGTGCTTCTGTCCCTCACAGGATGAGGAGGAGATGGAAGAGGCCGCCAATCAGAAGCTTGCTCTGCAAAAGGCCAAGGAAGTGGCTGAAGTCAGCCCCATGTCGGCCACGAACGTCTCCATTGCCACGTAAGGCTCTTGAGAGCGGGAGAGGCTGGGGTGGGGCTGCTAGGTCCCCGCTGGGCACCCCTTCCAGAGGCTTCCTCGGGCCCCGCCTCTGCTGGAGCTGGTTGGGACACAGGGCCCTGCTGGCAGGGACGGCTCTCCTCTCCCGCAGCGACGCATCAGCAGCTCCCATCTGGGCAGGAGCAGACCCCGCCGCCTGCCGACCCCGCATTGTGGTGGGGGCCGCAGGGCCTCCCCTGAGCACAGCCACGAGCTGGGCGCTTCTTAGAAATGCACTTTGTGAACCAAAGATTCTCGGTGGGACTCAGTGGCCCCAGGACGTGACGCATTTCCAGAAATGTCTTTGAGGGCTTGGTACTGGGCCCGAGGTCCAGGGCGGGCCAGGGGGAGAGAAGGTGAAGGCCAGGCCGAGGCATTGGGACTTCCCGGTGGCTCAGTGCGCAGCCCAGGGCCTGGGGCTGCAGTGGTCAGGGGCGGTCAGCCAGGGGAAGGCAGGTGTAGGAGCAGGGGGGTGACCTGCTGGGCTCCCTTCCAGGCGAGTTCAGCCCCATGACCACCCAGCACACACCTCTCACTTCCCGGCTGACCCACGGCCCAGCTCTGTGGCCGGTGCCCCCTCTTCTGTGACATGGTGGTCATGGCGCCTGTGCTGCGGGCACACCTGTGCCGCTGAGGTGCGTGATGGCCCCGGGTGCTGGCTGTGTGCGTGCACGGGAGCAGGTGTACAGCAGTCCTGTCTGGCGAGGCCATCACCGGGGTGAGGGCCTGTTCTCGGGGAGGGCGTCTGCCAGGGCCTGTCTGAGCCGGCACCGTGCACGAGTTGGTGGGGGTGTTAGAGGCGGCTCAGCCCTGGGAGCGGGGCAGGCGCTCGGGCGCCGGGATGCTGTCCCTCGCTCTGCTTGCTCCCGGCTGCGACCTCCCTCCTGGCCCTCTCCCCAGTGGGCTGCTGAGGTCTGCTGTCGAGGGTCAGCACGAGCCTTCTGCTCGCTCACCCGGCCGGGGCGGCGGGGGGGGTGGGGGGGAGCACGTCTTCTGCGGGGCTGGAGGTGAGGGCTCCACCCGGGGCCCTGCCACCCGCCAGGCTGGCTCCTCGGAGGTGAGGCAGGGCCGCTCCATCTGGGGCAGAACCTCGGAGTGCAGGTGCTGGGGCCTCATGCCAGGCCACTGAGAAGGAGTTGCGGACGCTCTTCCACCTCCTCTGCTCCCTCCTGGGGAGCCCGTTGTTGGGAACAAGGCGCGGACCTGCCTCCCAGGGTCCGAGCTCACCTGTCACAGCTGCTGGGCGTGGGCAGGCTGGGTCCCCATGTTCCCTGTGGGGCCTGCAGGCTGTCCTGGGAGCAGATCTGGGCTTGGTCCTGGGTGGCAGGTCCTCCGCCCCCTCTGTGGACACACAGTGGGTCTGATGAGGCCGCCGGGCAGCTGAGAGCGGCGTGAGGCCCTGGCTCCTGGCTCAGAGCTCCTGGCGTCTGTCTGTCCCCTGCCCTTCCCCCACGTTTCCTGTTCTCCAGGTGAGTCTGTCAGTTGGATGGGCAGCGCCTGCTCTCCCCAGGGCCATGTCCATGGCCAGCTGCTGGGTGGGTGAGAGCGGGCACAGAGGGCCCCCCGGATCCAGTCCGCAGCCGTGCCGTGGGCCTGACCTGGGAGGACTTGCTGCTGAGGGACCATTAGTGTCCGTGTCCCAGAGGCTCCCTCTGTGCGTGCAGCTGTGCACGACGGTGCCGAGCGACGGCTCTGCTGGGTCCCTCGGAAGGACCTGTGTCCCCACAGCTCGGCTGGGGCTGTGAGGGTCTGGCCTCAGGTGATGGTCACTTCAGGCTCCTGGGAGGGAGGAGATGTGAAGGTTGAAGCGATGTGGCTCCCTGTACTGCCACCTCATCGTCCCTGGGCTCTGACCACCGCTGCCCACATGCCTGGCACATGTTCCACCCCCACACGCTCACACTTACCCACACTCACCACTCATTCCCACCCCCATGCTCACACTCACACACACACACACTCACATTTACCCACACTCACCACTCATTCCCACCCCCATGCTCACTCACACACACACACACACACACACACTCACATTTACCCACACTCACCACTCATTCCCACCCCCATGTTTACACTCACACACACACACACATACTCACATTTACCCACACTCACCACTCATTCCCACCCCCATGCTCACACACACACACACACGCTCACACTTACCCACACTCACCACTCATTCCCACCCCCACGCTCACACTCACACACACACACACACACTCACATTTACCCACACTCACCACTCATTCCCACCCCCATGCTCACACACACACACACACACGCTCACATTTACCCACACTCACCACTCATTCCCACCCCCATGCTCACTCACACACACACACACACACGCTCACATTTACCCACACTCACCACTCATTCCCACCCCCATGCTCACACTCACACACACACATGCTCACATTTACCCACACTCACCACTCATTCCCACCCCCATTTTCACACTCACACACACACACACGCTCACATTTACCCACACTCACCACTCATTCCCACCCCCATGCTCACACTCACACACATACGCTCACACTTACCCACACTCACCACTCATTCTCACCCCCACGCTCACACACACACACACGTTCACACTTAACCCACACTCACCACTCATTCCCACCCCCATGCTCACTCACACACACACACACACGCTCACACTTAACCCACACTCACCACTCATTCTCACCCCCACGCTCACACACACACACACACGCTCACACTTAACCCACACTCACCACTCATTCTCACCCCCACGCTCACACACACACACATACGCTCACACTTAACCCACACTCACCACTCATTCCCACCCCCATGCTCACTCACACACACACACACGCTCACATTTACCCACACTCACCACTCATTCCCACCCCCATGCTCACACTCACACACACACACGCTCACATTTACCCACACTCACCACTCATTCCCACCCCCATGCTCACTCACACACACACACGCTCACATTTACCCACACTCACCACTCATTCCCACCCCCATGCTCACACTCACACACACACACACACGTTCACATTTACCCACACTCACCACTCATTCCCACCCCCATGCTCACACACACACACACACGCTCACATTTACCCACACTCACCACTCATTCCCACCCCCACGTTCACACTCACACACACACACACGCTCACATTTACCCACACTCACCACTCATTCCCACCCCCATGCTCACACTCACACACACACACGCTCACATTTACCCACACTCACCACTCATTCCCACCCCCATGCTCACTCACACACACACACACACACACACGCTCACATTTACCCACACTCACCACTCATTCCCACCCCCATGCTCACACTCACACACACACATGCTCACATTTACCCACACTCACCTCTCATTCCCACCCCCATTTTCACACTCACACACACACACACGCTCACATTTACCCACACTCACCACTCATTCCCACCCCCATGCTCACACTCACACACACACACGCTCACATTTACCCACACTCACCACTCATTCCCACCCCCATGCTCACTCACACACACACACGCTCACACTTAACCCACACTCACCACTCATTCCCACCCCCATGCTCACACTCACACACACACACACACGCTCACATTTACCCACACTCACCACTCATTCCCACCCCCATGCTCACACTCACACACACACACGCTCACATTTACCCACACTCACCACTCATTCCCACCCCCACGCTCACACTCACACACACACACACACACGCTCACATTTACCCACACTCACCACTCATTCCCACCCCCATGCTCACACTCACACACACACACACGCTCACATTTACCCACACTCACCACTCATTCCCACCCCCATGCTCACTCACACACACACACACACACACACACACACTCACATTTACCCACACTCACCACTCATTCCCACCCCCATGCTCACACTCACACACACACATGCTCACATTTACCCACACTCACCACTCATTCCCACCCCCATTTTCACACTCACACACACACACACGCTCACATTTACCCACACTCACCACTCATTCCCACCCCACACGCTCACACGTTCACATTTATTTCCACACATGACTCATTGACACACACACGTTCACATTTATGCCCCCCATACCACTCTTTTACGCCCTCATGCTCTCACACCCACTCACATACTCATTCACAAATTTACACACGCGGTCACACTGATTCGCACACTTGCTCGCGCACACACCGTGTGCGCCCAGGGCCTGGCGGCAGGTGATTGCTGTGAGCTCCTCGCACACACACACACCGTGTGCGCCCAGGGCCTGGCGGCAGGTGATTGCTGTGAGCTCCTCGCACACACACACACACACACCGTGTGCGCCCAGGGCCTGGCGGCAGGTGATTGCTGTGAGCTCCTCGCACACACACACACACACTGTGTGCGCCCAGGGCCTGGCGGCAGGTGATTGCTGTGAGCTCCTCGCACACACGTCTGTGGACTCGGCTTCAGGAGGGAGGAGCCCCGGGCCTCCTGGGAGCCACCCTGCAGGGCGACGGGGAAGGAGATGTCGGTTTTCCTGTTGGCTTGGGGAAGCTTCCAGAAAGGCACTCGGAAACGGCTGGAGTCACACCCAAGGGCAGGGGCTGGGATGGAGCTGTGGGCCCCGGAAGGGAAGGTCAGGGTGACGTAGAGCTGGGCTGAGGGCCTGGGGTGGGGTGCCTGGACGGCGGGCACAGGGCCCGGAGACACCGTCGTCAGGCCTATGACCACCGCTCTGCTCCTTCTGAAGGCAGGTGCACCAGCCCTGCCAGCGGCCACAGCTGGAGGGGAGACTCTGCTCTTACAGGGCAGGGGTGCCAGGGGCGGGGGGTGCCAGGCGGCCCCGGGGGAAGGCTTCTCATCGTCCAGCCACCACGGGCTCGCACTGAGCCTCGCGGATCTGCCGGATGCTCTCTCTCAACTTCTCTTTTGCCCCAAGGTCGCGGTGACCTCTGCCGGACGTGTGCCTGGCCTCCTGCCTGGATGCGCACCGCAGCCTGCTGACCGATGCGCTCACGCGTGTGTCCGTGTCTTAGGCGCTCTGGCCCCTCACCTTGTTCTGTTCTGTCTCTTGCATGTGCAGTTTTGTAAGGCACACGCGGGGTGCTGTGTCTCGCAGCTCATCTGTCTCCAGCGTGAACTCGTGAGTCGCTCTGCCACGACCCTGCCCGGCTTCATGATAACCACACGCCAATGCCTGCCCCCCAACTCTGCTCCCCTTGGTCATCCGCTTTGGGGGCAGCTCCGCAGCCGCCTGCAGCCTGGCGGGACAGTGGGCACGCTTCCTGATGCCCCATCCCGCCCTCCTCCGCCCCTCCTGGTGTCTGTCCTTGTCTGCTGTCTGTCCGTGTGCCGTCACTCAGGGTCTCGGGCTCCTTGGCCCACGAGCTCGAGTTCCGTCCGTGCTCACGGGGACACTCGTGGGTCCTCCCACGTCCTTGTAGCAAGAGCAGGGCTGCCTCCAGCTGTGAGGCTCACCTGGGACCGGCCGGAGCCGAGGGAGAGCCATGGAGACCAGGCGGTGGGCTGGGGGTCACCCCGGGGCCGCCTCCTTAGGGTGGAGTCAGGCCATGCAGTGAGGGGTCTGGAGTTGCCCAGTCACACCACCTGCACGGGGGCGGCCAGGTGCCTCCTCTGCCACCGGCGGTGGGAACTGCTGCGGGCCCTGAACCCCGCTCCCTGCCCAGCCAGCACCTCCAGGCTGTCTCCCACGAGCACGCAGGCTGCAGGCTGATGTCCCGTGGGTAGGAGAGCGGGTCCCGCTGGCTGGCTCTCAGTGGAGAGCAGTGAGGGGACAGGGGTACAGGTGGCACACCGGGGCCGCCGTGCGCTCCCAGCCCAGAAACTGCAAAGCAGGGTCCCCAGCACAGAGGCCCACACAGCGTCGGGGGCGGGCTGTGCCTGCAAGGCCACCAGGACGCTGGGGAGCCGCTCCTCCGTGTGACCCCTAAAGAGCCTTTCCAGGCGGGACTTGGCCGGGGCGGGACTCTCGCACACGGACCTGCGGGTCAGAAGGCAGCCGGCCCTGCTTTCCCGTTCCTGCGTGGCCTGTGAACTCGGGCAGGATGCAGGGGGGGCAGCATGAGTGTGGGGTGCAGCTGCTGACAGGCACTAGAGGGAGGAGAGGCCGCACACAGACTCTCCTGAGAGGAGGGCGGTGTGGCTGCAGGGTGGCACCGCAGACAATGGGTGGCCTGGAGCTAGAGGCAGAGACTGGCAGGAACAGGGCCAGCATAGCAGGGCCTGGCTCCCCAGGTAGCTGTGAGGGGGGCCTGGCGCCCCCTGGTGTCCTACCGTCAGCCCAGTCAGTCCACCTCAAGCTGGATCCTGGGGGACAGGCCACAGAAGTGGGGGGCACAGCCAGTCCCACCTGCCAGGAGGCACGCACGGCCCCGTCTCATTGTCTGTCTGTGCTCTGTGCACAGAGAACTGGGCCTCAGGACCAGGGCTGCGTCTGAGCGGCCACCACCCTGCAACCAATGGCTTAGCCTCCAGGCCCATCTCAGGGTGCGGACCGACCAGGGGCCTGAGGCAGTGCCCCTGCGCCGCAGCACGCCCCGCATGGCTGCCCTCCATCACACGGGTCTGCGTTTTTCAGAATCCCCCGAGCTCTGTGTGTGGGGGGGGGGGGGGGGGGGGGGGGGGGGCAGGTCCCTGTGGCTCAAGGTTGGAGCTAAAGAAAGAGAAGTTGGGCTTGTCGCAAGGTGACCAGGGGCAGGGCAGCCTGGTTCCCAGGTCAGAGGGCAGGGCAGGTGGGGCGGCAGGTGAAGGGTGCGTCCACAGGTGGCCAGAGAGGTCAACACTTCCCCCTACATCGCTCCGCCTCCCCCGTCAGGCCCCAGGTGAGGGGCAGGCACTGTGCGCTCTGCCCCGGAAACGGTCCCGCACGCACGCACGCACGGGGGCCTGGTCTCGGCCTTCAGTCCGGACAGCCACCACCGCTCTGCAGTCACCGTGGGGCCAGTGCCCAGGGCCCCTCAGGCTGTGGCCCTAGGTGTGGTCGGTGCGGTTGGGGTTGGGCCGAGGCCCCCGTTTTCTCTAGATCCCCTTTCCTCTTGATCCTCGCATGTGTCCGATCCTGGCTCCGTCCGAGACTCGCTGTGGGACCCTGTGGGCTGTGCCCTCTGGCTGGGTCCTCACGGTGGAGTGGGATAGCCTGACCGAGGTAGTTGGGAGGGGAGCTGAGGGGCGCACCAGGGCCCAGAGCACAGTGTGGCTGCTGATGGACACACAAGCCCAGTCCCATCGGCCTCAGACTGCGGGGGCCCCCACCACGGTGGCCGGGCCACCTCAGGGCAGGAGGAGCGACGCTGAGCTCAGAGGCCATGTGGGCTGGGCCGTCTTTGTGGGGGGGGGGGGGGGGCAGGGGGCAGGGAGAGGTGCGGGTTTACTCAGCAAAGAGCGGGCAGCGGAGCCCCAGCCGTGACCGAGGCGGTGGAGCTCAGGCCTTTGGTACCCTGTCCAGCGAGGGCTGAGCTGGGACCACAGGCCGCTCTGGCCCATCCCGGGGAGGGGCGCTCTGAGTGGAGCCAGGAGGGTGCAGGGCATTGGTGGCCATGCAGGCAGTGCCTCCTGGGAGCAGCCGGTTGGTCTTGAGCTGAGCAGCGGGCGTCCTGAGCGGCCACCTGCTCCGTCCTGGCCCCCACTCAGCATCTCCTGGAATGGAGGGGAGGCGCCGCCCCTGCCCGCCCGGACGCAGCCCCCCATCTGGCCTGGCCAGCGGCCCACCTTCCTGACGCCGACCCACCACCTCACCCTAGTGCCCATCATTCCCACTGCCCTCGCCTCCTGGTCTCAGGCCAATGTCCACCTGCTCAGGAGTGGCCTGAGCCCTCCCCCCAGGCTGGTGCACCCACAGTCTGTGGGTCGGGGCCACCGGGTGAATTCTCTGACCCTGGGTCCCCCCACCTGCCCTCCTGCACTGACCGCCAGGGCTCCTCAGGGCTCCTGCGCCCTCGCCCTCCCTCCCGCTCCCCGCACCCACTCTGCCATCCTCCATCGCTGTGTCATCTGTGGCTTCCCCTGCCCGAGGACAAGCGGGGGTGCAAGGGTGCTCACCCCCCTCTCCCCGCAGGCAGCAGAACGCCAAGGCGCGCTCGGTGTGGGAGCAGCGGACCAGCCAGCTGCGCCTGCAGAACCTTCGCGCCAGCTGCGAGGCGCTGTACAGCGAGATGGGCCCCGAGGAGCGGCTGCGCTTCGCCACCGCGCGCCACCTGCACCCCGACATGAAGACGCACCTGGACCGGCCGCTCGTGGTGGAGCCCGGCCGCGAGGGCCCGCGGGGGCCCGCGGGGGGCAAGGTGCGGCCCGAGGGCGTGGAGGCTGCCGAGGGCGCGGAGGCTGCCGAGGGCGCGGACCCGCCGCGCAGGCATCACCGGCACCGCGACAAGGACAAGGCCCCTGGGCAGGCGGGGGAGCAGGACCGGGCGGACGCCCCGAAGGCTGAGAGCGGGGAGCCTGCTGCCCCAGAGGAGCGGGCACGGCCGCACCGCAGCCGCAGCAAGGAGACCGCGGGGACCCGGGAGGCCCGGAGCGAGCGCGGCCGCGGCCCGGGGCCCGAAGGCGGCCGGCGCCACCACCGGCGCGGCTCCCCAGAGGAGGCGGCCGAGCGGGAACCCCGGCGCCACCGCACGCACCGCCACGGGGACCAGGGCAAGGACGGCGCCGCGCACGGAGCCAGGGGCGAGCGGCGAGCCCGGCACCGTGGCCCCCGGGTCGGCCCCCGGGAGGCGGAGAGCAGCGAGGAGCCAGCGCGGAGGCACCGGACGCGGCACAAGCCACCGCCCGCACCCGAGGAGGCTGTGGAGAAGGAGGGCGAGGCGGAGGACAAGGACAAGGACAAGGAGCCGCGGGACCTCCAGCCCCAGTGAGTGAGCGCGCAGGGGGGCCCTGGCCACGCCCCCTCCGGCCATGCCGACCCTGCCTGCGGGGTGAGGGAGGGCACCTCTGCGAATGGCAGGCGTCGTTTTAAGGCTTGGGGAGGAAGAGAGGCTTAGGTGATGGCGAACCTTCTGAGCTCGGCGTGTCAGCATTTTGAAAAACCCTAACTTAACTCTGGTGCCGTGTCACATGTAGAAATTTTTTGATATTTGCAGCCATAGTAAAACAAAGACTTATATTTTTGATATTTATTTTATATATTTAAATGCCATTTAACAAAGAAAAATCAACCAAAAAAATGAGTTCGCGTGTCACCTCTGACACGCGTGTCACAGGTTCGCCATCACTGGCCTGGGGAGAAGTGGCTGGGGCTGGTTTCGGACACGTTGACTCCCCAGTTCCAGGGAGGAGAGGACTGGGGAGCGCTGTGTAGTGTAGACCCTCCTGCCTGGCCCTTTTTGACTCCCGCCTGCCTTCCTCCTTTCCAACCTGTGCCGGGCCTTGGGTTGCAGGGAGCCACACTGTGACCTGGAGGCCGGCGCCGCGATGGGTGTGGGCCTGGTGCGCGCCCTGCCCAGCACCTGCGTGCAGAAGGCGGAGGAGCAGCCGGAGGATGCGGATAACCAGCGGAACGTCACTCGGATGGGCACGCAGCCCTCAGAGCCCAGTGCCGCTGTGCACGTCCCAGTGGCGCCGCCCGGCCCACCTGGCGAGACCACGGCTGTGCTCAGTGAGTATCTCCCGAACCAGCAGGGCAGGCCCACCTTTGCAGGCCCCACTGCGTCCCTTGCTCTCTGCACGTGCAGCGGCCCGGGGACAGAGCTGCCTCTGTGGCCCCCCAGGAGAGAGGGCCGTTGCTGGCCGCACCAGTGCCTCGACGCCCTTTGCTCCTAGTGCCGCAGGCGAGCACTGCTCCTGTCGTCTGTCTGTCACTTGGGCTCTGTCCTCCTGCCTCCAAAAACATCTGCAAGTTCCCAGCCAAATCACTAGGGTGCTGGGGACACCGCAGGGGGTGCCAGGGCTGCCCTGTGGGGCTGCTGTCCCAGGAGGACAGACCACACAGGAGCAGCTAAGGACCAGGCCACAGACACCCGGCCGAGAACTTGCGGGTGCGGAGGGGAGGTGCGGGGGGCTGTCCCCCACGCCTTGCTGTCCCTGCTGAGCTGCCATCCCCTCCCCCCTCGCTCATGTCCGCGAGGCCCACATTGAGCAGCGTCACCCACTGTGTGCAGGCGCTGGGGCTCCAGGGGCAGGGAGGGACCGAGCTGACGAGGACAGGCCGTCCCACTGTGCAAGGTGCATGCTTTCGTGTGAGCACCGAGGGTAGAGAACACGCTCCCAGCACAGGGGAGGCCGCAGGAGCAGAGCGGATGTGGATGCCAATGAAGCGGACCGGGTGCTGCCACACGCCTGCCTGTGTTCGCACGTGTCCACACGCAGACACATGCCTGCACCCACCCCGCTCAGGGGCCCTCACCTGGGCCTGTGGGCCAGGGTGCCTTCCTGGGGAGAACAGGGAGGGCGCCTGGCTCTGGCTGCCTGACCTCCTCTCCCTCTTCCTGTTTCACCTGGAGGCGGGGGGCTAGTGACTCGTCTTCCCAGACCCCCAGCAGCCAGCCCTGCTCTGCTCCCTGCATCAGCTGAGGACGAGCCACGGCCCACCTGGCTTTTGTTCACGGGTGTCCAGGTGTGGCCCCACCTCCCCAGCCCTGGCAGCCCTGGTCATTTCACTGTCCCGCAGTGTGACCTTTTCCAGGATGTGACATAGGTGTAGTCACACGTGTGTAGCCTTGTCAGTCTGGCTTCTCTCAGTCCCATGCGTGTAAGGTTCCTATGTGTCTCGATAGTTCATTTCTCTCAGCCCCGAGTAATAGTCCGCTGTCTGGATGGACCACGGTTTTTTATCCATTTACCTACCTCCTGGAGAGCATCTCAGTTGCTTCCAAATTTTGACAATTATGAATAAAGCTGCTGTCATACGTGTACAGATTTGTGTGTGAACATAGGTTTTGAACTCCTTTGGGTAAATACCAAGGAGAGCGGTGGCTGGGTCATATGGCGAGAACATGTTTAATTTTGTAAGAAAAGGCCAAACTAGCTACACGCTTAGCATTCCCACCAGCAGGGAGCGAGGCGCCAGCGTGGGGTGTGGTCAGCGTCCCTCCGGCCTCTGGTGGGTGTGGCGGAGTCGGATGGTGTGAACGTGCGTCTCCGGTGCCGTCCGCTGCGGGCAGCTTCCGCTTTGCCCGTTTGCCGTCAGTGCGTCTTCTTCGGTGGGTGTCTGTTAAGGTTTCTGACCCATATTTTAATCAGGTGGTTTGCTTTCATGTTGTTGAGTTTTAAGATTCTTTGTACATTTTGGATAACAGTCTTTTATCAGATGAGCCTTTGGAGACATTTCCTCCGTCGGTGGCCCGTCTTCTCATTCCCTTGGCGTTGCCTCTTGCAGACAGAAGTTGTTCATTTAAGAGAAGCCCAGCTTGCTCATCATTTCTTTCGTGGGCCACGTGTTCAGTGCTCTGTCTAAAGGACCCCCAGGCCCAAGGTCAGCTAGGTTTTCTCCTAGGAGCTGTAGGCCTTTGCATCTCACAGGCAGGCCCACGAGCCACCTTCACTCAGTGCTTGTGGGGAGTGTGAAGTCTGTGTCTACGTTCATACTTTTGCACGTGATGTCCACTTGCTGCAGCGCCATTTGTTGAAGAGACTCTTCGTTCTGTCGTGTGGCCGTGGCTCCTTCGTGGGTCTGTCTCCGGCTCCTGTGCATCGCTCTGTGTGCGTGTCCTCTCGCCAGTGCCATACCGTCTGGATCGCTGTGGTTTTGTGAGTCTCCAAGTTGGGCAGCATCGGTCCTCTTAACTTTTTTCTTCAGTATTGAATTGTTGCCTCCTCTGAGTCTTGCGCCTCCGTATAAACTTTAGAATCAGTTTGTCAATATCCATGGAATTATTTCCTGGGATTTTGATTGTGGCTGCATTAAATCTATAGACCAAGTTGGGAAGAACTGTCATCCTGACAATAGTGAGTCTCCCTGTCTCGGAATGTCTCTGCATTCATTTAGGTCTTTGATTTCTATCCATCAGAATTTTGTATTTTTCCTCATAGAGATCTCTTACATATTTTCTTAGATTTATATCTACATATTTCATTTGGGGGGTGCTAATACAAATGGTGTTGTGTCCAACACTCTAACCAGGGGTCCTCAAACTTTTTAAACAGGTGGCCAGTTCACTGTCCCTCAGACAATTGGAGGGCCGGACTATAGTTTAAAAAAACTATGAACAAATTCCTGTGCACACTGCACATATCTTATTTTGAAGTAAAAAAAAAACAAAACTGGCCGAAACCAGTTAGGCTCAGTGGATAGAGCGCCGGCCTGCGGACTGAAGGGTCCCGGGTTCGATTCCGGTCAAGGGCATGTGTCTGGGTTGTGGGCACATCCCCAGTGGGAGGTGTGCAGCAGGCAGCTGATTGATGTTTCTCTTTCATCGATGTTTCTAACTCTCTATCTCTCTCCCTTCCTCTCTGTAAAAAAAATCAATAAAATGTATTTTAAAAAAACAGACAAAATGGGAACAAATACAATATTTGTATTTGCATGTGGCCCGCGGGCCGTAGTTTGAGGACCCCCCTGCTCTAACCACTGAGCCACGCCAGAGAGTGCTGGTTCTTTTCTGATAGAATCTGTGCTTTCCCTCTTTTTTCTTAGCTGGCCTAACTAGAGGCTTGTCGATTTTACTGATCTTCTTAAAGAACCAGCTTTTGGTTTTGTCAATGATCTCTATTGATTCCCTCTCTTAAATTTTATTAATTTCTGCTCTAATTCTTATTTCTTTCTGTTGCTCACTTTGGATTTGCTTTTCTTTTCTTTTTCTGATTTCCTAAGGTGGGAGCTTAGAGTATTGATTTTAGATCTTTCTTCTCTCCTAATGTGTGCACTCAAAGCTACGCATTTCCCTCGTAGCATTGCCTGACAAAGTTGGATAAGTTGTGTTTTCAGTTTTATTTAGTTAAAAATACTTAAAAATTTCTCTCGAGATTTCTTATCTGGTCCATGTGTTATTTAGAAATGCATATTGTGGGACTTTTCCAGTTATCTTTCTATTACTGATTTCTAGTTTTAGGAGTCAGCACGTTTGCCCACTTTTTTAATTGGCTTGTTTTTAAGTTGTTTGAGTTTTAAGATTTATTTGTATATTTTGGATACAAGTCCTTTATTAGGTATGTGGTTTGCAAATGTTATCTTCCAGTTTGTGGCTGGTCTTTTCATTCTCTTAATTTCTGGTGTTTTTATTTTCACTGATGGGAGGGATTCCGCTCTCTGCTATTACTTCTGCCAGAAGCTGAAATCTAGGCTAATGGCTTTTATATGTTCATTTTGTATCCTATTACTTTTCTGGATTCTCAAATTGTTGATCAATTTTAGCATCGGTTCTCTATAGTATCAAAACTCCTGCAGATGTAGCCCTTTCTGACCATCCTCTCCCGAGTTATGCCTCTTGTTGTCACTTCCTTTGCCTGATTGCCGTGGCCAGCACAGGGTCAGAGAGCAACGGCGCTCATGGGCACCTGCCTGGTGTTTGCCTACACCAGGTAACATGGGTTCTAGGTTTGAGAGATGTGTGTGTGTGTGTAAAATCATGTCACAGGATCCATCAGTTCCTTTTCCATTAAGTATATTGATCTGCAGATGTTAAATTTCCTGAAGGCCTTTCATCGTCCCTAGAGATCACCCACAAAACCTGGGGATTCATAGTATGAATTTTCTGATAATTGAACTGTCTTTGCGATCTTAAACCCCACATGGTTATCATATCTGTTTTTTCATGTGGTGCTGGGTTCTGTTTATTAATGTGTTATGTAGGGTTTGATACTTTAAAGTGGGATGAGTTCTGTAGCTTCCTTGCCTTACGATTGAGTGTTATATGTTTAGATATTAATGCTCAGTAGTTATCTGAGTACCACCACAAATCCGTTTCTGAAAACCAAATATTGTAATGCAAGTTCTGTCATCTATTATTTTTTAAAAAATATATTTTATTGATTTTTTTACAGAGAGGAAGGGAGAGGGATAGAGAGTTAGAAACATCGATGAGAGAGAAACATCGATCAGCTGCCTCCTGCACACCTCCTACTGGGGATGTGCCCACAACCCAGGTACATGCCCTTGACTGGAATCGAACCTGGGACCTTTCAGTCCACAGGCCGACGCTCTATCCACTGAGCCAAACCGGTGAGGGCTCTGTCATCTATTATTACTATTATTATTTTAGTTAATTCTCATCCGAGGCTATTTTTTCCATTGATTTTTAGAGAGAGTGGAAGGGAGGGAGTGAGAGTGAGAAAGAGAGAGGGAGAGAGAAACATTGATGTGAGAGAGACACATCGATTGGTTGCCTTGGCACATGCCCCGACCAAGGCTGGGGATCAAACAAGGGCACATACCTGGGCTGCAGGTTCCATCTCCGGACCGGTCCTGATTGGGGTGTGTGGTGAGGCAACCAATTGATCGATCTCTCTCTTTCTCTCTCTCCCCCCCCCCCCGCTCCTTCCTTCCCTCCCTTTCTCCCCCTCCCCTTCCACGCTCCCTAAAAATCAACGGAAAAACACCCTCCCGTGAGGACCAACAAACAAAAGTCCTCTCGTTCAGTCTTTTCTCCCGCTTGTCATTTCTGTCCTGAATGTCTGTGTCCTCCCCTCTTTTCTTGATTAGTTAGTGGTTATACTTTTTTGTAGATTTTTACTTAAAAAGACAGTATGTTAATTTATTTATTAGTTCTATGTGTTTTTTTAAGTAATTCTTTCCAACTTTACCATTTTCCTGCTGCATTTATTTATTTATTTATTGGCTTAAAAACCCGAAATTTATTTACTCACAATTCCGGAGGCTAGAGGGCTGAGACCCAGCTCTTGGCAGTATTGTGTCTTCTGTGCCTTCTTGGTTTTACTTGGTTGTTCCTTTTCTAGTTTCTGGAAACTTGGTTTATTTTATTCTTTGATTACTGAAGGCTATGAATTTCCCTCCAATCACTAATTTCATTGTGTCCTATAGACTGTGACACCTGGTGTCTGTGTTTCATTACGTTTTAAAGAAGTTGTGTAACTTGGGTTGTGTTTCCCCTGGTGCCTGGGCTCCCCGGGCCTCCGACGTGGGGCACCTGCACCCGCAGTTACTCTGACCTGCGGCCTTTCCTTCCTCCCTCCCTCCTGGCCCTGCGGCGCCTTCAGGGCAAGGTCAGGTGGCAGCTGCGGGCGGACCGCCCCTTCTCTGCCCTCTATGGAGGGAGCCCGTCCGTCCGTCCGTCCGTCCGTCTGTCACCCTCAAGTGGGAGGCTGGCAGCAGTAGTTCTGTTTCCGTTTTTAGGTTCTTCTGTCATGCGCTTCGTCAGGTTCCGCTGTGTCCCCTTTGGGGGAGAGTTTTTATATCGAATAAGTGCTGAATGTTGTCAGGTAACTTTCTGTAACAATTGACAGGATCATGAGTTTTCTCCTGGGGAAAAAGGAGGTTTACAGCTGTGTCTGCGGAACACAGTTTATTCTTGTATTATTATTGATTAGTTATTGTATTGTTTTGCATACCAACACTGCAAACCTACTTTTGCCCCACCCTGTATGCTAGTTTATATTGATTTTCAAATACTCAGCAGCCCTTGATCCCTGGGATAAATTCTACCAGTCGCTGTATGTAATTCCTGTTACATTTTCCTGAGTTCCACTTGCTGCTGTTTTGTTAGGCGTTTGCTCTGTGTTCGTGAGGGTGCTGGGCTGTAGTTTTCTTTTTTGTGCTGCATCTCGTTTCGGTGTCAGAAGACTGAACTCATAGAATGAATGGGAAAGTGTCTCTTCTGTTTTTGGAGGAGATTGTGTAACTGGTGCTAATTCTTGCTTAAATGTTTGGAAGAATTTGCCAGTGGAACGTTTCTCCTTGGGATGTAAGCTGCTTGTCGCTCGTCAGAGGCTCTGTTGTCTGTCACCGCAGGCCGTGCAGTAGCTGGCGGAAGGGGGGGCCGTCCGGGTGGGGGGTCAGGTTGGCGGTGTGCGGTGACAGTGCCCTCATCGTCTGCTTCCTCGGGACCGTGGGGCCAGCCCTGTCTCATTCCTGATTTCGGCCATTTGTCAATCTTGCTAGAAGTTTGTTAATCTCATTGATCTTTTCGCTGGTTTTCTCTTGTTTTTCTGTTTCCAATCGCATCTGCTCTTGGTCTTCCTCTTTCTGTTTGCTTTGGGTTTGTTTTGCTGTTGGCTAGTGTCCGGAGCTGGAGTCATGTCCTCCTTTGTAACGTGAACGTTGAGGGACACGCGTTCTCTCTTCAGAGCCGTGGTGTCTGTGTCCCACGGTTTCTGCCTATTTTCACGTTCATTCAGTCGCGTTTTGAGATGTTCCACGCAGGCTTTCTTTCCGACTCTGGTTACTGAGAAGCATGTTGCTTAGTCTCCAAGGGTTTGGAGATTTGTTACCTTTTTGTCACTGACTCCTGCCTTTGGTCAGTGTGCACACTCTGGTTTCAAGTCTTGGAAACCTGGTGAGGTTGGTGGGCAGCCAGGAGGTGGCATATCTGAGTCCACGCTCTGCGGGTGCTTGGGAGGACGCGCTGCTGCTGGGCAGACGGCTCTGGGGGTGCCCTCGGTCTGTGTGCGAGGCCGCAGAGCTCTGGTGAGAGGGACTTCCCATCTCAGCTGCCGAGGACGTGCTGTCTCCCCAGTGAGTGTGGGTTTATCTGGTTCTCCTTCCCGTCCTATTGGTTTTGTCTCACATACGTGGCAGCTTTGTGTGTGAGGGCAGACAGCGAGGCTGTCTTCCTGAAGGACCGACCCTCCGTCCTGTGCTGCGTGTCTCCCTGTACCCGCCATTTTCTTGGCTCTGATGTCTCCCTTATCCGACATGAACATGCCCCACTCTTGCTTTAGTTTTCTGCTGTGTCTTTTTCACATTTTCACTTTCAAACTAGCTGCATCGTTACATTTTTAGGCGAGTTTGCTTAGACAGCATATAGTTGGTTGGTGTTTTTAATTCATTCTGTCAGCTCTGTCCTTTTGGCATAGTTAGACTATTTACATTTAATGTAATTATATATATTGTGGCTTCAGACTGCTGCTGTGGTTTCTTTTTGTTTTTTCTGTTTTTTGTTTCTCTGGCTTCTTTTCCCTGCCTTCCTTGGGTTACTTGTATATATTTAAGAATTCATTTTGCTTTAACTTTAGCATTTTTTACTGTATCGCTGTATTTTTTTTTAATGTTTGCTCTGGGTATTACATTATACAATAACTTACTCCAGTATACTAAAGTTATCACTGTATCAGTCTGAGTGAAGCATGAGAATTTCACTCCTTTTTTCCTCCCCATATATAGTTTAACTAGAGGCCCGGTGCACGAAATTCGTGCACTGGGGGCAGAGGGGTCCCTCAGCCCGGCCTGTGCCCTCTCACAGTCCAGGCCCCCTCGGGGGATGTCTGCCTGCCGGGTTAGACCCGATCCCCCAGGAATCAAGCCTAAGCTGGCAGTCGTGGGGATCAGGCCTACGCCAGCAGTCAGACATCCCTTTCGCAATCTGGGATCCCTTGCTCCTTACCGTTCAGCTCCTTACTGCTCGGCTCACTGCTCCTTAGCGCTGCTGCA
Organism: Myotis yumanensis; assembly: GCF_028538775.1. NCBI lineage: Eukaryota > Metazoa > Chordata > Mammalia > Chiroptera > Vespertilionidae > Myotis > Myotis yumanensis. The sequence continues at coordinate 1,126,969 of NW_027223763.1, forward strand.
GAGGGGGGAGAGGCTCCCGCCACCTCGGCTGTGCTCGCCCGCCGTGAGCCTGGCTTCTGGCTGAGTGGCGCTCCCCCTGTGGGAGCACACTGACCACCAGAGGGAAGCTCCTGCATTGAGCGTCTGCCTCCTGGAGGTCAGTGCACGTCATAGCGGCCGGTCGTTCTGGTCATTCCACCGTAATGGTCGCTTAGGGTTTTATTATATAGATTGTCATAAATATTTCCTGTGTATATATTTAGAACCACACCAATATGTGTTATAACTTTTGCTTCACCCTAGAAATTTAGGAAATTTAAGAGAAGAAAGTATATTGTATTTGCTCATATTTTTATTCCTTCTATTGTTCTTGCTTCCTTCCTGATACTCCAGTATTTCTTCTTTCATAATTTATATTCTGTTTAGAGGACCTTCCTTGGTCATTCTTTTAGTGTAGGCCTGCGGGCGACAGATTCTCTTAGTTTTCCTTCATCTGATAATGTCTTGATTTTCCCTTCATTCCTGAAGGATATTTTTACTGGGTATAGAATTCTGGGTTGACAGTTCTTTTTTTTTCAGCACTTGAAAAAACGTGTGCCTCTTCCTTGTGACCTCCATGGTTTCTGATGAGAAATCTACTGTCATTCGAATTGTTTTCTTCCTATAGGTAAGATGTTTCTCTCTCGCTGCTTTCAAGATTTGTTTCTTTGTCTTTATATTTCAGAAGTTTGATTATGATGTATGTTGGCATGAGTTGCTTTAGGCTTATCCTGTTTGGGGTTTGCTCAGATTCTTGAATTTGTAGGTTTATGTCTTTTTGCCAAATTTGGAGTATTTCATCCATTATGTCTTTGAATACGTCTTCAGCTCTGCCCTCTTTCTCTTTTCTTTTCAGGACTCTGTTGACGTGAATGGTAGATCTTTTGTTATAGTCTCGAAGGTCTCTGAGACTCTGTTAACTTTTTTCAGTCTATTTTTCTCTGTTGTTCAGATTGGGTAATTTTTTTTGTTCTGTCTCTCAGTTCACTGATTCTCTCCTCTGTATGCTCCATTCTGCTGTTAAGCCCACCTATTGAATTTTAATTTCAGTTATTATATTTTTTCAGTTATAAAATTTATATTTGGTTATTTATATCTTCTAATTCTTTGCTAAAGTTTTCTGTTTCTTTCTGATATTTTTTTCAAGTGTGTTCTTAATAGTCTGTTGAAGCAGATTTATGAACTTTGCATTATTGTCAGATAATTCTAACTTCTGTATTATTTGGTGTCTGTTGAATGTCTTTTCTCATTGAAATGGATATTTTCCTGATTCTTGGTGTGACAACTGGTTTTTTTATTGAGACCTAGACATGTTGATATTATGTTATTAGCCTATGAGTCCTAGTTAAGTCTTTGTCTTAGCTGGTCTACTGTGACACGCTTAGTGGGGCGAAGCAGGGAAGTGCCTGTATGTCAGCTCCCTGGAAGCTGACACCTGGAGTTAGCTTTTACACAGGGCGCTGGGCCCGGGCTGAGACCCCCGTGGATGTCCGTCTGTCCCATCACCGTTTGTGGGAAGGCTCTCCTTTTCCCAGGGAGTCACTTGGGCACTTTTGTAAAAATCAATTGGTGGGTGTTACTTCACTTCAGGAAACATTTCTGGGCTTATGCACTTAAATGTGAGTTCTAGTACAGCATTCCAGTTATGTAAGTCTTGGATTACTTTGCCTGTTTTTTATTTGACTTTCTGGTCCTTTGGGAAACTCATTCCGTCCTGGCCAGGCAGCTTGGTTGGTGAGACCGTCGTCCTGATGTGCCCGAGCTGCAGGGTCCCCCTGCTCCGCACCCTCACCAGCACTGCGGTCTGTCAGTTGATTGATGGCAGCCATTCTGGCAGGTGTGAGGTGCTATCTCATTGTGGCTTTCATGTGCCTCTCTGATGATGAGTCATATTTCTATTGGCCTCTGTATGTCCTCCTCGGAGAAGTGTCTATTCGGGTCTTTTGCCCGTTTTTTAATTGAATTGTTTGTCTTCCTTTTGTTGAGTTGTATGAATTCTTTCTGTTTTGGAAATTAACCAGATTATAAGATTTTAATTTAACTATTTGATTTTGTATTTGTATCTCTTTGGTCTTTTCCTGAAAATTTTTGTCTCTTTACTTTTTTAGAAAAGTTCTAGGTTTTCAGTCATAGTGAGCAGGAAGTACAAGAGCTTTGCCGGAGGCCCCTGCCAGGCTCCACATGTGGGCAGCCTCCTTCACCATCAGCATCCCACAGGTGGTGCACTGGTTAGAGTCAGTGCGCCCACACCGCCATGCCACCACCCCTGGAGCCCACGGCTCGCGTGAGGCCACTCCCGGGCTGTCGGTGCTGTGGGTTTGGGCCAGTGTGGTAGACACAACGATATGTACCATTATAACTGGACAGAGTAGGCTCACTGCCCTAAAATCCCTTCTTTTGTCTTCCTACTTGGTGAATTCTGTTTTTAAAATGATATTCTTTTTAAGAAAATTATATTTCTAATTATTTGCTCCTATTGTATAGAAATACAAGCAGGTTTTTTTATCCAGCCACAGAGTTGACAATCTCTCTTGTTACTCTACGTAATTTTCCTGTAGACTATTTTGTTTTCTGTGTAGATAAAGTTACACCGCCTCTGGATATAATTTTTGACTCATGAACTTTAAAGTTTGTTTTTCAATTTCCAGTTGTAAAATTTGAACCTCAGTTAATCTTTGTCTCTGGTAACTGCCTGTTCTCTAACTAATTGCACCGACGAGAGGACATGGCCTGGGAGGTGGTGGGGGCGTTTGCCGCCTGCAAAGTGACCAGCTCTCTCTGTGCCCAGTTGACTCGGGTCCCAGCACGTTTTGTTTACATGCCCACGCCTCCGTCTGCCCGGAAGTCCCAGCCCCTGCCTCCCAGTCCAGGATGGCGAGGAAGCCTCGGCTGTCAGAGTGTCCCCTGGAGCCGTGGTCCCAGGGACCCCGTACGTACTGCCCGCTGAGTGCCATGAACGAGGGTGCTCTCCAGAATTAAATGACAGATTTACTCCAGGGTCTTAAGATTGCAAATCGGGATCCACTGCAGGCCACACCGGAGTGTTCTGAAGAAGCAGAAGAGCTGAGCGTCTTAGGGAGCCGGGCCGCCCCGCATCCTTGGCCTCTGGGTTGGTCTGAGTGGCGATCTCAGGCCTCCAGGCACGCGGACCTGCTTTCCCCGTTCTGCAGAGGGCGCGCGTGGGTTCCCGTAGGCACCAGGCACCGGAAGTTCAGAAGTTTAAGTTCTAGTCCTCGGGCTGGTTAGCGTGAAGCGCTCTGTCCCTCGGAACTCGCCCACGGGGTCTCGGTGGCTTTGTTAGCCTGGCTGTGCCGACTCCATGTTGTTCTTCACGCGGCGCATGTGCGGTCACCGGCTCGTTTTCTCCTGTTCCTCTGTCTCCTGTTGCCTTGACTAGGGGTCCAGCCAGAGGAGCTTAGAGGAGCGGCTGGAGCGTGATCTCCCGCCTGCGCCGTGGGCTGCTCTGAGACACACATCTCGCTGCTTATGGCTCAGCGCATGGGCGGCGCTGGTGAATGTCCCCGAGCTTTAAGGGCGTGTGTTCTTCCATCTCAGGAGATGGCTTTCTGTTTGTCTTCTGAACGATTTCCTAGCGGCACTGCTAGACATTCCTACACTCACCAGGGTTTTGCCCGACTGACTTGATAAGTGAACGAGGTGATTTGAAACCCCCTTCGTGGGCTGTCAGCTCTGCCTTTGTCCGCACATGTCCTGACCGATCGCAGCTGTGAACAGTTTGAAACGCAGATCAGAACAGAAAGCCTGGAACAGACGACAAAGTGTGTATTTTCTGCCATAGTCGCGGCATTTCTGATCTCTTTTGTGGGGCTTTTTCTTTTACTTCCTCTTTAAAAACTTATTAAAATGCACGCGTTTGCCTCCTGCATTGTGAGCTTCTTTACTTGTGTGTAGAGTTGTGTGTCTCCGGAACCGGGCCTGCTGTCCCGTGTGCAGCCGCTCGAGCCTCCGTGCTGGGGCTTCCGCCGGGAATATCCCCGAGCGTCTCTAGTGAGCGTGGCCGAGGGGCACGTGTCCGCCGCTGGACGTGCAGCCCTCCCGTGGCCTGCGTGCCGGGCTTGTCTCTGGTGAAGTCCTAGGAACGGCCGTTAGACCCCGTCACGGGCAGGTCACGGCCACGCCCGCCCGCTCACGCGCCCGGTGAGGGTTACCTTCTAGGACTTGCTCCATCCGGCGTGGACTTGACAGTGTCCCCTTCTCCTCCTCTCCCTCGGCTCTGAGGTTGGATAACGGCTTGTGCGTTTGCTTGGTCACCACATGGTTCCTCTGCTACCGCTCAGAGACGATGAATTCTGTCCGGTTGTTAGTGGCCGCCCTCCCATCGCGCCCTGGGTGGCGGCTGTGGGGGTGTGTGTGGCTCCCCACTCCCCGCTGCTGCCCCGCCTGCACCCCGCTCCCAGTCTCTCTTCACTTTCTAGACCTTCTCGTGCGCTCAGGCCTTCCTCCAGGGCTGCTGTCTCTTCCCCAAACCGCCCTCCCGCCAGGACTGCTCCCTGCGTCGCCGAGGAGGAGCCGCCTGTGGGAGGAGCGGGCTAAGAGCCGGGGATTCAAGATCTCTGCCGCCTCATAGCCAGAACCTAACAGACAACAACGCCAAGAACAGGCCTCACCAAACAGCAGCGCCCGGGAGACCTCCCTTCCTCCCCCTCCTCCCCCTACCCCTCCCCTCTCTCCCCCAACCCCCCTCCCCCCTCCCCACGTCCCCCGACAGTGAGCAGAGCCTCGCTCCCTCTGCAGGTCCCTCTGGTCTTGCCCCTGTCCCCACACCGTCTCCTCCTCCTCCTCCGCTCTGGGTGGGACTGGGCCCCTTGCCCCCCGCCCCTGGAGTGGCGCTTGCAGTTCTGTCGTGTTGGCGTGTTGACGGGTCCAGCGCCTGGGAGCCTTGCTGTGTGCTCTCCGCGTGGTAGCGGTTTACAGGGGAGGCAGGGCCGTTCTCAGCGTCGGGGCCCCGGGCCATTGGCACGCCGGTCAGGTGGATGGCACTTTGTTGCTTGTTGTTTTAAGATGGATTTTTACAATTTCTTCCCTTATTTATATTCAGTTATTTTATGTTCCTCACCTCGGATCTCAGAGCCCGCTGGGTGTGAATCTGGTTCTGCCGCCGCCCCCGGGGCCGTGCTGCTCTGTGGGGGGGTTCACTCCGTTCCCGTACGATTGACTGAGCGCCTTACTCAGGGGCTGGGCTGGCGGAGCCCCGAACACGGGCCCACGGCTCCCACAGGCCTGCGGGCGGCCCTGGCCCTTCTGCACGGGGTGCACGGAGCCTCGCCCGGGTCGGGGAGGTGGGGGAGGGTGGGGGAGGGTGGGGTGAGGCATCGGGTCTGGGCTCCCCAGTGCGGACCCCGCCTGCTCGCTTTCAGCTTCCTGCTCCTGACCTGTTAGTCCTGTCAGCTCCCTTTTCCTTGTTGGTAACCTGCGTCTAGCCACGGGCACCGCCGAGCTGGGGAGGTGTGACCCCCGGGAACGGGCTAGACCAGGGGTCCTCAAACTTTTTAAACAGGGGCCAGTTCACTGTCCCTCAGACTGTTGGAGGCCGGACTATAGTTTAAAAAACAACTATGAACAAATTCCTGTGCACACTGCACATATCTTATTTTGAAGTAAAAAAACAAAACGGGAACAAATACAATGTATTTTTTTGCATGTGGCCCGCGGGCCGTAGTTTGAGGACCCTGGGCTGTACGTCAGGGTCGGTACTCACTGCTGCGGGGACAGCACTGTGCTGGGCGGCGGGATCTGCGTGGCCCTGGACTCTGAGAAGCCTGATGTGTGGGAACCGGTGCCGAGTCAGGATGGTCTGGGAGGGGCCTGGGAGAACCCCAGGCGGTGCGCCCAGCAGGCTCCGGAGGGGTCTGTGGTCCAGGACCCCGAGGTCCGCAGAGGCACCGGGGCTGCGGGAGCCGGGCTCCCAGCCACACGCCTTTCCTGCGATGGAGCCCGGACAGCACCTGTCGCCGGTGAGACCTGTGCGCCACCCCCTCACCTGGCGGCCCCTTCCTTGCAGGTGGCAACGTGGACCTGGAGAGCCAGGCGGAGGGGAAGGAGGTGGAGGCCGACGGCGTGATGCGGAGCGGCCCCCGGCCCATCGTCCCCTACAGCTCCATGTTCTGTCTCAGCCCCACCAACCTGTGAGTCCCCCCCGCCCACCTGTGCCGTGCCGCTCGCCCACGGCCCGTGACCCACACGCACATGACCGCTAGGTGCTAGGTGTGCCGGCAGGTGACGTGACGGCCCGGGTCCTCCTTCTGGTCACTGGGTCGGCCTCACTGTTCCCGCAGAGGGGACTCTCCGGCGTCATCAGCTTCCGAGAGTCTCCTGTCGTCCTGCTCAGCCTGTGCCCTGTGTTCAGTGACCCTCCCCTCGGAACAGCAGCGCTCAGCCCGCTGCATACCTGCAGCCGCCCCTCCCAGGGTGCCTCTGGGCCCCAGAGCCCAGCTTCCTGCGGGAGAGACCAAGCAGGCGGCGGGCGGGACCCGGCTGAGCCCCACTTTGCCCCCAGGCTCCGCCGCCTCTGCCACTCCATCGTGACCATGCGGTACTTCGAGATGGTCATCCTCGTGGTCATCGCGCTGAGCAGCATCGCCCTGGCCGCTGAGGACCCCGTGCGCGCAGACTCGCCCCGGAACAACGTGAGCGCTGCGGGGTGCGGGGGCGGCCAGGGCCCAGCTCCGCGCCTGCCAGGAGCAGCAGGAAGAGGGCAGATGGGCCCTGGCTGACGGGTTGTCCGCCCCGAGGTCGGGGGGACCTGGAGCCCGAACGCCCAGCGGCGGGCTGGCCTCCTGAGAGCATTCCCCGGGTTGCAGGTCCTGAAGTACATGGACTACATCTTCACGGGCGTCTTCACCTTCGAGATGGTGATAAAGGTGAGTGACCCAGCCTCCCTCGGGGCTCTCACGTGCCCCCCACACACACAGGGGGACCCGGGGGAGTCGCTCACTACAGACTCACCGCAGCGTCAGTCAGCGGGGAGAGCGCCCCGCACGCCTGACCAGGGTCCCCGCTTTCCGGATGTCGGGCAGGAGGACGTGACCTGGGCCCCTCCCCCCACCCGCGGCTCTGGGTCCGCCCGCCCTTTCCCTGAAGTAACCGCCCTGAACTGCACTTCTCCCTGAAGATGATTGACCTGGGGCTGCTGCTGCACCCGGGGGCCTACTTCCGGGACCTGTGGAACATCCTGGACTTCATTGTGGTCAGTGGGGCCCTGGTGGCGTTTGCCTTCTCGTAAGTACCCACGTCTGCAGCCCCCAGATGCGCGGTGGGGTGTCGGGGGACCGCTGGCCTCCAGGCTGCCTGTAGCTCTGTCCTTCTGCTTGGCCTGGGCTGGGTGGGAGGGCCTCTAGCCGGTGTGTCCCCGACCAGCCCTGGTTCTAAAGTTGGGGGCAGCCTCGGGCTGGTCTGCCCTCGGCGGCTCCCATGGGCGGAGCTGGGGTGCTGGCGGGCGCCGTCCTGGGGTCCAGGCCCTTTTCTCTGGTTCCCCAGCGAGTGAGGCTCAGCCTGCGTGGCTGGGCCTGGGGCTGGGCAGGTGTGGGGCTGGGCGGAGCCGGTCCCGGGCGAGTGGTGGCAGGAGATGCGGAGACAGGACGACCGCAGGCGCGGAGGGCGGTCCTCCTCTCGCCCAGCCAGGCTCCTCACTGACTCTCTTCTCTTTGCCTCCTTGTTGCTGGACTCCCTGTTGTAGGAGCTTCATGGGGTAATGCCTCCCCCGTCCCCTCACACCGCCCACATCTCAGCTGCCCTCGGGCCGCGTCATACGCTCACCTCTCATCAGCTCCACCTCCCTCCGGGCTGCATGCTGCCGGAGCCACCTCCCAGGCGGTGCCCACCTGGCCTGGCGGAGGGAGCCCTGGGGGCTGGGGGGGGACGGGCCTCCGTGGGGTTCAGGAGCAGGTGTCCCAAGTGAGTGTAGGAGGCCGGGAGCGAGAGCCCGAGGCCGCTCTGCAGGGGCTGCTGTGACCAGGTGGGGGCCCCCGATGCCCCGTCTGTGCTCGAAGGAGGTTCGGCCTCCTCTTTGCCCGCCCCCCGACGCCGGGCACTCCCTCCCTCCTGGGGCCTTACCTCTATGGAGGAGGGCACAGCTCGGCCACCACTTGCTGTGTGGAGGCGTGTTCGACGGGGAAATTGGAGTGAGAGGGAGGGGCAGGGAGACCCAGCCAGGCGCCCCAGAGGGAGAGCAGGACAGGGCTGGCAGAGAGAAGGCAGCCTCTGCCTCAGAGCCCGGACCGAGAGAGCGTCTGTTTCCTAGGAAACAAGGGCAGGGTTCTCGCCTGCCCCCTCAGGTGCCCGCAGGCCCCTCCCAGGCTGGCTCAGCGGGAGCTGCGAGGCTGGTTTGGGGAGGGTCAGGGAGTAGCTGGCGGCATGCGGAGCTGGGACAGCCTGGCTTCAGGGGTGTTGATCTGCTTCTGGAACGCAGGCCCCAGCAGGGTCCCAGGGGAGGGACCGGGAGGCTCTAGCTTGGCTGGCGCCTAAGGAGACTGGGGGCCTCGCTCCCCTGGCAGGCAGGTCCCCTGAACGTGGGGAGAAGTGGCCCCTGAGCAGGATGGTTAGGGGCTCAGGCCCTGAGCCTCAGCCACTGCCCCACGCGGCCCCAGTGGGTGTGGCCTTGGCCCTGAGCATGGCCTCCCGAGGCCCCTGCCTGGCTTCAGGGTGGCAGGAGGGCGGCCCCAAAGAGTGATAGCTCCTGGGCCCCTGCCGGCCCGAGGGAGCCCCAGGTTCCCTCCGAGGGGCCTGGCCTGGTCTCACAGGTCTGGGCCTGCTCTTCACCTGCCTCCTCCCACCTCCTGGCTACTTTCTCCATCATCTGTGTCGCTGTCTTCACTCTCTCTCCTGTGGCTCTTCCACCTCCCCTCTCCCCGCCTTTCCCTCCTTCCCTTCCCCCCTTCTTTTTTTAAAAATGTATTTGGCCGAAACCGGTTTGGCTCAGTGGATAGAGCGTCGGCCTGCGGACTGAAGGGTCCCAGGTTCGATTCCGGTCAAGGGCATGTACCTGGGTTTCGGGCACATCCCCAGAAGGAGATGTGCAGGAGGCAGCTGATCGACGTTTCTCTCTTATCGATGTTTCTAACTCTCTATCCCTCTCCCTTCCTCTCTGTAAAAAAATCAATAAAATATATTTTTTTAAAAAGTATTTGTATTGATTTCAGAGAGGAAGGGAGAGGGAGAGAAACATCAATGATGAGAGAGAATCATGGATCAGCTGCCTCCTACATGCCCTACACGGGGGATGGAGCCCGCAACCCAGGCCTGTGCCCTGACCGGGAATCGAACCGGTCGATGCTGGCCAGGCCTCCCTCTTTCTTCCTCTCCTTGGTTTCTCGCTTTTTCTATCTCCTTCCCTCACTCCCTCCAGGCTCCTCCTCTCCCTTTCTGTCAGTCGTCCGCCACTTGCCATGTGGAGGCGTGTTCGACGGGGACAGAGGACAGGCAGGGAGATCCAGGCTGCGCTGGGACCTCCTCTCGGAGAGGAAGCAGCCTTGGGAGCTGGGGTGGCACTGTGCCCGCTGGCCCCTGCGCTGCCCTCTCCCCTCGCTCCCAGGGCCGCCTCACAGGGGGCCAGGGCAGCTGGTGTGGCCGGGCGGGCGGGTCATGGACGTGCTGGGAGAGCAGGTGCTCCCTGGCCCCCAGGTGCTGCTGACCCAGCCCTTGTCCACTCGAGGGGAGGCCTCCGTGGTGCCCATCAGGCGCGGCCTCCGAGCTCCCGCACCTCTGCCCTGGGGCCCAAGGCAGACGCAGGGGGAGGCCCGGGCCAGGGGGCTGCGTGGGGACGGCGCCGGGTGCCGCCTGCGTCTGCATGTGCGGTTCTCCTTCCAGAGGCTCCAAAGGGAAGGACATCAACACCATCAAGTCCCTGAGGGTCCTGCGTGTCCTGCGGCCCCTCAAGACCATCAAGCGGCTGCCGAAGCTCAAGGTGAGAGCCGGGTGGCGTGAGGAGTGTGCGGGCCTGCACACACGTGAGCACGCATGTGGGCTGTGTGTATACATGTGTGCACAAGGAGCATGCACGTGCATGCATGTGTGTGCACACTGGCCACGTCCTGTGGCAGCTTCTGTGTGAGGTGGGAGTGAGCAGAGCTGAGGGAGCCCCATGTGAGGTTTGCTCAGCCCACGCCCTGTCGGGGGAGGGCCCTCTCCACTCTGACGCCCTGAGAGCCATTCCCAGCCGTGCCGTGGGCTCCGTCCTTCCTGCGGAGCCGGCAGGGGAGGCAGGCGGCGGAGGGTGTTGGGATGGGCAGGGCCCGGAGGTGGTGTGGCTGAGGTGCTGGGTGAAGGAGGGTGTGCTGTGCGAAAGGTGGTGTGAGCAGCCTCGGGTGTGAGCCTTGGGGACACAGGCAGCAGGGGTTCTGGGGGCAGGGCGGGCTGGGAGGTGATGGAGGCAGCCGGAGGGGCTGTGTCGGGAGGTGCCCGGGGACACTGCAGGTGGGCGCGGCTGCTGGGTCCGAGCCCCGCGCCAGGCGGTGTCTCAGGAGACGCTGTGCACCGGCCACTGCACACTAGGGCAGGGCAGGACGTCAGCCCGGCTCTGAGAGGCAGGGCTGGGGCCAGGCCAGCGGGCAGGGAGCACTGAGCTTCTGGGTGTGGGAACAGGACAGTCCCTGGGCCACAGAGCATGCCCATGTGCCCGGGCCAGGCCGCCACCGCGCGGCTGCTTCTCTGCCTGCGTGTCCTGCTGACACCAGGAGGCCCGGGCCTCTCCCTTCCCCCTGACCCAGCCCTGATGCGGGCTCCGGGCTCTGGGAGGCCCTGCTCTGAGGCACCTGCCTCGTGACACCTCTCCTGGCCCCACCCGCCCACTTGACACGTCCGAGATGACCCCTCCCTCCCGAGGGGGAACCGGCGGCAGGCAGCTGGCCGAGGTCCCGCCTGCCCCCCCCCCCCCCCCCCGCCACAGGCCGTGTTCGACTGCGTGGTGAACTCGCTGAAGAACGTGCTGAACATCCTCATCGTCTACATGCTCTTCATGTTCATCTTCGCCGTCATCGCCGTGCAGCTGTTCAAGGGCAAGTTCTTCTACTGCACCGACGAGTCCAAGGAGCTGGAGCGGGACTGCAGGTGACCCGGGGGCAGGGCCGGCGCAGGGGCAGCTGCGAGGGCTCGGGAGGGGCGTGCACCTGTCCCAGGGCCACACGGGCTCCAGGGTTGGGACCAGCTCCTGGGGTGCCAGGCTCTTCCTCCCCCGACCTGCAGGGAGCTCCTGGCACGGGGATGGCTGGAGGTTCTGCAAACCCCCGAGACCAGGCCCGGCCCCAGGTCAGCGGGGCTGCCCGAGGCTGCAGCCACTGCCACCGTCCTGGGCGGGCCCACAGCCGGGCCCGCGGGGAGGCGCCGCAGAAGTGGGGTGGGGGTCGCTGCTGTGTGGGCACCGAGCAGGGCCGCACCAGCTCCCTCCTCACCACAGCACGTCCGCTTGTCTGTGACTCCCCCCTTCCTCACCCGCTGTGGCGAGGGCCATGTGGTGGGCTCCAGCGTGCGGCCCAGCCACGGCTCTGGGCACCTCGGCCCCGGACGCAGGGAGTGTGCACCCCACTTGTGGGCTGTGGGTGTGCTCGCTCCCACAAGTGCTGTATAAACTCGCACGCCCCCCAGTGACGCGGCCGGAGCCCACCCACCATGCTGGCGGCCTGCTCTCTGGGGCCTTCCTGGCGCGGGTGCTTCTCTGCGGGTTAATTGGCGTGAACCTCCTGGGGACACGCCTGAGCCAGCCTGTGCCCCTTTCCCTGTCGGGTTGTCCGTCTTTTTCTGGTTGATTTGTAGGAGTTCTTTAACCCCTGGGCGGGACTCCCCTGCCCACTCTGGCTCCTGGCGTGTCAAGGAGCGTGCAGGTGGCGTGAGCCACACTGGCCGTGCCGTCTAGCGTGCCTTCCTGGCGTTCAGTGCTCAGTGGCTAGGTCAGGGTGGCCTGGGCTCCCCTCTGGAAGCTGTGTCTGCCTCTCCCGTGGCCGCGGTCTGTCTGGGCTGACGCTGTTGCTGGGGGAGGAGCGAGGGAGGGGTTTTCCCGTCCAAGCAGCACCGTTCACTCGAGAAGACAGCACTCCCTGCCGCGAGGGAGTCTGTGCCACAGACGGCTATCGGGGTGCACTCATGCCGAGCGCTCACCCTGGCCGTGCACGAGTCCTCGGGTCAGTGTGCGCGACGGGGCCACCCTCACTCGGCCGCTTGAGAGCGTTTCCTCAGCTAAAACCCACAGGGCCCTGGCCGCGTGGGTGCCACCTGCCTCCCCCCAGCCCCAGCCTCCCTGACCTGTGTTCTGTGTCTGTAGGTGTCTGCTCTGGACACTGTGTGGACACGAAGGCTCACAGTGTGCGGCCTCCTGTGTTCCCGAGGCCGTCCCTGCTGGCTGGGCACGTTGACCTCTTTACTCGCCTGGGGTGGCCGCCGGGCTGTCCACCTCCGGTCACTGTGATCTGCTGGGACCTGTGCGAGGGGATTGTGGACAGATGTTCCCATGTCCCCTGAGCGGGCCACGCGGCGGCTCCGGAACAGGGCCGGGCAGTGCCAGGCGGTTTCCCACCGCGGCCGAGAGCCCACGTCCCTGCCGGGGAGGGGGCCCTGGGGTCTCCAGGTCCCAGCGACGCGCTGTTTCCAAAGGAAGCAGCTCAGTCCTCGCCGGCCGGCGGCTGCGGGCGGTGTCTCCTCAGACCCTGCGCCCATGTGCACCTGAGGTGCTTGTGGTGGTCGTGACGGTGGCCGTGACGCTGCGGCGCAGCTGGAGTGCTGTCCGTGCACCGTCGGGACGCACACAGGAGGCGACTGCTCCCTGCTCCCCCCCCCCCTAAAACCCACAGGGAAAGTAAAGTTAACCAAGTACAGAAACGATCGTAGTGGTTCTTTACATGTTCTAGACATAGCTCCCTCCTCAGAGCGACAGTTTTCAAAGGTTTGTCCCATCCTGTGAGCTGATCATCTTTTGAGGCACAAAAGCTTGAAGTTTTGGTGAAGTCCTGTGTCTGGGTTTTTGTTGTTGCTGCTCACGGTGTTGGTGTCGTGTCTCCAGGTCCATTTGCCTAAGAGGCCCCGTGTTTGTCCCGGGAGCGTGTCAGATGGGTCCGGTCAGGCCTTCGTCCACTTTGAGTTGGTCTGAGTGTGGCGTGTGCCTGGCCCCACGTCACGCCTCTGAGTGTGGCGTGTGCCCGGCCCCGCGTCACGCCTCTGAGTGTGGCGTGTGCCCGGCCCGGCGTCATGCCTCTGAGTGTGGCGTGTGCCCGGCCCCGCGTCACGCCTCTGAGTGTGGACATGCGTCGCAGAGCCGGCTCTTGCTCCACGCAGCGACAGCATTCAGGAGCCGCTCTCACCTCTGTGTCGTCCCCAGGGGCCAGTACCTGGACTACGAGCGGGAGGAGGTGGAGGCCCAGCCGCGGCAGTGGAAGAAGTATGACTTCCACTACGACAACGTGCTCTGGGCCCTGCTCACGCTGTTCACCGTGTCCACGGGGGAAGGCTGGCCCATGTGAGTGCCATGTGGCAACCAGGCAGGCAGAGCGAGGGCAGGGCCTCTGGTTCCTCCGTGTGGGTCTCTGTCGCTCAGCAGGTGCCCACAGGCTCCTTCCTGCTCCTGCCAGCGAGGGCGGCCGCTCTCCCAGAGGAGCTGATAGGGCGAGTGATGTCCCGGAGCCCTTCAGTGGCTGGTGCCACAGGCGGGGGCTCTCCGTGTCTCCCTGTGCTGCCCTCGGGCTCCGGAGGGGCCTTCGTGTCCTGAGCACATGAGTAGCAGGAGCTTCCTCTGGGACCAGCAGGAACCCTCAGAACATACGCCCTGCTGAGCCCTGAGCTCCTGAAGCAGGGGGAGCTGGCAGTGGGTGGGCTGGGTGTGAGCAGGTGTGAGCAGGTGTGGGCTGGGTGTGAGCAGGTGTGGGCTGGGTATGAGGGGGTGTGGGCTGGGTTAGGGCAGGTGTGAGCAGGTGTGGGCTGGGTATGAGGGGGTGTGGGCTGGGTTAGGGCAGGTGTGAGCAGGTGTGGGCTGGGTTAGGGCAGGTGTGGGCTGGGTATGAGGGTGTGTGGGCTGGGTTAGGGCAGGTGTGGGCTGGGCAAGGGCAGGTGTGGGCTGGGCGAGGGCAGGTGGGCTGGGTGTGAGCGGGTGTGAGCAGGCATGAGTGGTGAGCGTGGTGGAGCGTCAGGCAGAACTGCCGGGCCTCTCCCCTTCCTGGGACAGGACCTCAGGCACATGAAGCCTGCCCTGGGAGACCCTCCCACAGCCCTGCACACACCCCTGCTGGGAAGGTCGCCCACCTCCAGCGAGATGGCACCGTGGGCAGGGGCTTGGCCCACAGGGTGGCAGCGCCATCTGGGCTTCCTGAGGGAGCCTGGCCTGGGAGGAAGCGCCTGCCTGGCCGCCGGCCCTCATGTCCTGTCGCTGTCTCTGGCCAGGGTGCTGAAGCACTCCGTGGACGCCACCTATGAGGAGCAGGGCCCGAGCCCCGGGTACCGCATGGAGCTGTCCATCTTCTACGTGGTCTACTTCGTGGTCTTCCCCTTCTTCTTCGTCAACATCTTCGTGGCCTTGATCATCATCACCTTCCAGGAGCAGGGGGACAGGGCGATGTCCGCGTGCAGCCTGGAGAAGAACGAGGTGGGCGGGCCCTCTGGCTCCTGCGGCTCAGGGCAGGGAGGCTGGGAGGTCGGCTCGGCCGCCTTCTCACCCGGGGCTGCCTGCGAGGGGAGGTGCTGCGTGGGTCCCCGCTGAGCTGCGGGCACGGCTTTGTCCCGAGCAGAGAGCTTGCATTGACTTCGCCATCAGCGCCAAGCCCCTGACGCGGTACATGCCTCAGAACAAGCAGTCCTTCCAGTACAAGACGTGGACGTTCGTGGTCTCACCGCCCTTCGAGTACTTCATCATGGCCATGATCGCCCTCAACACCGTGGTGCTGATGATGAAGGTGCATCCATGGGCTGGCCTTCCCCCCCCACGCGGGTGCGGGAGCTACGGGCACCGCCTGGTCAGCACGGGCGACCGCCGGGCCTGTCACTGGCTGCAGGCTGAGACGGGAGAAGGTCTGGGAGGACGCGGGCAACGGGGAGGAGTGGCCGCGGGCTGGGCAGCTGATGTCCGCCCCGCACACTGACGGGAGCGAGCGTCCCCGTCCGGCGTGGGCGTCGGGGCGGCTGCGCCCGTGGCCAACGCTCTCCTCCCCGCAGTTCTACGACGCGCCCTACGAGTACGAGCTGATGCTCAAGTGCCTGAACATCGTGTTCACGTCCATGTTCTCCATGGAGTGTGTGCTCAAGATCGTCGCCTTCGGGGTGCTGGTAGGCGCCACTCCTGGGCCGTGTCGTCCGAGAGGGGCCCTGGGGGCTCCTTGTTTGGAGCTGGAACTCCCCAAGCCCCAGAGCGCAGGCGACCCTGCGGGGGCCCCATCACCCGAGTCTGTGCCCAGGTTCCCCTCGCGGCACGTGACTCTCAGCTCTGCCCCTGCCCAGCCCGGTGTCTGTGGGCCAGGCCTGCGCTGTCCCCCCTGGGGTGGCCCATCAGTTCCTGGCCCGTCCTGACTAGGCCCTCCTGGCGCCCCCGGCAGAGCCCCAGCCACGGCACTGACCGCCCTTCTCTCTCTAGAACTACTTCCGAGACGCCTGGAACGTCTTCGACTTCGTCACGGTGCTGGGCAGCATCACCGACATCCTCGTCACGGAGATCGCGGTAAGTGCTCCCCTGTCCCGAGGCTCCTGCGAGGCGCTCCCTCGGGGCGGAGCTGGGCGCAGGGGTCGCCCCAGCAAGTGCTTGCTCTTGGGTGAGACACCGTCCCCAGAACGTCCGGCGGCGGCTCATGTCACACCAGCAGGAGGACGAGAGCCTTACGTGTGTGTGTGACGCGTGGCCCCAAACTCAGAACCAGGACAAGCTCAGACCTGAAAGCCCAGGTGTGTTTTCTGTGGAAAGCGGGACAGTGGTTCTCCGTCATGGTCTGTGCCCAGCGCTGGCCGTGCTGGGCGGACCTGCGCTGAGGGCTGAGCCAGGAGCGCATTTCTGAGCACAGCACTCGACGTTAGTGAAACGGCAGGTTCTCCGGGAGCTGACATGACGTGGGCTCTTGTACGCGTGCCTGCGTGGGAGGCGTTCCCGACCCAGCCGCAGAGAGAGCTGGGGGTGGGGCGAGGGGAGGAGTGGAAGTGCCAGGTCTAGAGCCCAGGACAGGGCAGGTCTCAGACCCCAGGAGAGGCGGCTTCCAGCCCCAGGGGCCAGGTTGGAGGGACAGCGGGGGTCTCACCATGAGGCCGTGCCCCTCTGCCCACCTCACGTGTTCACCTCATCGATTCCGGGGTGGGGCTGGCCACCCTGCAGGAGGAGAGGGCTGGGGGGAGCCAGAGCCCCCACGGCCGATGGGCCTGAGCTGGGTGGTGCCCATCACCCCCTTGCCCTGCACCTTCCGCTGCTGCGGCCCTGGCCCGTGAGGGCCCGACCTCCCCCTACGAGAGGCACCGGGTACAGCCCCTGCCCCAGCCGCTCAGTCGGGTTCAGATGGGCCACAGGGCCTGGCCGCTGTGGTCAGTGGCTGGAGTGGCTGGAGCCCTGTGGACATGCTGAGCTCTGGTCCTAGGTGTGGCCTCCGCTGTCGGGGGGCTGTGGGGGCTGCACCTGCCACTCGTGAGGACGAGCTTTCGTGTCCCGGGCACGAGGCCTCACGGTCACACAGCCCCGCCCGGGCCCAGCAGCCAGGACGTGGCCTTGCTCCGGAATCCAGGTGTCTGTGTGGACTTCTCCGTGGGTGTGGGGGACCCCACCCAGTGTCCGCCCCCCCCCCCCACCAGCCCTCCGAGGCCTGGGCCTGTCCTGAAGCCTCTCCCGCTGAGGGTGGTCCCACCAGAACGTGCTCAGTGGTTGTGCTGCCTCCAAGCCCACAGCCCACGGTGGGGAGCGAGGCCGCGGCCCAGACCGTTCACACCGCCAGGCTGTGTCGTCTCACGTGTTGCATCGCCAGCTGGGGTTCAAGGAAAGGTCATCTCGCTCTGGACACCGCCTCCCGGGGAACGGACGTGAGCGGACGCCCCCGGTTTGTGCGAGACCCGTAGTCTCCACACCCGCTTTTAAAAGGGCAGCGTGAAGTCACTGGGAGGACCGTGTGAAAAAGGGCGGCCGCGGCCTCGCCCGCCGTGGCGGAGACGCAGAGCTCTGAGCGGCACTGGCCGAGCCCAGCGTCCTGGGAGGAGGGCCGGCGGCCTCGGGCGGGCTCTGCCTCCCAAAGGCCGTGTGGAACTTCACGAGGTCCCGTCAGGGCTGCAGGGAAGGCGCCCAGTGCGTGTAGGTTTTGTGCACGATCCCAGCCATTAGCAGCCCAGGAGTTACCCGACGAAGTCACTTGCCACAGCTCCACGCGATGCCCTGGCGCCGGCGGCATGTGGGAGGAACAGCCTCGAAGCCAGAGAGGCCCGTGAGGCCTGAGCAGCCGCCCTGTGGTGCTGGGCAGCCACCCGTTTGCAGCGAGAGGCGTCCCTCCTGCGCAGGCTGCTGGCGGGCGCCGGGGTCTGAGTGTGCGGTCCCTCCGGGAAGCCGAGGCGTGCCTTTCTCACGCGGATCCCAGCCTCGCTGAAGGCCAGGGAGACCAGGAGGTGGGGCTGCTCTGCTCCTTGGCGAGTGGGCACAGCCCCCAGCTGACCTGCAGACTCACGGAGGTTCCAGTTACCATAGCGACGACCTTGCTTCTGTTTGGGAACTTGACAAGCTGCTTTTACAATTTACCCGAAGGAGAAGGTGCCTCTGGAGGTGGGGGGAGCGGCCCTGCCGCTGTGCCGTGGCGGCACTGGCTCCGGTGGGACCCGCGTTGGGTGGGACCTCGATGTGCGAGGGCTGGGCTGCAGCCCGGTGGGGAGGAGCCAGCCTCCCGTAGCTCTCGCTGCGATCACAGGCAACGTGGGGAAGCCAACATCGGATCTTGGCTCACACCATTCACAAGAATCTATTTCAAGATGACAAAAAGACTTAAATGTAAGAGGCAGAACTTATATATTTTTATTGATTTTAGAGAGGAAGGGAGAGTGAGAGAGAATCATCAATTGGCCGCCTCCTGCACGCCCCACACTGGGGATCAAGCCTGCAACCCGGGCCTGTGCCCTGACCAGGAATTGCACCGTGACCTCCAGGTTCATAGGTCGATGCTCAACTGCGAGCCACGCCGGCCCGACAAGAGGCAGAACTTTAAAACTCGGAGACGAAAATGCAGAACATCTTCTAGAGCAGCGGTTCTCAACCTGTGGGTCGCGACCCCTTTGGCGGTCGAACGACCCTTTCACAGGGGTCGCCTAAGACCATCCTGCATATCAGATATTTCCATGACGATTCATAACAGTAGCAACATTACAGTTATGAAGTAGCAACGAAAATAATTTTATGGTTGGGGGTCACCACAACATGAGGAGCTGTATTAAAGGGCCGCGGCATTAGGAAGGTTGAGAACCACTGTTTAGACCTTGAGATGGGATGGCTTCGTTAAGCCAAATGGAAAAGCACCGCCCTCCCTGGAGAAAACACTCCGTGTATCAGGGGAGGAAGGGCCGTCCGTGCGCGGAGGACCCCTCGCTCTCCGTTCCTGCGGGGGAGCCGGTGCCGCGGGGCCCAGCGTGTCGTTAACTTCCTTCGGGCCGTGTGTGCATACATGTGCTTACACGTAGTCTTTTCCATGTGGTCTGTTCTACGGCTTTTAAAATCCAATGGTCTGAATAATCCAGGCAAAAAGACGAAAGCTGCCATTTGACAAATAAAACAAAAAATCAAGGCTGCGCCGCCCGCCCATGGCACCATGGCCTCGCTGATCCGTCCTTGGACTCGGGAATCTAATCCCGATACAGGGACCTCGCTCCCTGGGGCTCCTGCGTCCTCACGAGGGCGGTGCCCTGCAGCTGCCAGGAGGGGCAGGCAGGAGACAAACAAACAGACAAACAGGAGGCCTCCCCTCCCAGGCACAGGTGGCAGACGGTGCGGGAGCCTGGAGGGCCCAGCGCCTGCCCCGAGCAGCTGGACGCTCGGGCGGATGCTTGTGGCTGTGCAGGCCCTGCTTTCGACAAGCCCGGGGGGGCGGCTGTCACCTGCGTGGGGAGGCTGACGGGGATGGAGAGCTCCCTGCCCACCTGCGTGGGCTCCGTCCTCCCGCGCTGCCAGAGGCCCGCCGTCCCCCGTGGCCTTTCTTTCCATCTGTGGTCACTTCATCTTGGTGAACGCACTGTTTTTCCTCCGGCAAAAATATTGGTGTCAGTTCCACCCCCAACTTAAAAACAAATCAGAGCCATCGCCCTGCCCGGGGCAGAGGGAAAGCACCACAGGCGTGAAACTGACATTGATTTCTTTGCCTGGAAACAAAAAAATAAGTGTGTCATTTTGAATTTGCATTGCAAATAGGAATGCAAATGAACACCACTGTCTGCATCACCTACCAGGTTCAAAACAGTGTTTTGATGCATTTTAAGCAAAATGCCCGTTTACCCAAAGCTAAACCCCGGTGCCGCCGGAGTCTGCGTTCTGCTCGTGTTGATGATCATTTTCTCCTTTGTTTTCTGTTTTGTCCTTGACTCACCTTAACCTGCCTGCTGACTCACACCATCCAACCAACACACTGCGAAACCATGTCTGCGTCTGTCTGTCTCGCCTGCTGCTCAAACACCCCAATTTGTAAATAATATGCAAATGTTCATCCATGAAAACATCACATGTAGGAAAGGGTTGGTTTCATGACTTTCACGATTCTTACAGCCCCTCGCCTGGCTTGCGGTGCTGTCCGCCTGCTAGCCCGGCCCTGCCCGGCCCTGCCCTGCCCTCCCCGGGTGTGGTCACAGCCCGGCGCCCCTCCTCTGGCTGCTGCACGGTCGGGGCCAGCAGGGGCTCCGAGGGGCGGGAGTGTCCAGACTCTGAGTCGGGGAGGTTTGCAGGCGGTGGGTTTGGGCTAAGCCTGGTCGAGTCCATGGTTTCTGTGGCACATCGGCAGCAGGTGCAGGAGGCTGCTCTGCCCAGCGGCCCCTACGGAGTCTCCCAGGGGTCCTTCCTGAAGCAGAGCCCGCCCGGCCAGCCTGGGCACAGGTGGGGGGACCGCCCCAGGAGACAGCCTGCTCTGGCTCGTCACCCGGGCGCCCCTGATCTGAGGGTGCGTGCCGTTGGCCGGCAGGCCGTGGGGACCCGGGTGGCTGACGGGCTCCGCCCGGTCTCCGGGACCATCTGGGAGGAGAGAGAGACTTGGGCAGGCCGAGCCGAGCTGTGACTGGCCGGTTGTGAGGCAGCGATGGTGCGCTGCCTGTAGCGGAGGGGGCGTTCGTGACGGAGGCCCCGGTCGGAGTGGAGACCCTGAGTCTTAGAAAATGGCTGGTGCTGCTCGGGCTCCCAGAGCGTCTCCCACGAGCCATGTGCGTGGGTCTAGGCAGAGTGTCCGCCGTCATCAGCCCCACAGGAGGAAGCGAGGTGAGGCCAGCAGGTGTGCGGGTCTCAGGCGGGCAGCCTTCGCCTCGCCGTGACCTGACCAGAGGCACTGATGTGCTGACGCAGGGACGCCCGCCCCCTGGGTGGGGTGTGACAAGCGCATTGCTGTGCGGCCTCCTCACGACCCCCCAGGGCAGGGCTCCGAAGGTCTCCATCTCGGAGGAGGAGCCGGGGATCAAAGGGGCCCGGACAGTGCGCCCCCAGGTGACGGTCTCCCCCATCGAGGGTGCGGGCCTGGCTCTGAGGTCGGTGTAGCTGCTCCCGGTGCCACGGAAGCCATGGACTCGGAGGATGAGAGGGGTGCCCACCTCCAAGGGGTGGCCGAGGCCAGAGGTGACCGTGCACGGCCGTGGGGAGGGGCCGTGGGCTGCCCCGCCCTGCATGCAACCGGGTGGCGGTGCCTGGCGGCTCCTGCGGGTGCAGTCACAGTGCCGTCCCCGTCATGCGCTTGAGCGTCTGTGGCCGCTGTCACCATCTGTCCTCATGGCTCTCGGGCTGTCTGTCTGTTGCCCCCCCCCTTCCCTGCACTGAGTGCCCTCGGAGCCCTGAGAAAGAAGCCTGGGAGGCGGGGTGGGAGCTGGAGTCCTGGGTAAGGGACTCGACCCAAAGCAGCTTGGTGACCAGCCCAGCCTCCTCTGTGCGCTCCCCTCTTGCCCCGAAGCTGGGTCTCCCCCGTGTTCCGGACTCGGCTACAGCTGCTGAGCAGGTCGCTCCGAGCCGGGCAGGTGCGCCTGTCACCGCCGCCCTGGCCGCTCCCACCCCACTGAGCCGGGGCTTCAGAGTGAGACCCCCAGGAGGCAGGCCTTTCCGCCCCATCCGTGCCGAGCTGAGTCGCCCTGGCCTGTGCACAAAGCCCTCCATCCCATGGCCACCTCCTCCGGAGGAGACTGGCCCCCCTGAGAGCCCTCAGGCCCCTGAGGGGTCCCTGACCACTGTGCCCACTGGGGTCCCCCCGCACAAGCCGGTAAGGGGGCTGTAGGCAGCCTGCACCCCAGGGTCCCACCCGGAGTCCACTCTACCCTCTGCTGGTCTGGACCACAGCCGGCTCCTCCTCCTGCCCGCGGATGGCCCTCCCACCCAGGGGCCCTGTCCCCGCCTGTCCCTCACCAGCAGAGGCAGAGTCCCCGCCACTCTGTGGGAACCAGGGGTCAGCCCCTGCGGGGAGAGGATCCAGGAAGCACTGGCAAGGGGGTGGGGCCACTGTCCCTGGAAGCCAGTGCCCCCCTGTCACCACTGATGGCCCTGAGCCCAGACAGGCAGCCTGGGGTGCGGCCGGCCTACATGCTGCTGCCCTCGATCTGAGTCCCCTCCCTTCTCCCCACGGGCTCGGACCACCAGCCTGCCCGCGCCTCAGACAGTGCGGTGGTGGGAGCCGCCTGGGCCGCAGCACCATCTGAGCACTGCCCAGCTGTGCCCCTGAGAGGGATGGGCCATAGCTCACGCGCCCGGCCACGGAAGCCACACTCCCAGGCCACCCGTGGCAGCCGGAGGACGGGGTTAGACCTGCTTGAGGACGGGGAGGAGGCCTCTGTGGTGTGAGCGGCAAGACCACTGCACCCACACCTGGGGGGCCGTCTGCAGGAGGAGTGTCCCCTCTGCAGCCCAGCGGGGCTCGGCTGCTGTGGGGAGGGGAGGGGGCCCCAGCAGGACAGGTGGCCCGGCCGCTCCTCTCTGTCCCTCTGTCGGGTGGTCGGTCTCTGATCTGCTGCATGAACTGATGCGATCACAAGCTTTCCTTTCCGAAGGGGCTGCTCACACTATGCCGTGGTGACTTCATGTTCCTCTCCCTCTCCCCGCCTTTCCTCGGACCCCGGGCGCGGGGAGGGGTGGGAGGGGAGCAGCTCCGCGTAGGAGGCGGGTTCCGCGGGTCAGAGAGCCGCCCTGTTCCCGCAGAACAACTTCATCAACCTCAGCTTCCTGCGCCTGTTCCGCGCCGCGCGGCTCATCAAGCTGCTGCGCCAGGGCTACACCATCCGCATCCTGCTCTGGACCTTCGTGCAGTCCTTCAAGGTGAGCCGCCACCCGGCGTCCTCAGTCCTCCGTCCGTGTTCACAGGCTCCCCGCGCTCAGGAGCGGAGGCGCGGTGGGCCGTGGGGTGCGGGGGTGGCACTGCCCGGCTGACCCGCCTCCGTGTGCCCACAGGCCTTGCCCTACGTGTGCCTCCTGATCGCCATGCTGTTCTTCATCTACGCCATCATCGGCATGCAGGTGCGCCCCCGGCGTGCTCTGGCCACGGCAGCCCCTGCACCAGGGCCCCGGTCCACGCGCAGCGCCTCCGCCGGCCCGGCTCCAGGAGCCGCCCGTGGCCTGCAGCCGCTCTTCCTTCCAGGTGTTTGGGAACATCGCCCTGGACGACGACTCCAGCATCAACAGGCACAACAACTTCCGGACATTTCTGCAGGCGCTGATGCTGCTGTTCAGGTGTGTGCGGGAGCCAGACCGGCTCCTTCCTGGTGCAGAGGCTGCGACCGGCCCGGCCCCCCCCCCCCCCCCCCCCCCCGCACCCGCACCCGCACCCGCACCCTGGGTGTGCTGCTTCCTGACAGCCCACCTGCCGGTCCACTTCCTGCTGCGCCGTGGGGGGAGCTCAGGCCAGGGTGCCTTGCTGAGCCGCGTGGGGAGTTTCCGAGCGCTCTCTGCTTCCCACAAGCAGGCACCTGAGGGCGCCGTTCCTCTGGCCTTCAGCTGGCCGCGCACGGTACTCACTCACGTCCTTCCTGGGCCACAGAGGCAGCGCTGAGGAGGTCACCTGGGCTCGGAGGTCTCTCTTCCCTCCGGTCCTTGTGCCCCACGTGCGCCCCTCGCCCCTGGCCACCATCAGTGGGGTGCAGCCAGCTTCACCCAGGGGACCCACGGGCACAGAGGGCCCAGAAACAGAAATCGGTGCCGAGGCGCTTGCCGTGGCTGCTCGAGGGGGGGCCCTGGGTGTTCAGGAAGCGGGAGGCTGGAGTGGCCAGAGCAGGTCGGGGGCAGGGAAAGGCGGGCAGCGGTCACGCGGCGCTGTGGGCAGGCATGTGGATCTGGGCTGTTGCCGTGACTGACAAGCTCTGACCTGTCTCGAGGGGACCTGCTGGGCGTTGGGCAGGGGAGCAGGGAGGTGTCAGAAGCCCCTGCAGTGACTCGGCTGCGGGGACGGGGACGCAGGCAGGAGCTGTCTCTGGGAGATGGGTCATCTGACCGGCAGGACGGGGTGAGGGAGACAGAGGCGGGTGGAAGGACAGGCCGCCGGGCTGGGAAGTGGGGGGCCCAGGGCTGCGGGGCTCAGGGGGCCACGGAGGGCATCAGCCTGGTGCTCCCGGTGCTGTTGGTCATTTGCAATGAGCAGTTGGAGAGTCTGGTGCCTGTGGGTCCTATTCTAGCAGCAGCCATCTGTCCCCAGACCTGACAGCCACATGGGGCTCTGGGTGGGGGCCCAGGCCATCGGGGCCGCCTCCTGGCCTCACGCTCCCTCCCCCGCAGGAGCGCCACCGGGGAGGCCTGGCACGAGATCATGCTGTCCTGCCTCAGCAACCAGAACTGCGATGAGCAAGCCAACGCCAGCGAGTGTGGCAGCGACTTCGCCTACTTCTACTTCGTCTCCTTCATCTTCCTCTGCTCCTTCCTGGTGAGTCCGGGCGCCGCGCCCAGCGGTGCCGCCTCCGTCTCGGTCCATCTCGGGGCCCCTACGTTTGTGATCCCTGGTTTCGATTCGTGCCACGCTGCAAGCTGATTCCTCAGAGACAACGCCCCGTTCACGTAACAGGAGTGCCCACCTGAGCCTCTGGAGAAGGCTGGGCTTCCCCGGGCAGCTGTCCCTGCGGTCTCAGCCGCTGGAGGACGCCCAGGGTGGCGACGGACACGGAGGAGCGGCCCCTGCTGGGGACGGGAGCAGGGGGACACGTCTGCCTGGCATGTCGGAGCCCACGCAGGGCAGCGAGTGAGCAGGGACACAGGTGGCCGTGGGCACTGTCAGGAGTGGCAGCTGCAGGTCAGGAGTGTGTCACAGGGGCATGTCCACAGCCATCGCCCTGGTAGGTGGTGAGGGGGAACGCAGAGCGCCTCAGATGGGGAAACAATTAAAGGCGCCTCCAGGCCGCACTCAGCTCAGCGGGGTCTGCGGACCAACCACCAACTGGGAACAAAGGATTGGAAACGGCTGCTCTTCCCCGGGACCCTGGGGGCCTGGTCCTGGGCTCCCGAAGATGCATTTGCAGAAGAATCCGACGAAAGGCGAAGGCGGCTGGGCGGGAGCTCTGAGGCGCCCCGTCTTCTGGGGCGGCCCTTCCCGTCGGCACACCTCTCCGACTTCACGCTCGGGCGCTCTGACCGCTGCCATTTTTAAGCATCTGGCCGGAGCTGTGTCCCAGTCACAGGAGGAGGGGCTGAAAGTCACCAGAATCGGGTCCTTCAGAACTCGGTGGGGTGGGGTGGAGAGCCCAGAGCTGCCGGCACGCACTGTAGCGATACAGTGGATTTGTCATTAAGTTAAAAAACCTCTGCATCAAAAGACATCAGAGGGGACAGTATTTACAGCTCACGCACTTCCTAGGGGTTAGTTCAAAACAGAAAGAACCCTTACAGCTCAGCAACAAAGAGACAACCACGTGAAATGGGCAAAGAGCCCGGCCAGTGGGGCTCGGTGGTTGAGCGTCGACCTGTGAACCAGAAGGTCAGGGTTCGATTCCCCGTCAGGGCACATGCCGGGTTATGGGCTCCATCCCCAGTGTGGGGCGTGCAGGAGGCGGCTGATCCGTGATTCTGTCATTGATGTTTCTCTCTCTCTCCCTCTCCCTTCCTCTCTGAAATCAATACAAATATGTGTTTTTAAAAAGACCCTGAGCTCATGGCCCCCTGAAGGCCAGCTCCGAGGCGTGAGGGTGGGCGGGGAGGGCTGACCGGGACGGCGGGACTCGTGGGCTTGAGATGGTGGGGCCTGCAGTAGGCCGGGGCTTGGAATCAGAACTAAATATGGTTAGTGTTAGACCTCTGAGGCTGAGGCTGCTGCTACTGGTGGTGGCATGTGGGGGGTTTCTAGGAGGAGTGGGGGGCCCCGGGGGTGGCGGTGCAGGGGCCAGGCTGTGGGGAGAGAGGTCTGGGCAGGCTCTGGCTGATGGTTTCACAGGCTCTGGCTGGAGGGGGAGGCCCGGGAGAGGGCAGGCTGAGGTCTCTCCATGTCGCCTCTTCTCCTTCCTGTCCTGCAGATGTTGAACCTCTTTGTGGCTGTGATCATGGACAATTTTGAGTACCTCACGCGGGACTCTTCCATCCTAGGGCCTCACCACCTGGACGAGTTCATCAGGGTCTGGGCTGAGTACGACCCGGCTGCCTGGTGAGTGAGCCGCGCCCCGTCCTCAGGCGGTCCGGACCCTGGGATGGGGTGGCTTCAGGCGTGTTTTGAGGGAACGTCCCCTCGGTTGTGGGGGCTCCTGCCCACGCGGAGGCGCTGGTCTCCGTCCTGGGCGGCTCCCTCTGGCCTCCCTGTGTGGAGGCAGCTCCCCAGGCTCAGGGACCCCTGAGCCCCGAGCCCCGAGCCCAGCCCTGGGTGGCGCGTTGCATGGGGTGGGGAGGTCGGGGTCGCGCAGGCCCTGGGAGGTCGGCGGGCAGCAGGGTGTCATCACTCAGGCTCCCTCGTCCTCCTGGGACTCCGAGGCTCCGAGGCTCCGTGGGCGGAAATGCCGGCCCAGGGCACCCCCCGAGCTGGGCTCTGCCTCTCGGGAATGGCGCCCGCCTCCCGTCCCGCTGCTGAAGGGACAGGGCAAGGGGACCCTCTGTGGACGTCAGAGGAGCGGCCGTGGGGATGTTTCCAGGCAGAGCCAGGGTCTCAGGACAGGCCTGGCCCGGGTCAGAGGTGGTCTGAGACCGGTTCCTGGGAGAGCCCTGCCCGCCCACATGCGCCCTCCCCCACAGCGCCCTCCCCCACAGCGCCCTCCCCCACAGCGCCCTCCCCCACGGCGCCCTCCCCCACGGCGCCCTCCCCCACACACGCCCCCCCCACGGCGCCCTCCCTCACGGCGCCCTCCCCCACACACGCCCTCCCCCACGGCGCCCTCCCCCACGGCGCCCTCCCCCACACACACCCTCCCCCACGGCGCCCTCCCCCACACACACCCTCCCCCATGGTGCCCTCCCCCACACACACCCTCCCCCACACACGCCCTCCCCCACGGCGCCCTCCCCCACACACACCCTCCCCCACGGCGCCCTCCCCCACGGCGCCCTCCCCCACACACACCCTCCCCCACGGCGCCCTCCCCCACACACACCCTCCCCCATGGTGCCCTCCCCCACACACACCCTCCCCCACGGCGCCCTCCCCCACGGCACCCTCCCCCACACACACCCTCCCCCATGGTGCCCTCCCCCTCCCCACAGGCTAGTTCTGCATGCCCTCCTGTGCTCCCCCATCCCCCTCCCCGCCCCTCCCCGTCCCCCTCACTGTCCTTCCCCATCCCTCTCCCTGTCCCCCTCGCTGTCCCTCCGCATCCCCCTCGCTGGGCCCCTGGGTGGCCAAGGCCTGAGGGCGGCACCCGTCCTCACAGGGGCACAGGCTCTGCCCACCTTTAGCTGGAAGCTCAGCATAGACTCTGCCCCGGGGAGCTCTCCCCACAGGCCCCCCATCAGCCCTCCCCCCGAGCCCCCACAGCGAGGACCGGAGGTGCCCCAGGGCCTGGCTCCGTGTGTCGGTGCTCGTCCTGTTCCCGGTGTGTGGCATCTCCGTGGCCCGGGGAGCCTGGCATCTCCTCACTGAGGCCGGACGGTCCCGGCTTCTCTGGTCAGGAGGCTGCTGGGTTGGAGGGCTGTCCCCTGAGGCAGGCGCAGACGGCAGGAGGGAGGCTCCCTCCGGGCCCTCGTGGGGTCTAGGGCGCGGTGTTTCGGACTCTTTGCTGCTGGGTGTGACGTTGCCGTCAGATGTTTGGGATGGGACTTGGGCCGACGGCAGAGGCGGTCAGTGCGGGCCTGGGAGCGGGCGTCCCAGGAGGGTGAGCGCAGGCTCAGGCCCCGTCCGGCAGGTGGGGCAGCGGCAGGACCCAGGGGCCTGGGAGGCTGCCCTCAGGGACACGGGAGGGAGTGCTGTGGAGGAGCAGGGCCACCTGGGAGCCTCCCCCAGAGGGCGCCCCGGCAGGCTACAGCGACCCCAGGCCACGGCCCGAGATGGGGCCACGGGACACACATGCCCGCTGCCCCAGAGGCCTGGGCTGCAGAGGCCGGAGGGCGAGGCCCAGTGGAGGCCCCGAGCCGCTTGGGTCTGACCCCCGTGCTGGGCGGCGGGCGATGCTGTGAGCGGCCACTGGCTGTGACGGGCCGTGACTCCCGGGGACACTGCTGTGTCCTCCGTTTGGGGGCCTGTGAGACAGCAGGACTGGTGGCGTTTCCCAGGCTCGCGTATGAGTGTGTGTGCGCCTGCGTGGGTATGAGAACGTGTGCACAGCCACGTACATGTGTGCATGCATGTGAGTGCCTGTGCAGGGACCTCCTGCTCCCGCGCTGCCTCAGCACGTGGTGGTGAGTGTGGACTAATGGGCATTGCGACCGGGCACTGTGAGCGCCCAGCTTGTCTCTGCCCATTGCCGTCCAGGCCGCGTGCTGAGCATCTGTGTGCTGGGCCTGGGGTCCTCGCGGTCTCTGCGCCGGTTGTGGGGAAACAGGAACCAGAGGGGGGCCAGGGTGTGTCTGAGGAAGATGCCGTCTAGCTGGACAGGGGCGGGGGGGGGGGGGGCGGGGGGCTGACCTCTGGGCAGGGCAGGGGCAGGGGAGGGGCAGGGGCAGGGGCAGGGGAGGTGACAGGCGAGTGTCCTGCTGGGAGGGAGAGTGCAGAGAGGGCGGTGGGACAGGTGAGAAAGGCCTTGGAATTGGGGTTAAACAGGCGGCTTTGACTTGTTCTGGATCCTCGTGGCCGCGTGAGGACCATGCTTTTTCTGGTGGCGTCTCAGGGGTTGATGGCGGAAGGGAGAGGAGCCCAGGACAGGCTGGGGACAGAGGGCTCCTGGGCCTCCTGAGAGGGGCGGCCAGAGGGCGGGGAGCGCCCGGAGGGGCTCGGCAGAGGTTGTGTGTGTGAGAGGGGCTGCTGGCTGCTCCAGGGCTCCTGGCCCGGACCCCCCGGGAGCTGCTTCCAGCAGCCCTCCCCTGCAGGCCTGCCCTCAGGCCCAGGGGCGGCAGGATGTTGCGTAACCTGTGCGCTTCCTTTCCAGCCGCCGCGTGCACTATAAGGACGTGTACAGGGTGTTGCGTCGCATGGCGCCGCCCGCTGGCTTAGGGGAGAAGTGCCCTCGTAGGTTGGCCTACAAGGTTGGCACCTTCAGAGCCTCCATCACATCCTCCCCCAGCGCCTCCGCGGCCGCTCCTGCCTGGTTTGGGAATGAGACCTCACCACCACCCCCCCCCACCCCCCGCCCCGCACTCCGAGCTCCTGGGTGCTTCCCTCCGTCCGTCCTTCCAGCCTCCCGCCCCTCCAGTCGCTGGGACCGACAGCCTGTGAGACAGACAGCCTTCTGCTGGGCTGTGGGCTGGGCAGCTGCTGCGGGAAGCAGCCGGGGGCAGTCCCGCCCGCGTGGCTCCCA
Organism: Myotis yumanensis; assembly: GCF_028538775.1. Lineage (NCBI taxonomy): Eukaryota > Metazoa > Chordata > Mammalia > Chiroptera > Vespertilionidae > Myotis > Myotis yumanensis. Next base: position 1,155,925 of record NW_027223763.1, read on the forward strand.
GGCTCTCCAGGGTGGGCTGACAGGGGCAGGCACCGCAGACCAGGCCACGGCTCCTCTGGGCGGGCAGGGCCCACCCACCCAGGCTCGGTCCCTGGGGAGCGGCGGGCAGAGGGCCAGCGGGAGGACCTGCGAGGAAGGCTGCTCCTCTCCTGTGCCTGAGCCTCCTGTGCCCGGGACCCCGCCCAGGCCCTGCGGCAGCGGCCCCTGGTGGAGGGAGGCTTCAGGCCGGCCCACCCGGGAAGATGGTCGTGGACTCCAGACACCGGGCCTGCCCTGCCCCTGGTCCAGCGTCAGGAGGGGACATGGTCGCGCCAGGCCACAGCCCGCCGCGCTGCCCCCCACCCGCCCCCTCACTGTCCCCTGCCCCAGCAGCAGCCCCGCCCTGCGCGGCCTCGGGCGTCTCTGGGCCTGGAGCGGGGCTGACCTGGCTGTTTGTCCAGAGCCACGGCCACTTGTTCTAGGTTTTCCCACGTCTTGGCCTCTCGGCTGACTTGGCAGCAAACCAAGCGTTAAGGGAAGCTGGCGCCGCGGTTCCCAGCGGCTCCGCCGTGCCAGCCGCCAGCTCTCCGCGCGGTGAAACCGCTTTCTGATCTGGCGTTGCCCGTAGTTCCTCAAAGTGTAAAATGAGACGCTGACCACCCAAAGCCGCCCCGATGCAGCCCTTCCTCATCCTCCATGTTCATTAGCTCAGTCACCCCACGCCCTGCGTGGGGCGGAGCGTGGAGGTGAGGCTGGGGCCTGAGGGCTCGCTGGAGGAGACCTCCTTGGACTCAGCTGACACCCGCTCCGACCTGGTTAACCGATCTGTTCTCTCTGCTTCCTCCCCCCCCCCCCCCCCCCCCCCCGCACCCTCCTGTGGACCCTCCTGGGCCGGGCGCAGCGGGCGCATCACTTACAGTGACATGTTTGAGATGCTGAAGCACATGCCCCCGCCCCTGGGGCTGGGGAAGCGGTGCCCCGCGCGAGTGGCGTACAAGGTACCCGCCTGCTCAGGCTGTGCCGGCTGCTCCTCCCGCCGGGGCTTGTCCGTCCATCCGTCCGTCTGTCTGCCACTCTGCTGTCTCACTGTGTCTTCCTTTGCCCAGCCATCTCCCCTCCTTCCCAGACAGGGACACCGCCCTCCGAGGTCCCTGCACCGCCCCTGTACCCAGAGCTGCCCCTGGAAGAGAGACCCAGCCCCCTGCCCCCCCCCCCCCCCCCGCCCCCTAGAGGGTGGACCGGCTTTGGGACAGGCTCCTGTTTTTGTTTTGCTTTTTATTGTTTAAAGTGTTACAAATAGTAGCACATGTGTCTCCTTTTTTTCCCAATTGACCTTCCCCCAGCCTCCCCTACCCCTCGGCTCTTGTTTTGACCCCACCCTCGGGTCTGATGTGCAGGGAGAGGGGCTCAGGGCCTCAGGCACCTGGGAGACCCCCGCCCCATGCCCACAGGATGTCCAGGCCCCACTGCAGGGCCGGGGAGGAGGTGGGGACAGGGCCCCGAGGGCTCTAGGGACAGGCATCCTGCAGGGGGGCACAGCTTCGGGGCACAGGAGCCCTGTGACCTCCCCACCCAGGAAGCTGAGCAGCAGGAGGGGGAAGCTGAAGGACCCTCCTCACCCCCTCACGCCCCGCCCGAGCCTGCTCCCACCCCGTGCACCCATCCCCCTCCTGCTCCTCCAGCCCCACCCGCACACCCAGCGTGTGGGGGGCCTCCTGCCGCCACCCTTTCTCTGAGCGAGTTCCCACCAGAGCTTCCTGTCTGTCTGGTCTGTCAGTCACGCTGTCTGTCTCTGTGCTCTGGTTCCAGCCTGTCTGTCTCCTGGCTCAGCTGCTCCCCACCACGGTCCCCACCCCCCCTCCGCCTGGCATGAGCGTCGTGCCTGCCTGCAGGCCCTGCATGCAAGACCCTGGCTTTGTCCCCAGAGGAGAGCTCTGTCCAGAGTGACACCAGGGCCAGGGCGGCCACAGGGCTGCCGGGGAGCCTCGGAGCCCCTCCCCCTGGGCTGATGGCGTGGAGGGGCCAGGGCGCCAGGCGGGTGGGGTTGGAGGGCTTAGCGAGCTGGGGAGGCAGCAGGAGCCACACAGAGGCCGAGGCCCAGGGCAGGGAGGCCCGTCTGTCTGTCTTTCTCTCCTGGCCTCCCTCCTCTGCTGCTCCGAGACTCCAGTCTCCGGGGGTGGGTGCCCTGGACGGAGCCCTCCTCTCGGGACCCCTGCTCTGCTCCTCCTGGGTCCCTGGAGAGGAGCCCCTCTGCCTCTCCCGCCACCCGTGCTGATCAGCAGGGGCGCCTGCGTCCCAGGTGGCATGGGAGCTGCGGGAGCGGGCGGGGAGGGTGGTGCCCGGGGGCTTTGCCAGCATTGGGGGGGGGGGGGGGGGGGGTTGTGTCTTGGCCTCCCGCCCTCCATCAGGCTGAGGATTCCATTTGGGGCCAGGACACTGGGCGGTGCTGGGGGCAGAATGGCCTCCCCAGCCCCCGGTGGGCCCTGCCCCACCTCCAGCTCCCATGCTGTGGAGGGGACAGCAGGCCGCTGGGAGGGGACAGGTGGGCACGTACCCTCTGTGCTCAGGACGCCGCAGACCCCTGAGACCCTTCCTCCAGGGGGCCCGTGCGTCCTCGGAGCCTCCGCCTGATGTACGGAGGGGGCGGGGCGCAGGGCTGCTCTGTCCTGGGAAACTGAGGGAGGAAAGGGACTCGGCCCTGCCCCTCTGGCCTGGAGCCCCGTGCCCCTGTGGCGTGGCCGCACCTCTCCCTGCAGCCCCAGCTCCTCAGGGTCTTTCCCCTGGAGCGGTCTGAGGCTCCTCCAGGGAGAGAGGCAGAGCCTTCCTGGGACTAGTGTCGCCCTTGCCGGTGCTCCAGGCTGTGCCGGGAGAGATGGGTCCAGGAGTAAGGCAGGGATCGTCCCTCCTGTCGTCCAGGATGCAGCCTTGGTCCTGCACCCCACACCCCTCCCCCTCGGGCAGGGGCGGGGGCGGAGGGGCCTGCGGCTGAGGAAGGGCCTGTTGTCAGGACGAGCCGGGCCCTGGCCAGCCGGGACCTCTTCACCTGGCCGTCTGTCTACTTCTCTGCAGCCTGAGAATCCTCAGCTCACGGGAGGGCGGGTGCGGGGACAGGGACGCTGGCAAAACTCCCAGGGCCCGGCCTCATCTTGTCCTGGGCGCTGCAGGGTCACCTCCGGGGCCTCAGCACTGAGGGGCTCTGGGGGGACCCCGGCAAGCCTGGCCCTGACCTGCCCCTGTTCCCAGCGCCTGGTCCGTATGAACATGCCCATCTCCAGCGAGGACATGACCGTCCACTTCACGTCCACGCTGATGGCCCTCATCCGCACGGCGCTGGAGATCAAGCTGGCCCCAGGTGAGCGGGGTCACCCGGGAGCCACCCTGGCGGGTGTGCAGGGGCCATGGGCCTGCAGGGGGCACCGAGGACGGCTGTCGTGGCGCCTGTGCTGGGCACTGACCGTGTCCCCTTTTCACATGAGGAAACGGAGGCACAGGGACATCACCCAGCACCGCTCCTGCCCCTCCCCCAGGGAGCCTGCACCCTGTGGGCCCCACTCTAACCCTCCTGATCACTGCTCCCCTCCCAGAGGAAATCGGTCACCGGGGGCGCCTGTGCATCCTGCCCAGCCCCTGCCCCCCACAGCGCACCCTTACTCAGCTGGTGGGCCAGGCCCCGCCTCGCGCACACGGCCTGCTCCCATTACCTACCTTCTCTCCCCCTCCGTCAGTGCTCCGCCAGATTATTTGTTCAATACATAGACATGCTATTATTCCTCCCATCTTTAAAAAACGCTTCTCTTCCCTCTACCACCTTCCCGGTTTTTCTTCTTCTCTCAAAGCAAAAGCTCAAGGGACTGGCATTCGCCATCTCTCATTTCTCATCCCTCGTCTCCCGTGGGCTGTCCCGCGCACAGCCCCGCAGCTGCTCTCCGCAGTCTGAGCCCTGACCTCCTGGCTTCGCTGCCGCCTCTTCTCCCTTCTCATTGAAACCCTTTTGTTTCTCCCTGTCCGGCCGACCTTCCTTCCCGTCTCCGTTGCTTTGGTAGGTAGCCCAGGCCTCCCTGCATCCCTCCTGTGCGTCCCACGGTTGATTACCTTCTGCACCTGGAGGCCCAGTGAGCATCCAGAGCCCTGGCTCACCCCGCCTTCCCGCCCGTCGGTGCCGACTGTTCTTCCAGCTGCTCCTCTCTTTCTCACCCCGTTTCCGATCAGTGTCTGATCTCTTATCGTAGCTCTGACTCTGCCTTCACAGTCCATCTGGGTTAGGACCATGCTGCCCTCCCTCGGCCCTCCTGGTCCCAGCTGCTCTCTGCTCTCGCCCTCTCAGTCTTCCTTCAACACAACAGCCAGAATGATCACGTGGAACATCACACCAATGACGTGAGTGAACACCTGGCCGGACGGGAACCATCCTTCGGAACGGAAGAGGGAGCCTCACTGCAGATCCTGGGACGTCGTCTGGGGGGCAGAGCGGTTTTGTGGACAACTTCATGGCAAGGCTTCAGCCACGTCAGTGACAGGAAAAATGCACTGACACGGCCATCAAGCTCATTCACGAATAGAAGACCTGAAAAAGTAGATAAGCTGAGTAGGCCTGTATTTATGAAAGAAATTAAATTCGTAGTTAAAAACCTTTTAACAAAGAAAAGCGCAGGCTCGGTGGGCTCCATTGGTGAAGTGTACCAGGCATTTAAGGAGGAAATAATGCCAGTTCCATACAGACTTCCAGGAAATAGAAAAAGAGGATATTTCTCAGGTTTACAGGCCAGCATGGCTCTGATGTCAAACCCTAACAAGGACACTAAAGGGAAAAATCACTGACCAATATTTCTCATGAATATAGACACAGAGAGCTATGTAATTGTAGCCGTGCACGCGCACACACACACTAAAATAATACATGATGACAAAAGCAGGGTTTATTGGTTCACATTTAAAAATTAATACATACAATTTAATATATCAAAAAAGAAAAACTATATAGTCATCTCAATTGAACATTTATGATTTTTAAAATCCTACATAAAATAGAAATTCAAGGAAACGCCCTCAGCCTGGTGAAGGGCACTATGGGAAACCAGCCAGATGACACGCTCAGCAGAGAAAGACCGACCCCTGTTGCTCCACGGGCGTCTGCTGCCTCCGTGCCTGTTCAACATCGTCCTGGACGTCCTGCCCCTTGTGTAAATCAAGATGAAGAAAGAAGAGGTGTAGCCATCGATGTGCTCGTCTCTGCAGAAAATCTCCCAAAAGACTAATAAAACGTTCATGAACCCGAGGCAGCTACAGGCCAAAGCGTGCCCACCGCTCAGGGCAGCCGCAGGAGCGAAGAAGCGACGCGGCAGGTGGTCCACCCCCTCCCCGAGGAAGCGTGGCTTCCCCGACACCTTAATTTTGAGCTTCTGGCCACCAGAACTAAGACAATCCATTTCTGTTGTTTTAAGCCATAAAAAAATTACTAAAATTAACGTGAATGTAGCAAGATCACAGAATGCAGTCAGTGTTTATATTAGCAGTTAATAATTGAGATTGGGAAAATACCATTAAATCACTGAAAACATGAAATATTTCCGTATTACTAGAAACTCTAAAAATATATATATATGTAACACTTGTATGCTGCAAATTCCAAAACATGGACTAGAGCAGTGAGTGGTCGGCAAACTCATCAGTCAACAGAGCCAAATATCAACAGGACAACGATTGAAATTTCTTTTGAGAGCCAAATTTTTTAAACTTAAACTATATAGGTAGGTACATTATTATTAACTTAATTAGGGTACTCCTAAGGCTTTGGAAGAGCCACACACAAGGGGCCAAAGAGCCGCATGTGGCTCGCGAGCCGCAGTTTGCCGACCATGGGGCTAGAGGACTCAGAGACCTAAATAAATCGAGCACCACGTCATGTTTGTGCATTAGATGACGTCGATTCTTCTAATATCAATCAACAGATTTGATGTTACCCCAGTCAAAGTCAAGAGGGGCTTTTGGGTAGAAATGTACAAACCAGTTCTAAAACGTATGTAGAAAAGCAGGACAACTTGAGTCACAAACAATTTTGAAGAGAAGAGCTCAGCTGGAGCCATCACCTTCCTGACCCAGAGGCTTGCTGTGAGCTGCGGGGGAGGCCGTGGAGGGGGGGCAGCGGCCGGGAGCAGTGGCTCGGGGAGGGACTCCCCACTGCGGGCCGCGCTCCTGGTGCCGCAGAGGAGCTCGTGCAGAAAGGCCTCCTCGGAAATGGTGCTTGGGATGTGCAGGCAGCCACATGCAGTCTTGAGAGGCTTGACGTTGACTGTTGTCATCGGCTTGGGCCGCCGTGACGAGACCTGACACTGAGGGGCTCACCCACCGAAACCTGTGGCTCGTGGTCCGGAGGCTGGGAGTCCGCGTCCAAGGTCCCAGGAAGGTCGGCGCCCCTCCGGCTGTTCCCCCGGCCTGTGCAGGGCCGCCTTCCCAGGTCCCCGCGGGCCTTCCTTCAGTGGGTGCCTCTCCCGGTAGGGACACCAATCGGGGACCAGGGCCCCACCCCGAGGCCCCCATCTCACCTGCTTGCCTCCTCCTAGGGCCTGTCCCAGTCACCTTGGACGTTCAGGTCTCAGCGTAGGAAGGGAGCACATCCGGCCGGTAGCACAAACCTCTCTCCTTCACGGAAATTAACGGGGCGTGGATCTCCGACATCAATGTCAAATCGCAGACCCTCCGGGAGAAAACAGGAGGGAATCCTCGCAGTTTTAAGTTCGGCAAAGATTATCTTAAAATACAAAAAGCATGAGCCATAAAAGAAAACACTGATAAGAAACTGTTCTCAGAAGATATTAACAGAATGAAGACAGGCGAGCCACCCGGAGGGAGTGTGTGAAACACTGACCCAGGGCGGGCGCCCCGCTGACGGAGCGACCCTTACACCGCGGCAGTAAGAAAGCCAACAACCCACTAAACGGGCAGATGACTGGACAGATACGTCCCCAGAGAGGATTCGGGGAAGGCTGGTACCCACGCGGAGAGAGGCTCCGTTCTCCATGGAGACCTTGGAAAGCGGGTGAAAGGAGCCGTGCACAAGGCCTGCGAGCGTGGCTTTTTCTCATGGCCCCAAACTGGGAACAAGTCACATGTCCCTCAAGTGAGGAGGGTGCTCAGCAGCGACCGGGCAGACCCTGGCCCCCACGGGGAGGGCTCGCATGTGTCCCGCTGAGAGAAGGGGTCAGACCCCAAGTCCAGCACCTGTGTGATGCCGTGTGCACAACATTGGGGAGAAGGTCCCGGTGGAGCCAGGAAGCGTCCGTGACGGCCCCGGGCGGGGGTCAGGGGACGCCGGGGTGCTGGCTGCAGAGGGTGCAGGGGCTGGGCAGCCGGGCCTGGCCCACGTCGTGGTGGTGGAAACGTGACCATAGGCCGTGACCAGAAGCCGTAGACTGGGAGAACTAGAATGGGTGAGTTTCACTCTCTGTACATTACACATCAATAAGCCAGATGCGCCGGCTGCAGGGCTCAGGGCTGAGCGTCGACCTATGAACCAGGAGGTCAGGGTTCGATTCCCGGTCAGCACAGGCCCGGGTTGTGGGCTCCATCCCAGTGTGGAGCGTGCAGGAGGCAGCCGGTCCATGATTCTCATCATTGATGTTTCTCTCTCTCCCTCTCCCTTCCTCTCTGAAAAAAAAATATTTAAAATAAAATAAAATAAACCAGATGTCACAGGTAGACGGCATATTTCATTCCCCTGCCCTCGCCTCGGCCTCTGTGCCCTCCCTCCAGGAGGGCTCAGGGTGCCCTCCAGGCTCCTGTGCGGCCCCCGGGCGGGGCCGGCTGCTTCCAGGTGTCGGAGCACATGCTGCTTCTCCTGAGGCCTCGCGGGCCCTTCTCACCCCTCCGCGGGGCTTGACCTCCGTCCACCAGGCTGGACCCTAACTGATCGCCCTTCCTTGTGGGTGAAAGTCTGTCCCCCCAGAGGCAGCTCTTGGGTTTGTTCCATCACTGGTGACAGCCCCTGACACGGGGGGTCAGTGCATATCACTGGGTGGGCGACGAGTGTCTGGGAGATCATGCCCCTCCCCTCCCCAAGGCTGCCCCCCCCCACACACACACCACATACACACACGCACACCACACACACACACACCACACACCATACACACCACACACCACACACACACACCACATACACACACGCACACCATGTACACACACACCACACATACCACACATGTACACACACACCACGTACACACACACACACCACACACGCACACCACACACACCACACACACACACACCACACACACACAATCACGTACACACACACACACACCACGTACACACACACCACACACACACACCACACACACACAATCACGTACACACACACACACACCACGTACACACACACCACACACACACACCACACACACACCACGTACACACGCACACCACACACACAACCCCCACATACACACACACACACACCACGTACACACACACACACACACCACGTACACACACACACCACACACACCACACAAACACACACCACACACACACACCACACACGCACACCACATACACACCACCTACACACGCACACCACACACACACAACCCCCACATACACACACACGCACACCACACACACACACCACATACACACACCACACACACCACACACACACCACGTACACACACACACACCACATACACACACACCACACACACCACACACCATACACACCACACACCACACACACACCCCACATACACACACACACACACCACGTACACACACACCACACACGTACACACACACCACACACACCACACACACACACCACGTACACACACACACACCACACACACCACACACACACACACCACACACGCACACCACACACACACACACACCACGTACACACGCACACACACACCACGTACACACACACCACACACACACCACGTACACACGCACACCACACACACACCACGTACACACGCACACCACACACACACAACCCCCACATACACACACACACACACACCACGTACACACACACCACACACACCACACACACACCACACACACACACACGCACACCACACACACACCACGTACACACGCACACCACACACACAACCCCCACATACACACACACACACACACCACGTACACACACACACACACACCACACACACACCACACACACACGCACACCACATACACACCACCTACACACGCACACCACACACACACAACCCCCACATACACACACACGCACACCACACACACACACCACATACACACACCACACACACCACACACACACACCACGTACACACACACACACACCACATACACACACGCACACCACACACACACACACCACACACCATACACACCACGTACACACACACACACACCACATACACACACGCACACCACACACACACACACCCCACATACACACACACACACCATGTACACACACACCACACATACCACACATGTACACACACACCACACACACCACACACCACACACACACCACGTACACATGCACACCACACACACACCACGTACACACACACCACACACACACACGCACACCACACACACACCACGTACACATACACACACACACACACACCACATACACACCACCTACACACGCACACCACACACACACAACCCCCACATACACACACACGCACACCACACACACACACCACATACACACACCACACACACCACACACACACACCACGTACACACACACACACACCACGTACACACACACCACACACACCACACACACACACCACACACACACACGCACACCACACACACACCACGTACACACGCACACCACACACACAACCCCCACATACACACACACACACACCACGTACACACACACCACACACACCACACACACACACCACACACGCACACCACACACACACCACATACACACACCACACACACACACCACGTACACACACACACCACACACACCACACACACACACCACGTACACACACACACACCACACACGCACACCACATACACACACACCACGTACACACACACACACACCACGTACACACACACCACACATACACCACATACACACACGCACACCACACACACACACACCCCACATACACACACACACACCACGTACACACACACCACACACACCACACACACACACCACATACACACACGCACACCACACACGCACACCACACACACCACACACACACACCACACACCACATACACACACACCACGTACACACACACACACACCACACACACGCACACCACACACACATACACTCCACGCACACCACACACCACACACCACACACACACCACATACACACACACACCACATACACACACCACATACACACACACCACATACACACACCACATACACACACACCACATACACACACCACATACACACACACCACATACACACACCACATACACACACACCACATACACACACCACATACACACACACCACATACACACACACCACATACACACACACCACATACACACCACACACACAACACACACACACACCACACACACACACACACGCCCCACATACACACACAACACACACACACACCACATACACACACACCACATACACACACACACGAGTTCCTGCAGGGACAGCTCTGACCGGCCTCCCTCCCAGCACCCTCCCTGCCCGTCCCCCCTGCCGGCCCAGCTCTGCCTGTTCCCCACGGGGCTGCAGGGCGGCTCCTAACCCCGCCCTCCCCACGCTGCCCAGCTGGCACGAAGCAGCACCAGTGCGACGCGGCGCTGCGGAAGGAGATCGCCGCGGTGTGGGCCAACCTGCCGCAGAAGACCTTGGACCTGCTGGTGCCGCCCCACAGACGTGAGTGAGGCACAGGGGCCGCGGGGAGGGGGCGCCCCTTCTCCGTAGTCTGAGCTCAGGGCCCCCCGCAGGGACCGTGCTTTCTCGGTTGGTGCAGGAATTGTGGGAGAAGGGGGTGGGCTGCTCTGTTGAGCAAGGTCGCCCCACGCCTAGTGTGGGGATTCACTTCAAAAAGCCAGAGAAAAGGCAGCCAGAACCCACCCTTGGAGATGCCAGGGAGCGATGAGGGGCTCAGACTCCGCTCCGCGCCACGGGGCTCGAGCCCTGCGGGCAGCAGAGGGGCCTCGTGTGGGGCGGGAGGTTGGTGTCTGCAGGTCGGGGCCCTTGGGCAAAGCCACGTGCCCTGCCTGAGCGTGCCCAGTGGTCCCGGGTGGGGGCCTGCTTCCTCTCCCCACTCCGCCCTCTTGTCCTGTGGCCTCCGTCCTGCCCCTGGGAGCCCAGCCTCTGTCTGCCCGCCCGCCCCCAGCTGACGAGATGACCGTGGGGAAGGTCTACGCGGCCCTGATGATCTTCGACTTCTACAAGCAGAGCAAGACCAGCAGGGACCAGACCCACCCCGCTCCTGGCCTGTCCCAGGTACCGGCCCTCCTGGGAGCAGCCGATGGCCGGGCGGGAGGGCCTTTTCGCGCTCCTGTAGCGGGTGCCCCTGGCGCGGAGCCCGGCCTGGGTGCTCGGGTTCAGGGCACAGTGCGGGGCAAGAGCGGTTTTCAGCGGCAGAAGCATCACGAAGGACCTTGAGATGGTGCCGGGCGGTGCAAGGACGCTCGCCCTGGGCACAGGCCGGGACCAGAGCGGCTCCCTGGCGGGCCAGGGCCACCGCTGGCTCCGCTTGGGGCTGTGCTGGCATCCTGCGAGGGTGGGGCACACGCAGGCGCTCTGTCTGGACGCGGCCTGGTGTTCAGAGCTGACGGGCCCACCCCCCGCGGGGTGAGAGGTGGCTGCCGCCGCCACAGCCCCCTCCCCGTCTGTGCAGACACCGCCCCAGCCCCCACCTGCAGTCTCTGGGGCTCCAGCAGCCCCTGCCAGGCGACTCCAGGTGCCGTGAGATGAGCGTTGCCATGTGCCATCGGGTTCGGCCCCCGGGTGGTGTCCGTGTGGGAACTGGGGCTCCAGGAAGGAATTCCTGTCCTGCAGCCACGCAGACCCACTGGGGGCAGCCCCTGCCGGCCGCGTGTAGGGATGGGCGGGGCAGGCGGGCCGCACCCCACAGGAGACCCCCGCCCTCCAGCTCTCCCTCCCGTCCTGCAGATGGGCCCCGGGTCCCTGTTCCACCCCCTGAAGCCCCCGCTGGAGAAGACGCAGCCAGCGGTGCTCCGAGGGGCCCGCGTGTTTCTTCAGCAGAAGAGCCCCCCCTCCCTCAGCAACGGCGGGGCCATGTGAGTCCTGGGCGGGGCCCTGTGAGTCCTGGGCGGGGCCATGTGGGTCCTGGGCGGGGCCATGTGAGTCCTGGGCGGGGCCATGTGAGTCCTGGGCGGGGCCCTGTGAGTCCTGGGCGGGGCCCTGTGGGTCCTGGGCGGGGCCCTGTGAGTCCTGGGCGGGGCCCTGTGAGTCCTGGGCGGGGCCATGTGGGTCCTGGGCGGGGCCATGTGAGTCCTGGGCGGGGCTGTGGGTCCTGGGCGGGGCCCTGTGGGTCCTGGGCGGGGCCCTGTGGGTCCTGGGCGGGGCCATGTAAGTCCTGGGCGGGGCCCTGTGAGTCCTGGGCGGGGCCATGTGGGTCCTGGGCGGGGCCATGTGAGTCCTGGGCGGGGCCATGTGAGTCCTGGGCGGGGCCCTGTGAGTCCTGGGCGGGGCCCTGTGAGTCCTGGGCGGGGCCCTGTGGGTCCTGGGCGGGGCCCTGTGAGTCCTGGGGGGCTGTGGGTCCTGGGCGGGGCCCTGTGGGTCCTGGGCGGGGCCCTGTGGGTCCTGGGCGGGGCCATGTGGGTCCTGGGCGGGGCCCTGTGGGTCCTGGGCGGGGCCATGTGAGTCCTGGGCGGGGCCCTGTGGGTCCTGGGCGGGGCCATGTGGGTCCTGGGCGGGGCCATGTGGGTCCTGGGCGGGGCCCTGTGGGTCCTGGGCGGGGCCATGTGGGTCCTGGGCGGGGCCCTGTGGGTCCTGGGCGGGGCCATGTGGGTCCTGGGCGGGGCCCTGTGGGTCCTGGGGGGCGTGTGAGTCCTGGGGGGCTTCTCTGATGGTTGTGGGGAAAGCAGGACTCTAGTTCCTTGACCCCCTGCTCTGAGGGGCTCCCAGCAGCGCCCAGGACAGGGGTCCTCAGGTCCCTCCCGGCTCTGCAGTGGCCCTGTGCTCAGCTGCACACGGATGTGCTGGTCCAGGTAGCTCCCGTGCTGAGCTCCACGGTGATGCCTCCCGGGGCCTGAGACGTGGCTGGGGTGGTTCACGGTCCCGCTTCCCCTCCTGTGTGTCCGTGTCTCTGTCTCGGGCGGGCCGTGGAGCTCTGGGCCTGCAGATGGTAGAAGTGACTTGTCCCCCTCAGGGCCTCAGCCCTGTCTCTCAGGGCTCCTGCGGCTGTTGGTTTCCGAGCAGCTGTACTTGCAGACAAATTGGCAAGGTCTTTGTCACGTGACTCGCCACAGCCGCCCAAACCCAGCTGGTGGCCAGGCTAGGCTTCACGCGAGGGCAGGGTCCGCTCAGCCAGCCCCCTGCCCCCCCCCACCTTGGGCCAGCTGAGGTCCCTGACGGCAAACACCCCGTTGCTCCAGGCAGGGCCCAGGCTCTGCTCCCCGCCCCCCAGGGGCCGAGCTGGGGCTGGTCTCCACCTGCCGTCTGGGGAGGGCGTGCACTCGGGGCCGTGGTTCCTCTCCTCCCACGTTGTCCACATGCTGCTGGGAAGTCAGCTTTGGGTTGGGGACTGTTACGCAGGAAGCTTTCGCTGGGTGACCATCTGCCAGGACTGAGTGGGGTGTCACTTCTCGAGTTTAGGGGCCAGCCTGGCGGCTTTTGCAGCCGGGAGCCCAGGCTTCCCTTGGGTGGGTGACTGGGGTTCCTGTCTGCCATCCACCTGAGCCCAGCCTTGGTCCCTGTCTCCTGCTGGGCCCCGCCTGGAGCGCCTGCACACGCAGGCCCCGCCCTCGGCTCCCTCTCCCTCCTGAGGGGGGAGAGCGGCCTGGCAGCTGGCCCAGCTGCTGTGGAGCTGACGGGACAGCCTCTCCTCCACAGACAAACCCAAGAGGGCGGCCTCAAGGAGTCTGTTTCCTGGGGCACCCAGAGGACCCAAGAGGTGCCACACGAGGCCAGGGCCCCCCTGGAACGAGGCCACTCGACAGAGATCCCAGTGGTGCAGCCGGGAAAACCGGTGAGGAGGGAGGGGGAGCGATGGGGACTGGGGGCGGGGGGAGGAAGGGGGACGGGATGGGGGTGGGGGAGGCAGGGCAGGAGAGGTGAGAGTGGGATGTGCTGGGTGTGACTGGGGGCTGCTGTACCCCAGGCTGTGGATGTCCAGATGCAGAGCATGGCCCTGAGGGGCCCTGACGGGGAGCCCCAGCCCGGGCTGGAGAGCCAGGGCCGAGCGGCCTCCATGCCTCGCCTGGCAGCGGAGACACAGGTGCGTGGTCTGGTGGTGCCCCTGGGGGGCGGGGAGGCCTGGCGGAGGGGCCGGGTCCCACTGCCCGCTGTTGGGTGGAGCCTCTGCCCTGCGCTGCAGCCTGGACACTGTCAGGCCCGCTGGGCGCCCCCACGTGCCATGCTGCCTCCAGTGGTGGGGCCAGGCAGCCAGGAGTCCCCACCCCCCAGCTGTGGGCACAGCCGTCCCGCCCAGCTTTCTCTCTCTGGGACACCCCTCCGTCCTGCCCCCCTGTGTCCTGAGCCCTGGAGGCTGAGGGGCCCGGCCTGGCCTTTCTCTGGACATTGGGTGCAGGGGCTGTGGGGACAGGTTTGGGGACCGAGCAGGAAGCCCAGGCTGTGTGTCCCGGGCTGAGCCCTGCACAAGGACACGGAGGGGGTGCTGGCCCGAGGCCGGGCCAGGGACACTGCTGCCATTGCCGGGCAGGCGAGGGCTGGCGGCAGCCTGGGACCTGCAGGCCCGAGCCTCCCTGTGTCCTCCCGGCCGTGCACTGAGTGTGGCCTGTGTTCTGGTAGCAGTCACTCTCCCATCGGCAGTGGCTCTGGGCTCGCCAGTCCGGCACCTCCTGCCCCGAGCCCGCCTGGCAGCGCCCGGCCTGCGGGGAGGACACGCACGCCAGCCCCTGTGCAGACGCTCTTAAAGAGGGTGGGCTCGGCGGGGGCAGGAGCGCCTGGCAGGCCCCAGGGGGCCCCCTGCCCTTTCTGGGAGGGGCTGGTTCCACTGCCCGGAGCCCCTCCAGACCTCCCTCAGGCCTGCCCTGCCAGTGTCCCGTGTCCCCGCACAGCCAGCCTCCGACGCCAGCCCCATGAAGCGCTCCATCTCCACGCTGGCGCCCCAGCGCCCCCACGTGGCCCATCTCTGCACTGCTGCCCTGGAGCGCGCCCCCCGCCAGCCACGCCGCCCCCCACCACCACCACCGCTGCCACCGGCGCAGGGACAGGAAGCAGAAGTCCCTGGAGAAGGGGCCCAGCCTGTCCGCAGACACCGGTGGCGGTGCGTATGGGGCTCCTGAGTGGGCGGTGGCCCGACCCGGGGTCTGAGAGCCCGTGGGGGACCCTCAAATTCCTGTACCTCGTGACCCCATAGCCAGCCCTTCCCCGGGACTCTGCCGGAGTCCGGGTGAGGGCGCTGGCTCAGCGGGGTGACTTCTCCTGTTCCTGGGCCAGCCCCCAGCAGCACCGCAGGGCCAGGGCCACCCCCGGGAGAGGGGCCCCCAGGCCGGCGGGAGCGCAGGCAGGAGCGGGGCCGGTCCCAGGAGCGCAGGCAGCCCTCCTCCTCCTCCTCTGAGAAGCAGCGCTTCTACTCCTGTGACCGCTTTGGGGGCCGGGAGCCCCCGCTGCCCAGGCCCGCCCTCAGCAGCCACCCCACGTCGCCGACGGCCGGGCAGGAGCCAGGACCCCCCAGACAGGTACACAGGACGGCTCTCAGTCCTGGGGCCCTCGTCCTCCTTATTCCCCCCCGCCCGTCACCGCCTCCCCCCCCGTCCCGTCCAGGACCCAGGTGGACCCTCTGCCTCCCCCTCCTCCCCTCTGCTGCACCTGCTCTGTGCCCTTGGCCTTCCTCTGATGGGCTGTGCTCCTGCAGGGCAGCGGTTCCGTGGACGGGAGCCCCCTGCTGTCCACATCTGGTGCTAGCACCCCCGGCCGTGGTGGGCGGAGGCAGCTCCCCCAGACTCCACTGACGCCCCGGCCCAGCGTCACCTACAAGACGGCCAACTCCTCGCCCGTGCACTTCGCTGGGGCCCAGGGCGGCCTCCCCCCCTTCTCCCCGGGCCGGCTCAGCCGGGGCCTTTCGGAACACAACGCCCTGCTCCAGAGAGACCCCCTGGGCCAGCCCCTGGCCCCCAGCTCGCGGATCGGCTCCGACCCGTACCTGGGGCAGCGCCTGGACGCCGAGGCCGCCGCCCCCCCCGCAGCCCGAGGACATGCTCACCTTCGAGGAGGCCGTGGCCACCAACTCGGGCCGTTCCTCGCGGACCTCCTACGTGTCCTCCCTGACCTCCCAGTCGCACCCGCTGCGCCGCGTGCCCAACGGCTACCACTGCTCCCTGGGGCTCGGCACGGGCAGCCGCGCGCGCCACAGCTACCACCACCCGGACCAAGACCACTGGTGCTAGTGCCGCGCCCACGCCACGCGCCCGGCCCCGATGAGTTTTATCATCCACGCCGGGCTCCCAGGATACCCGGGAACCAAGGCAGTGGCAGCCCAGGGGAGGGGCCTCGCCGCCCAGGCCAGCAGGTGGCTGCTGCCCGCTCCCCTTCTCCACCAGATGGACTCCAGGCCCTTTCTTCCGCCGTGGCTGCCCCCGCGCATGGCCTCCTGGCGCTACCGCGGGCCCCGCAGGGACGGCTGTGTGAGCAGGAGCCCGCGTGTCCACATCCACGTGAGGGACCCGCCTCGGTGCTGCTCGGGCCCGTTGAGTCTGGTCTTGGGGGGCATCCTTCACCCCAGCGTGCGGATGGGCCGGCGGCAGCTTGGCCAGCCCTCGGGACCGCGCGGGTGGGAGCGGCGGCCAGAGCCGGCGGGTGGCGCCTGCAGATCGCATCAGCGGCGGGAAGCGTGAGCAGCGTTGCCCTTGGCACCGAGGGCAGTGAGTGGACTGATGCCCGCAGACGCTGTGTCCTCCCGACCGCCGCCTGAGGGACACGCCTGGGCGTCCTGCTGCCGACCCCGGGCTCAGCGCAGCCCCTGCCCCTGCCGGTCCGTCCGCCTGGTCCAGGGACAGCGGCCCGGTGAGCAGGGGGCAAGGTCACTGCCACGCACCCGGGAGGCCTGGCCGAGCGGACGCTCCGCTCTCCTGTCGCACAGGCGGCCCCGCGGCCCCGGCGCCACGACCAAGTGCCTGACGCCCAGCTCTCAGGCCCAGGCCCGGGTGGGGAGCGAGGCGTGCGAACCTCGCGGGGCTCTGGGGACTGTTGGGCGGGCAGCCGCATTAGACAGCTGCCGTGGGCCGAGAGCACGCGGACCCGTCCGTGTGGCCAGGTCGGAAGCAGGCTTTTCCCTCCGTCCCCCCGCAGGGGCGGTTCCCGGGGAGCAAGTGCAGGGAGCGGGGCTGGGCGCTCCAGTCCGGTCCACACTCATCCTCGGGCCGGGCCTGCCCCCGAGTCTGGGCTGTGATGGTGGATTTCCACGGGGGCGAGGGGGGCGGGGGCGGCGGGGGCACAGAGCTGGGGCTGGAACTCGGAGGAAGTGACCTCAGCAGGAGGCGCGGAGCCCAGCCCGACCCACACAGGCAGCGACCGACACCAGCCTCACCCTCTGGGGGGAGGGCAGGGGACGGGCCTGAGCCGCCCAGGACTCGTCACAGGAGGCGGGTGGACGAGGCGCCCGCCCCGGGCGGGAAATGGCGATGGTCTTTGCCCGGTCGCGTGTGCTGCCGTGGGCTCTGCCCCGACTCCGTGAAGAAACGTGGCATGCGGTGTGCGTGCGGGCGTCTGCGTGGGATGGTCGCCGGAGTGGATGTGTCCCCATAGGGCTATGCAACAGGACACGCGTTTCCTAGACCTGAACACGGCCGCCACCTGCCACAGGGTCTCGGCACGACCGACCAAACCGCCTCACCGAGTCCTCCCTGCGGGGCTCGCACCCTGTCGGCAGCGTCGCTGACGCCGCTCCCCCGTGGGCGCCGCGCGGAGCCGGGCGTGTGCGTGCGGGTCCGGGGCTCTCGGCTCTGGTCCCCGCGGCCCAGCACCGCGCAGCCACGGGAGGCGACGGCAGGGCCACGGGGCGGACAGCGTCTCGTTCCCGACGTGGGGGTCTGCAGCCCGCACTCCCCCGGAACCTCCATGAGTTGCCAAATTTGAGATGCATCAGCCGGTTGTCCGCCGGGACCAGTGGAGCGAGGCTGTGGTGGGAACACGTTGCGTGTGCATGTAGGATGTATACATACGTACCATATGCGAGCATATGCATGACCAGGTATATCTTCGTACTTTTTGATACAATGTAATCATTTGTTAATTTTTAATTATATTTGATATAAATCAAAGGTTTGTTGCAAAACTTTATATTTAAGGACAGTGTTAAAAAACAAACAGTGCGGCGTCCCGCCCCCGACCCGGGGCCTCGCTGTACGACGTTCTGTGGTTGACTAGTAGCTGCTTGAGTGATACTTATCAGCCCAACTTTGGATCCTGCTATTGTTTCTACATTGACATTTTGTATGAAGCAAAGTCCTTGGATTAAAATAAAACTTGCAAAAAAGTAAAAAACACAACCCACCAAGCTGCTGGGGGGTGGGTCCGAGGACATGAGTGCGAGGGCAGGGGGCAGGGGGCAGGGGGCGGCTGGCGTGGGGCAACGAGGGGCTGCAAGTGGTGAATCGAGTGGAGGGAGGCAGGAATGGCCCAGATGGGGCTGCGGGGGAGTGAGTGCCGGGCAGGCTCAGGTTGGCATCAGCAGCGGCGGGGCTGCCCCGGTGCTTGGATAAATTAGCTCTTAGACGTCAGGAGTGAGGGAGATAGGGTTCAGGTTAGGGCTAGGGATAAGGATAGGGTTAGGGCTAGGGATAAGGATAGGGTTAGGGCTAGGGATAAGGATAGGGTTAGGGTTATGAATCAGGATAGGGTTAGGGTTAGGGTTATGGATAAGGATAGCTTTAGGGATAAGTATAGGTTTAGGATTAAGGATAAGAATAGGGTTATGGATAAGGATAGGGTTAGGGTTAGGTTTAGGGCTCGGTTAGGGATAAGGATAGGATTAGGGTTATGAATCAGAATAGGTTAGTGTTAGGGTTAGGGTTAGGGTTATTGACAGTTAGGGTTAGGGTTATGGATAGGATTAGGGTTAGGGATAAGGTTAGGGTTAGGTTTAGGGTTAGGGTTATGAATCAGGATAGGGTTAGGGTCAGGGTTAGGGTTATGAATCAGGATAGGGTTAGGGTTAGGGTTAGGGTTATGAATCAGGATAGGGTTAGGGTTAGGGTTAGTGTTAGGGTTAGGGTTATGAATCAGGATAGGGTTAGGGTTAGGGTTAGGCTTATGAATCAGGATAGGGTTAGGGTTAGGGTTAGGCTTATGAATCAGGATAGGGTTAGGGTTAGGGTTTGAATCAGGATAGGGTTAGGGTTATGGTTAGGGTTAGGGTTAGGGTTTGAATCAGGATAGGGTTAGGGTTAGGGTTATGAATCAGGATAAGGTTAGGGTTAGGGTTAGGGTTAGGGTTATGCATCAGGATAGGGTTAGGGTTAGGGTTAGGGTTATGAATCAGGATAGGGTTAGGGTTAGGGTTATGAATCAGGATAAGGTTAGGGTTAGGATTAGGGTTAGGGTTATGAATCAGGATAGGGTTAGGGTTAGGGTTATGAATCAGGATAAGGTTAGGGTTAGGGTTAGGGTTAGGGTTAGGGTTATGAATCAGGATAGGTTTAGGGTTAGGGTTAGGGTTAGGGTTATGAATCAGGATAGGTTTAGGGTTAGGGTTATGAATCAGGATAAGGTTAGGGTTAGGATTAGGGTTAGGGTTATGAATCAGGATAGGGTTAGGGTTAGGGTTATGAATCAGGATAAGGTTAGGGTTAGGGTTAGTGTTAGGGTTAGGGTTTGAATCAGGATAGGGTTAGGGTTAGGGTTAGGGTTAGGGTTATGAATCAGGATAGGGTTAGGGTTAGGGTTATGAATCAGGATAAGGTTAGGGTTAGGATTAGGATTAGGGTTATGAATCAGGATAGGGTTAGGGTTAGGGTTATGAATCAGGATAAGGTTAGGGTTAGGGTTAGGGTTAGGTTTAGGGTTATGAATCAGGATACGGTTAGGGTTAGGGTTAGGGTTAGGGTTATGAATCAAGATAGGGTTAGGGTTAGGGTTAGGGTTAGGGTTGGGGTTATGAATAAGGATAGGGTTAGGGTTAGGGTTTGAATCAGGATAGGGTTAGGGTTAGGGTTAGGGTTATGAATCAGGATAGGGTTAGGGTTAGGGTTTGGATCAGGATAGGGTTAGGGTTAGGGTTAGGCTAGTGTTATGAATCAGGATAGGGTTAGGGTTAGGGTTTGAATCAGGATGGGGTTAGGTTTAGGGTTAGGGTTAGGGTTTGAATCAGGATAGGGTTAGGTTTAGGGTTATGAATCAGGATCAGGGTAGGGTTAGGGTTAGGGTTAGGTTTATGAATCAGGATATGGTTAGGGTTAGGGTTAGGGTTAGGGTTAGGGTTATGAATCAGGATAGGGTTAGGGTTAGGGTTAGGGTTAGGGTTATGAGTCAGGATAGGGTTAGGGTTAGGGTTAGGGTTAGGTTTATGAATCAGGATATGGTTAGGGTTAGGGTTAGGGTTAGGGTTAGGGTTATGAATCAGGATAGGGTTAGGGTTAGGGTTAGGGTTAGGGTTATGAATCAGGATAGGGTTAGGGTTAGGGTTAGGGTTAGGGTTATGAATCAGGATAGGGTTAGGGTTAGAGTTAGAGTTAGGGTTGGGGTTATGAATCAGGATAGGGTTAGGGTTAGGGTTTGAATCAGGATAGGGTTAGGGTTAGGGTTAGGGTTATGAATCAGGATAGGGTTAGGGTTAGGGTTAGGGTTATGAATCAGGATAGGGTTAGGGTTAGGGTTAGGGTTAGGCTTATGAATCAGGATAGGGTTAGGGTTAGGGTTAGGGTTAGGCTTATGAATCAGGATAGGGTTAGGGTTAGGGTTTGAATCAGGATAGGGTTAGGGTTAGGGTTAGGGTTAGGCTTATGAATCAGGATAGGGTTAGGGTTAGGGTTAGGGTTAGGGTTAAGAATCAGGATAGGGTTAGGGTTAGGGTTTGAATCAGGATAGGGTTAGGGTTAGGGTTAGGCTTATGAATCAGGATAGGGTTAGGGTTAGGGTTAGGGTTAGGCTTATGAATCAGGATAGGGTTAGGGTTAGGGTTTGAATCAGGATAGGGTTAGGGTTAGGGTTTGAATCAGGATGGGGTTAGGGTTTGGGTTAGGGTTAGGGTTATGAATCAGGATAGGGTTAGGGTTAGGGTTAGGGTTAGGGTTATGAATCAGGTTAGGGTTAGGGTTTGAATCAGGATAGGGTTAGGGTTGGGGTTAGGGTTAGGCTTATGAATCAGGATAGGGTTAGGGTTAGGGTTATGAATCAGGATAGGGTTAGGGTTGGGGTTAGGGTTAGGCTTATGAATCAGGATAGGGTTAGGGTTAGGGTTTGAATCAGGATAGGGTTAGGGTTAGGGTTAGGGTTAGGGTTAGGGTTACGGTTATGAATCAGGATAGTGTTCGGGTTAGGGTTAGGGTTAGGCTTATGAATCAGGATAGGGTTAGGGTTAGGGTTTGAATCAGGATAGGGTTAGGGTTAGGTTTAGGGTTAGGGTTAGGGTTTGAATCAGGATAGGGTTAGGGTTAGGGTTATGAATCAGGATCAGGGTAGGGTTAGGGTTAGGGTTAGGTTTATGAATCAGGATATGGTTAGTGTTAGGGTTAGGGTTAGGGTTAGGGTTATGAATCAGGATAGGGTTAGGGTTAGGGTTAGGGTTAGGGTTAGGGTTAGGGTTATGAGTCAGGATAGGGTTAGGGTTAGGGTTAGGGTTAGGGTTAGGTTTATGAATCAGGATATGGTTAGGGTTAGGGTTAGGGTTAGGGTTAGGGTTATGAATCAGGATAGGGTTAGGGTTAGGGTTATGGTTAGGGTTAGGGTTATGAGTCAGGATAGGGTTAGGGTTAGGGTTAGGCTTATGAATCAGGATAGGGTTAGGGTTAGGGTTTGAATCAGGATAGGGTTAGGGTTATGGTTAGGGTTAGGGTTAGGGTTTGAATAAGGATAGGGTTAGGGTTAGGGTTATGAATCAGGATAAAGTTAGGGTTAGGGTTAGGGTTAGGGTTAGGGTTATGAATCACGATAGGGTTAGGGTTAGGGTTAGGGTTAGGGTTATGAATCAGGATAGGGTTAGGGTTAGAGTTAGAGTTAGGGTTGGGGTTATGAATCAGGATAGGGTTAGGGTTCGGGTTTGAATCAGGATAGGGTTAGGGTTAGGGTTATGAATCAGGATAGGGTTAGGGTTAGGGTTAGGGTTATGAATCAGGATAGGGTTAGGGTTAGGGTTAGGGTTAGGCTTATGAATCAGGATAGGGTTAGGGTTAGGGTTAGGGTTAGGCTTATGAATCAGGATAGGGTTAGGGTTAGGGTTTGAATCAGAATAGGTTTAGGGTTAGGGTTAGGGTTAGGCTTATGAATCAGGATAGGGTTAGGGTTAGGGTTAGGGTTAGGCTTATGAATCAGGATAGGGTTAGGGTTAGGGTTTGAATCAGGATAGGGTTAGGGTTAGGGTTAGGGTTAGGCTTATGAATCAGGATAGGGTTAGGGTTAGGGTTAGGGTTAGGGTTAAGAATCAGGATAGGGTTAGGGTTAGGGTTTGAATCAGGATAGGGTTAGGGTTAGGGTTTGAATCAGGATAGGGTTAGGGTTAGGGTTAGGCTTATGAATCAGGATAGGGTTAGGGTTAGGGTTAGGGTTAGGGTTAGGCTTATGAATCAGGATAGGGTTAGGGTTAGGGTTTGAATCAGGATAGGGTTAGGGTTAGGGTTAGGGTTATGAATCAGGATAGGGTTAGGGTTAGGGTTAGGGTTATGAATCAGGATAAGGTTAGGGTTAGGGTTAGGGTTAGGGTTATGAATCAGGATAGGGTTAGGGTTAGGGTTAGGGTTAGGGTTAGGGTTAGGATTATGAATCAGGATAGGGTTAGGGTTACTGTTAGGGTTAGGGTTATGAATCAGGATAGGGTTAGGGTTAGGGTTAGGGTTAGGGTTAGGATTATGAATCAGGATAGGGTTAGGGTTAGGGTTAGGGTTAGGGTTATGAATCAGGATAGGGTTAGGGTTAGGGTTTGAATCAGGATAGGGTTAGGGTTAGGGTTAGGGTTAGGGTTAGGGTTAGGGTTATGAATCAGGATAGGGTTAGGGTTAGGGTTTGAATCAGGATAGGGTTAGGGTTAGGGTTAGGGTTAGGGTTAGGATTATGAATCAGGATAGGGTTAGGGTTAGGGTTAGGGTTAGGGTTAGGGTTTGAATCAGGATAGGGCTAGGGTTTCGGTTAGGGTTAGGGTTATGAATCAGGATAGGGTTAGGGTTAGGGTTAGGGTTAGGGTTAAGAATCAGGATAGGGTTAGGGTTAGGGTTTGAATCAGGATAGGGTTAGGGTTAGGGTTAGGGTTAGGGTTAGGGTTATGAATCAGGATAGGGTTAGGGTTAGGGTTATGAATCAGGATAAGGTTATGGTTAGGATTAGGGTTAGGGTTATGAATCAGGATAGGGTTAGGGTTAGGGTTATGAATCAGGATAAGGTTAGGGTTAGGGTTAGGGTTAGGGTTATGAATCAGGATAGGGTTAGGGTTACGGTTAGGGTTAGGGTTATGAATCAGGATAGGGTTAGGGTTAGGGTTATGAATCAGGATAAGGTTAGGGTTAGGATTAGGGTTAGGGTTATGAATCAGGATAGGGTTAGGATTAGGGTTATGAATCAGGATAAGGTTAGGGTTAGGGTTAGGGTTAGGGTTAGGGTTATGAATCAGGATAGGGTTAGGGTTAGGGTTAGGGTTAGGGTTATGAATCAGGATAGGGTTAGGGTTAGGGTTATGAATCAGGATAGGGTTAGGGTTAGGGTTAGGGTTAGGCTTATGAATCAGGATAGGATTAGGGTTAGGGTTAGGGTTAGGCTTATGAATCAGGATAGGTTTCGGGTTAGGGTTTGAATCAGGATAGGGTTAGGGTTAGGGTTATGAATCAGGATAGGGTTAGGGTTAGGGTTTGAATCAGGATAGGGTTAGGGTTAGGGTTAGGGTTAGGCTTATGAATCAGGATAGGGTTAGGGTTAGGGTTTGAATCAGGATAGGGTTAGGGTTTTGGTTAGGGTTAGGGTTATGTATCAGGATAGGGTTAGGGTTAGGGTTAGGGTTAGGGTTATGAATCAGGATAGGGTTAGGGTTAGGGTTTGGATCAGGATAGGGTTAGGGTTAGGGTTAGGCTTAGTGTTATGAATCAGGATAGGGTTAGGGTTAGGGTTTGAATCAGGATGGGGTTAGGGTTTGGGTTAGGGTTAGGGTTATGAATCAGGATAGGGTTAGGGTTAGGGTTAGGGTTAGGGTTATGAATCAGGATAGGGTTAGGGTTAGGGTTTGAATCAGGATAGGGTTAGGGTTGGGGTTAGGGTTAGGCTTATGAATCAGGATAGGGTTAGGGTTAGGGTTTGAATCAGGATAGGGTTAGGGTTAGGGTTAGGGTTAGGGTTAGGGTTAGGGTTACGGTTATGAATCAGGATAGTGTTCGGGTTAGGGTTAGGGTTAGGCTTATGAATCAGGATAGGGTTAGGGTTAGGGTTTGAATCAGGATAGGGTTATGGTTAGGTTTAGGGTTAGGGTTAGGGTTTGAATCAGGATAGGGTTAGGGTTAGGGTTATGAATCAGGATAGGGTTAGGGTTAGGTTTATGAATCAGGATATGGTTAGGGTTAGGGTTAGGGTTATGAATCAGGATAGGGTTAGGGTTAGGGTTAGGGTTAGGGTTATGAGTCAGGATAGGGTTAGGGTTAGGTTTAGGCTTATCAATCAGGATAGGGTTAGGGTTAGGGTTTGTATCAGGATAGGGTTAGGGTTATGGTTAGGGTTAGGGTTATGGTTTGAATAAGGATAGGGTTAGGGTTAGGGTTATGAATCAGGATAAGGTTAGGGTTAGGGTTAGGGTTAGGGTTAGGGTTATGAATCAGGATAGGGTTAGGGTTAGGGTTAGTGTTAGGGTTATGAATCAGGATAGGGTTGGTTTAGGGTTAGAGTTAGGGTTGCGGTTATGAATCAGGATAGGGTTAGGGTTAGGGTTTGAATCAGGATAGGGTTAGGGTTATTGTTAGGGTTATGAATCAGGATAGGGTTAGGGTTAGGGTTAGTGTTATGAATCAGGATAGGGTTAGGGTTAGGGTTAGGGTTAGGCTTATGAATCAGGATAGGGTTAGGGTTAGGGTTAGGGTTAGGCTTATGAATCAGGATTGCGTTAGGGTTAGGGTTTGAATCAGGATAGGGTTAGGGTTAGGGTTAGGGTTAGGGTTATGAATCAGGATAGGGTTAGGGTTAGGGTTTGAATCAGGATAGGGTTAGGGTTAGGGTTAGGGTTAGGCTTATGAATCAGGATAGGGTTAGGGTTAGGGTTTGAATCAGGATAGGGTTAGGGTTAGGGTTAGGGTTAGGGTTAGGGTTACGGTTATGAATCAGGATAGGGTTCGGGTTAGTGTTAGGGTTAGGGTTATGAATCAGGATCGGGTTAGGGTTATGGTTTTAATCAGGATAGGGTTAGTGTTAGGGTAGGGTTATGAATCAGGATAGGGTTAGGGTTTTGGTTAGGGTTATGAATCAGGATAGGGTTATGGTCAGGGTTAGGGTTATTAATCAGGATAAGGTTAGGGTTAGGGTTATGAATCAGGATAGTGTTAGGGTTAGGATTTGAATCAGGATAGGCTTAGGGTTACGGTTAGGGTTAGGGTTAGGGTTAGGGTCTGCCCCAAGCCTGACCGTCGTCATTGGAGATGGGCAACCTCATGGCTGAGACGAGGTGGCCTTGAGGTGCCTCTCTTTGCGTGTCACCCCCTCATCCCTGCCCTTGTCCTGTACCCCGGAACTGGTTCACCTGTCCTGCTCCCCTTCCTGCAATTCTGCTTCCCCGGGTCATCTTTGTCCCTGTGCCCCCAGCACTGGCTTGTTGGGGGCGGAGCCGAGGTCTGGCTGACCTGTTGGGGAATCGGAATGTGCTCACATGGGACTCAGCCCTGTCTCTGCTGAAGTGACAGGCAGCCCAGACCCACTGATTGGTTTCAAAATCAAATGTTTATGGAATAAGATCAATAAATGTTATCAAATTTTAATCAGGAAGAAAAAGAGGATCAGATATGAAGTAAGGGATGTGGACCGTTTCATAACAGCAGGTCCCACAGCACAGCCGAGCTGTACGCATCCCTGACCTTCCCGCCTGCAGGCGATGCTGGAGGTCAGGGGCTCCGGCACCGCGGCTCGGCCTCTCAGGTCTGTCCCGGGACCACACGGACCCAGGGAAAGGGTGGCTTTCACCGCTGGGACTGTCCTCGCTGGGCTTCTCACGCCCGTCCCCCGAGCTCCGCCTGCTGGGGACCTGCCCTGCCAGGACCAGGGGTTCTTTTGTGCTGACCCCCTCCCGCTGTGCCTGCACACAGTGGGAATGGTCCTGCCTGTGGGGCGGATTAGAACCCCCGCCCGGGAGGGGAGGTGCCACTGGCTTTAGAAACGTGGTGGGGAGGGAAGGTCAGCCTCCAGCGCAACACAGGGCTCCACTGTTTGAGGCGAAAGGATTGTCCTGAGACCAGATTGTGGTGATGGCCGTGCAGCCGACACAGAGCGGTGGGAGGCCGCCTGTCACTCTGAGCCGAACCCGCGGG
Organism: Myotis yumanensis; assembly: GCF_028538775.1. Taxonomy (NCBI): domain Eukaryota; kingdom Metazoa; phylum Chordata; class Mammalia; order Chiroptera; family Vespertilionidae; genus Myotis; species Myotis yumanensis. The sequence goes on from NW_027223763.1 coordinate 1,182,729, forward strand.
GACGGGCCCAGGCGGGGCGGCCCCCACCCGCCGGCACAGGAGCGGCCTCTGGCAGGACATGGCCCACGAGTCGGGCTCCCCGGGGGCTGGCAGAGCGGACGTGGGCTTCCCGGGCGCTCGTAGCCAGGGCTGCATTCTCACCGCCAGGCCCGCAGGCCGGGCTCCTGCGGCGGGAAACGCTCCTCCCCGCCCCCTCGCGGGCGGTTGGGGAACAACAAGGCGAGTGGAGGGGCCCGAAGGCGCGTCTCTGCTGCCCCCTCGCGTGCATCCTGCGAACGGCGCCTGAGCGGAGGCAGGAAAAGCGCAGCTCGCAGGGCCGTGTCCCAGGTGCGGGGTGTGCAGGCCCGCGGCGTCCCCAGGTGCGGGGTGTGCAGGCCCGCGGCGTCCCCAGGTGCGGGGTGTGCAGGCCCGCGGCGTCCCCAGGTGCGGGGTGTGCAGGCCCGCGGCGTCCCCGGCACAGGGCTTGGCACAGCCGGAGCCAACCACCTCCTGCCCACCTCACCTGTGCCCGCCTGACGCCAGCCCCTCGCGGCCTCCCTCCCCGGGCGATCCGAGCTCCGAGAGCCCGAGCAACACACGTGCAGCGGGAGCGGCGGGGGCAGCGGGGGCAGCGGGTTTATTTCGCAGTAAAAGAGGCAGCTGAGGAGGAGCCGAGCCCAGGAACCGGCCGAGCCCAGGAAGATGGGCCACAAAGCCCACGGAGAGGCTGAGGGGCCAGACTTCGCCCCGGGAGCTGGTGGGGGGGGGGGGGGGGGCTGGCTGGGCCGGGCTGGGGCTGAGGGCCTGGGGCTCAAGCCCACGTGCAGCACTGGCAGGCGGCGCTGAACACCAGGCCCTGCGGGCAGTGCATCAGGTAGAGCCCGCCGCCCACGCAGTTGTAGAAGCTGGACGGGTCCTGGGGGTGCGGGTAGAGCCCGTCGGCCTGGCCGTAGCAGAAGGTGACGCGTCCAGGGCCGGGGCCGGGGCCACCCTCGGGGTCAGAGGGCGGGCCCGGTGCGGGAATGTCGGGCTGGGGGCGCTCCGAAGGCGACTGTGGGAGACCTGGAAGGCGATCAGGATTCAGCCAAGGCCCCCCCTAAGAGGTCCCCAACCCACAGGCCACGCAGTCAGCAGCCACGGGTGGACAGAGCTCCGGACCCCACCCCCCACCCCCACAGCGGAGAACAGCTGACAACAGCCGCGCCGAGGGCCACGGCCCACAGCAGACCTGGGCTCCGGGTGTCGTGGGCGGTCAGTGGCCACCGGCCACCTGCCGTCCGCTGTGGAGGCCCCACGTGGCGTGATGGTGCAGACTTCCTCCCACAGAGAGAAGCCGGCCGCCCGCCCGGGCTCGGGGCTGGATGAAGCCCCGTTACCAGCCCCGGGGGCTTTGCCACCGTTGGAAAGAGGGGGCATTGCAACCTCAGCCCTGGGGGCGCCTGAGATTCGGGCAGACACAGGCGGGGGGGAGCCACTTCCTCAGGAGGAGCCAGGACCCGAGTGCAGGGAGGGGCTCCCACCTGCCCCCGGGCCCCGCAGCTCCGTCTGCAGGGTCTTGATGAGGGGGTATCGGCCTTGGTTGCAGAGGGAGCCCGCGAAGTCGTCCATGTCCAGCGCCCAGACCATGGCCCCGCCCAGTCCCTTCTGCTTCAGGTAGCTGACCTGCGCGGGAGGGAGGGGGTGCAGGAGCTGGAGGCCGCGGGCTGATTCCCGCCAGCACCCCCAGACCAGAGTGGTTGAGGCTCCTGGATGGGAGCCTAGACGGCTGAGCCCAGCCCGGCCTGCGCGTCACGCGGGGGGTCTGGCCCCAGCAGGACGGTCTGGGGGGAGAGGGGTGGACGGCGCGTGGCCCCTCAGTGGAAGCTGCCATCGGGCCTTTCCTGCCCTGGCCCTGTGTGCAGGCGCCTTGCTGAGCTGTTGCCATGGGAACAAGCTCCCCACCGTCTGCAGGGCTCCCCGCCTGCTCTTCTCTGCTGCACCCCAGCTTCCTCGGGGCAGGGCCGTTCCCTCGGGCGGCTTCCCTTCCCCGAACCCTGCCAGGGCCAGGGCTCACCCGGAGTCAAGCTGGGGGGAGGGGGGCTGGGCAGGCCCCCTTGTGGCCCCATTCTCCCCCTCCAGCTGCCTCCCCCCTAGACTTTCCCCACCCTGTGCAGGCCCAGCTGTGCAGCCTCCAGCCACCCTCTCTGCCTTCTTGGCTTCAGCAGGGCTCCCTCCCCCAGCCTGGCTCTCCCTCCTTTCTTCCTCCAGCCCAGGGCGCCGTCCACACCTCTGCAAGGACCTGCCAGCGAAGCCTGCTGCCTGCGCGGTAACTGACGGGACACACAGGTGGGCCAACCATGACCCTGATTCTGACCCTGACACTAAGCACAACCCTAACCCTAACCCTAACCCCAGCCCTAACCCTAACCCCAGCCCTACCCTAACCCCAAATCTAGCCCCAGCCCTAGCCTAGACTCTGACCTTGGCCCTAGCCCTAACCTAACCCTCTGCAGGAGCTGACCACCTCACCCCGGGGGAGCCGGGCCTGAGAACAGTGAAACTAGCGTCTCCACCGCCAGCGCTGAGCAGTGGGCGCGAGTCAGTCCCCGTCTGGCAGGTGCGCGGGCACCAGGGCGGCGGCCTCCCGCGGGCATCTCTCCCGCGTGTCGGAGGACTTGTTTGCTTTAACCAACACCGAGTCTTTCCCGGCCGCTGGCTGTGGCCCGGTGGTTCTCGCCGCGTCTCTCCTGGTCGCTCGGAGCCACGGGGACAAAGTGTCACCGCGGGCAGAGCCGTGGGCCGGACGCTCTGAAAGGCTCCCCCCGGGGGTTCAGTTCCGGTCACTGGGTCACTCGTGTTCCTGAGCCCCCATCCCGCCCAGGACCCCCCAGCAGGGCGGGGCCTCACCTTGGCTTTGAGGCTCTCGGTATCGTCGAAGCCCACCCACTGGTCGCCCCGGAAGGCGTAGGGCACCTCCTGCTCTGGGATCCGGTGCTGGGCGGCCCCCTTCCAGGCGCACACCTGGGGGGAGAGGGCGAGCGGGAGGCGGGACCCATTGGAGACGGGGGTTCCTTCCCAGGAGCCCAGAGAACGGGGGGCGGGGGGGGGGGGCGCGGGTACAGACCGAGTGACCCCCGACCCTGGCGTCGGCGAGGCCCCTGGGCTGGGACCGACCCGAGATGACAGGCGAGGGATGGGGTGCACGTGCCCGGCGTCCGCGCTCAGACACGCGGGCGGGGCCGCGGGCCTACCTCGTAGTACGCCAGCAGCCCTGCCTCCTTGGTGAAGGGGCCTGGGGTGCCGGGCCCGGTGGCCGGGGCCCCCACCCCGGTGTCTGCCCGGGAGGCCAGGGTGAAGGTCCGTCCGTAGGTGGGCACGCCCAGGACCAGCTTGCTGGCCGGGGTCCCCTGCTGCAGCCACTGCTGCACCGCGGAGTCCTGGGGGCGGGAGAGGGGCTTCTCTGTGTGCAGCCTGAGCCTTGTCATCCGAGGCTGGGGCTCCGGGGGCGTTCCCACCCGCCCGCCCGTCCGCCCATCCGTCCGTCCATCTGACCATCTGTCCATGGACTCGGCTCAGTGAGACACACGGGAGCCTGGGCTTCTGGCTTCTGACGAGTGCGCGTCCCGCCGGTAGGTGGGTGGGTGGGTGGGTGGGGGCTCCGCCCTGAGAGACGCCCCCCCCAGCACTTTCCGGAAGCCTGCGAGCCCCTCCTTAGGGGCCTCGAGGCTCAAAAGTGGCAGCCAGACAGGGGCTGCCTCCCCCACAGCCACTCACCACGTTGAGTTCAGCCGCCGCCCCCTGCTCCCCCCGCCTCTGGTGGAGGGCGCTGTGATGGCCGGTGGTCCGCTCCCAGGAGCCGTGCAGGTCGTAGGCCATGAGGCTGATGAAGTCCAGGCTCCTGTGGGGGCGTGGGAGGGGGAGAGGCCAGTGAGCGGGGTGGGGCTCCCTCCTCACTCCCCGCTCCCTCCCCCAGGGCAGCCCCAGGAGGGCCCCCAGGGTGAGAGGCAGGGTAGGTGTGTGTGTGTGTGTGTGTGAGCATGTGTGTGAGCGTGTGTGTGAGCGTGTGTGTGAACGTGTGTGAGTGTGAGCGTGTGTGTGTGTGTGAGCGTGTGTGTGAGCGTGTGTGTGAGCGTGTGTGTGTGTATGAGCGTGTGTGAGTGTGTGTGTGAGCGTGTGTGAGCGTGTGTGTGAACGTGTGTGAGCGTGTGGGTGTGAGCGTGTGTGTGTGAGCGTGTGTGAGTGTGAGCGTGTGTGTGTGAACAAGTGAGTGCAGGTCCCCATCTGCCCTGAAAGGTGCGTGCATCCCCAGCCCCCCTGCCTGAGGCCTTTCTCATTCACTCGGTGAGGCTGACAGCTGACTCTGCAGCACCCGCTCCCTCCTGGCTGGCTGTCGGCTGTCGCCCCAGCGCCCTCGCCCTCGGCAGGGGGGTGGGGGAGCTGCCCTCTTCCTCAGGGGTGTTCACTTTCAGACCGAGTTCCCGAGGAAAAGGATGAGAGCAAGAGGAATCTGGGGGGGGAGGGGCGCCAAGCCCTCCCCAAGGGGAGCTGCCCAGGCCTCGAGCTCAGCTTGCCCTGCCCCCACCGCCCGAGGACACAGGCTCCCGCCCGACTCACCGAGCGATTTTGTCCACCTCGTACCCGGCAGTGATGGCCTGGCGCCCGGCGGGGACGGCGGCGCTCAGCAGGAGGCGCTCCTTCCCCGAGGCCCCGGCTTCCTGCTGGAAGGCCGCCGCCAGCTCCTGCAGGGACAGTCCGTGAGCGCAGGCAAGGGGGCCCCAAGCAAGGCCCCCCCAAGTCTGAAAACTGCCACGGGCCGTGCAAGTGCGAGACAGCACCCCTGGGGCAGAGCCCCACCCACAGCAGCTCCCACAGCAGCTCCCACAGCAGCTCCCACAGCACCCACAGCTCCCACAGCTCCCACAGCTCCACCCACAGCAGCTCCCACAGCTCCCACAGCAGCTCCCACAGCTCCCACAGCTCCCACAGCAGCTCCCACAGCAGCTCCCACAGCAGCTCCCACAGCAGCTCCCACAGCTCCCACAGCAGCTCCCACAGCTCCCACAGCAGCTCCCACAGCCCCACCCACAGCAGCTCCCACAGCTCCCACAGCAGCTCCCACAGCAGCTCCCACAGCCCCACCCACAGCAGCTCCCACAGCCCCACCCACAGCAGCTCCCACAGCTCCCACAGCACCCACAGCTCCCACAGCACCCACAGCTCCCACAGCCCCACCCACAGCAGCTCCCACAGCAGCTCCCACAGCAGCTCCCACAGCACCCACAGCAGCACCCCCCGCACCAGCCTGACCTGCACCAGGAGGGTGAAGCGTGGCCTGTCGGCGGGGGGGCTCCCCCGGCTGCCCGGGTACTCCCAGTCAAGGTCGAGGCCGTCGAAGTTGTATTTGCGCAGGAACGCGATGGCCGAGGTGATGAAGGTCTGGCGGTTCTGGGCTGTGGCCACCATGTCCGTGAACCTGGGGGGGGCCCGGAGTGTGGGCCACTCGCTCCTCAGCGGCCACACAAACCCCTCGCGTCTCGGCGGGTCTGTCTCGGCCAGGAGGGCGCCGGGTGTTTGCGGCCGAGGAGAAGGGACAACCCAGCCACTGTCCTGCCCCCAAACGGGGACATCCGGGCACATGGAGGCTGGAGGCCGGCTCGGCCATCGCGGGGTCACGAGCAATAGCGGCCTCCGAGGCGCTGGGGGACGCTTTGTGCTCTCACCTCACCAGCCCAGGGCGCCCCGAGAGCCCCGCGTTCCCCAGGAGCCCCCACCCGTCCTCAGTGTCCCTGTCGGGGGTCCCTGAACGTCTTGGGGTCTTGACTTGAAGACCGACCTCCTGCTCAGTCACTTTCAGGAAAGAACTTAATTCGAGGAGGAGCCGCGGTTCTTCAATGGGCGCTGGGCCGGCGGCTGAGCCCGCGGGGGGCGCGGCTCCGGGAGGCGCTGCTCACGGGCAAGAGAGGGTCCCGGGCGCGGGGGGCGCGTGTCTGGGCTTCCTGGGAGGCCAGCGCCCTGACCCACTGCGCCACCGCCGCACATCACCCCGGACGCCCAGAAACGCCCGGGTTTGGGCCATCGGGCTCCACGCCCAGGCCGCCTGGGACACCCGTCAGAGGAACAGAAGTTCTCGGGGCCTGGGCGCTGCCGGGGACGGGCCAGAGCCTCCTTCCACCCGTTTAGAGGAGAACGCTGAGGCCCGCAAGGGGGTGCACAGGAGCTCGGCGCTAACCCGCCCGATGGGGCACCAGCAGCCCAGAGGGGGTCACCCCAGAATGCAGGCCGTGTCCCCTCTAACCCCCCAACCCCCTGCCCTGTCCACACTCCAGCGAGCCCTCCCCGGCACAGGCGCTCACGGCCAACTCACTTCTGGGTGCCGAAGTTCCAGCCGCCGACGGCCAGCAGCGTCTTCAGCCGGGGGTTCCTGGAAAGGACAGAGGGCGGTCAGGCTGGGCCCGGCTCCCGCCCCGGCTGCGGGCGCCCTGGTGGGTGGGGGTGGGTGGGGACGTGTGAGCCCAGGGCACAGGCCGGGGCTCTAGGCTGGGACGGGAGAGACACACTCTGGCCAGGAGAACCCAGCCGGCTGAGGACAGACCCTCAGAGGGGTGTGGCCAAGGTGGCAGACACCAGAGCTGACAGAGGGACGCACGGACGGATTTTAGGACAAAGGATCCCACCTGGACCTAAACCAAGGGCCCGGGGTCCCTGTCCACCTCGTCGCCCCCATGGAGCCCAAGAAGCCCAGAGAGGGGGAGGGACTGGTCCATAGCCACGCGGCGGGGCCCACGGCCACGCGGCGGGACCCACAGCCACGCGGCGGGGCCCACGGCCACACGGCGGGACCCACGGCCACACGGAGGGTCGCGCCAGGCTGCAGAGCTGGGGGCCTGGCCCCTGGGAGGCCCCTCCCCCGCAGCTCGCCTCTGCTTCAGGCCGTTGAAGTCCCGGTACAGCTGCTCGTCGTTCCACTCGACGGGGCTGAGCTGGTGCCCCTTCATGCCCGCGAAGGCGTAGACGAGGTGCGTGCACAGGTCGGGGTCCACGTCCTGGGGCAGGAAGCGTGCAGCCCCCTGTCTGTACTGGGACCAGTTGGTGAAGTAGCAGACCAGCTTCTCAGGGGAGCCTGTGGGGGGGGGGGGGGGCACGAAGAGGAACGCCAGTCAGCAGGGCCGCTGGGGTCTGGCATCTGGAGAGGGTGGGGGGGGGAGGGGGTGGGGGGTGGGGTACAGCTGAGCCAGAGAAGGCGGGGGAGGGCGGGGAGGGGGGGTACAGCTGAGCTGGGGAAGCGGGTCGGGGGGGAGGGGCAGAGCCTGCAGACAGCACGCACCGAATGGGAGGAGCAGCAGGGCCAGCAAACCTGCAGCAGAGAGAGGCGGAGGGTCAGGCATCGTCCACCATCCTGGCCCCGAGGCCATTGCAGCCCCTGAGCCTCCCACAGACCAGCTTCCTCCGCCCGAGGGACCAGAAGGGCACCGGGTCCAGGCTCCCCAGGCCCCCCCTGAGGCCCCCCAACCTCCCCCCCCCGGCCCCCGGTCCCACAGGCCCTCCTGGCCCCCCGCCAGGCCGAGGCAGGTTTCCTGAGCCGCGCCCTCCGCAGCAGGGGTGGAGGGCGGGTGGAGGGCGGGGGGAACATCTGGGGAAACACTGATCTGGGGCGTGTTTCTTTGGGAAGAAGGCCTTCTGGGGCTGACAAGGCCGTTCAGGAGGCCGGGCAGACTGCCCCCAGCTGAGGCCTGTGCGCCCCACAGGGCGGCCGAGGGCACCCGGCAGGACTAGGCGAGGTCTGTGCCACCTCCAGTGCCCTCGGGTCCCCCTCAACCTAACTCACAGGGAGACTCAGGGCCGTGGCCCAGGTGCCCTCTCGTGGGCAACCCGCGTGGGGTCAGCTAGAGCCCTTGGCAGGGCCGCTCTGGGACGAAGCCGGGCAGGGACGGGGCAGGGACAGGACAGGGCCGCTCTGGGACGAAGCCGGGCAGGGACAGGGGCAGGGACAGGGGCAGGGGCAGGGACAGGGACAGGGGCAGGGGCAGGGACAGGGGCAGGGGCAGGGACAGGGCCGCTCTGGGACGAAGCCGGGCAGGGACAGGGGCAGGGACAGGGGCAGGGACAGGGGCAGGGACAGGGACAGGGCCGCTCTGGGACGAAGCCGGGCAGGGGCAGGGGCAGGGACAGGGGCAGGGACAGGGGCAGGGACAGGGACAGGGCCGCTCTGGGACGAAGCCGGGCAGGGACAGGGGCAGGGACAGGGGCAGGGACAGGGGCAGGGACAGGGACAGGGCCGCTCTGGGACGAAGCCGGGCAGGGACAGGGGCAGGGACAGGGCCGCTCTGGGACGAAGCCGGGCAGGGGCAGGGGCAGGGACAGGGGCAGGGGCAGGGACAGGGGCAGGGACAGGGCCGCTCTGGGACGAAGCCGGGCAGGGGCAGGGACAGGGGCAGGGACAGGGCCGCTCTGGGACGAAGCTGAGCAGGGGCAGGGGCAGGGGCAGGGACAGGGGCAGGGACAGGGCCGCTCTGGGACGAAGCTGGGCAGGGACAGGGACAGGGACAGGGGCAGGGGCAGGGACAGGGCTGCTCTGGGACGAAGCTGGGCAGGGGCAGGGACAGGGGCAGGGGCAGGGACAGGGACAGGGCAGGGCCGCTCTGGGACGAAGCTGAGCAGGGGCAGGGGCAGGGGCAGGGACAGGGGCAGGGACAGGGCCGCTCTGGGACGAAGCGGGGCAGGGACAGGGCAGGGACAGGGGCAGGGGCAGGGACAGGGCCGCTCTGGGACGAAGCTGGGCAGGGGCAGGGGCAGGGGCAGGGACAGGGCAGGGCCGCTCTGGGACGAAGCCGGGCAGGGGCAGGGGCAGGGGCAGGGCAGGGCCGCTCTGGGACGAAGCCAAGCAGGGGCAGGGGCAGGGGCAGGGCAGGGCCGCTCTGGGCGGGCTTTGGGGACAGAAGGGCTCGTCTCGGCCGGCTGAGAAGACTGTCCTGGTGACCGACAGTCTCAGGCTGCTGCCCCGGGAACCCGCCAGACGGGGATGGGGTCCCGCAGGCGAAGGGGCAGTGGGAGGGGGGCCCCACTCGCAGGGGCCCCCAGTGCGCTGCCCCCAGGCGCCTCCCCAGCTCCGACGATGCCCACTCACCTGTCCAGGCCACGGAACCTGCCATGGCGTCGGCTTGGCAACAGGCAGCTGGTGACAACTCTGTGCCTCCCGCCTTTTATCAGCCGCCCGTCCCACCCACGGCGACAGGGGCGGAGGGAGAGGGGGCTGGGCGGTGGGCGCAGCGCGGATTGTGCAAACGGACACCCGGCCTTCCTTGAGCAACTCCTGCCTCCGGGACAACCACAGGGACAACCACAGGGTACACGCGCTCGGCGTTGCCAAAGGGGGGGGGGGGGCAGGAAGTGTGTCCCAACCTTCAGCGGACAGCGGGCTCTGCGGCCTCCGCGAGGCTGGGACCAGGCGCGGCCCAGCCGTCATGGGACTCGGAAAAGTGGCTCAAGGCCAGGGAGCTGGTCCCAGCCCCGCCTGCGCAGGTCCCGCCCTCACCGCCCCGAGGTGTCGGCTGGCACGGGTTCTGGCAGCGACGTTTCCCTGTGACCCTGAGAGGAACACTCACCGCCATGGGCGACAACACGTGAGGGTGGGGGTGAGGGTGGGGGCTCGGGTCTGTTCCTCCAGGCCATGTTCTCGCTGCCTCACAGGCTCCGGGGGGCAGGAGGGAGCACCCCCGCGGACAGGTCCCCTGCGAATGCCAACACACGCCCTGTTTCCTACAGGCCCAGTAGCCACCATGACCTGGAAAATGCCGATGGAATTTCCGTTAAAATAAGGCAGACAGCCCTAACCGGTGTGGCTCAGTGGATAGAGCGTCGGCCTGTGGACTGAAGGATCCCGAGTTTTATTTATTTATTTTTATATATATTTTTAATATATTTTATTGATTTTTTACAGAGAGGAAGGGAGAGGGATAAAAAGTTAGAAACATCGATGAGAGAGAAACATCGATCAGCTGCCTCCTGCACATCCCCTACTGGGGATGTGCCCGCAACCCAGGTACATGCCCTTGACCGGAATCGAACCTGGGACCTTCCAGTCGGCAGGCCGACGCTCCATCCACTGAGCCAAACCGGTTAGGGCGAAAGGTCCCAGGTTTTATTCCGGTCAAGGGCATGTACCTGGGTTGCGGGCACATCCCCAGTAGGAGATGTGCAGGAGGCAGCTGATCGATGTTTCTCTCTCATCGATGTTTCTAACTTTTTATCCCTCTCCCTTCCTCTCTGTAAAAAATCAATAAAAGATATTTTTTTAAAAAATAAGGCATACACCAGGCTGAAGGCTTTCACCACTATCGCTCAGCATTGATAAGAAATTTAGCTATCAGCCCGGCCGGCGGGGCTCAATGGTTGAGCATCAACCAATGAACCAGGAGGTCAGGGTTCAATTCCCAGGCAGGGCACATGCCCAGGTTGGGGGCTCGATCCCCAGTGTGGGGTGTGCAGAAGGCAAACAATCAAAGATTCTCTCATCATTGATGTTTTTATCTCTCTCTCCCTCTCTGAAATTAATTTTTAATATTTTATTTTTATTATATACTAGAGCCCTGGTGCATGAAATTCATGCACTGGGGGGGGGGGGTGTCCCTTAGCCCGGCCTGTGCCCTCTCACGGTGCAGGAGCCCACAGGGAGCGGGCCTAAGCCGGCAGTCAGACATCCTTAGCGCTGCCTCGGAGGCGGGAGAGGCTCCTGCCACCGCCGCTGCACTCGCCAGCCTTGAGCCCAGCTTCTGGCTGAGTGGTGTTCCCCCCGTAGGAGCACACTGACCGCCAGGGGGCAGCTCCTGTGTCGAGCATCTGCCCCCTGGTGGTCAGTATGCATCATAGCGACTGGTCGTTCCACCGTTCGGTTGATTTGCATATTGGCCTTTTATTATATAGGACGATGAGAGAGAATTATTGATCAGCTGCCTTCTGCACACCCCACAATGGGGATCGAGCCCCCAACCCGGGTGTGTGCCCTTGGCCGGAATCCAACCCAGGACCCTTCAGTCCGCAGGCTGACGCTCCATCCACTGAGCCAAACCAACTAGGGCTGAAACCAATTTTTTTTATTTAAAAAAAATTAGCTATTATACTAACAAAAGAAAAAACATGAACGATTCAGTCGCCAACAGTTGTCGTGTTTGTACGTCTAGAAAGCTCTCGGGTAGGTTTGCACATTCGAGACAAATAACCCACAGATGAAAGCAGAGCCGGTGCGGTGGCCGGATTTGAGGCTCAGACGCAGAAACCGCGAGCTCTTCTCTAGCTCGGCAACAGCCAGTGAAAGCGGAAACAGGCAAATGCGTGTCAGAAGCTGCAGACACTTAGCGACAAACGTAACGGTGAAACGCCTGCCGCCTGGGCCTCCGCCGAGGGGCTGGGTCCGGGCAGGCGCCGCGAGGGGGCACCGCTGACGTGGCCTTCGGTCACGCTGAGCCCCACATCCGGGCGCCCCGCTGCCCTCTGGGGACAAAGGCCCATTGAGCCCTCTGGCCCCGCCAGCTGTGGCTTCGCCGGCCCAAATGTCAGCTGGCTTCCTGGTCCCGGTGGACCATGTCGGGGACCGGACCTGAGAAGGGTCTCCCTCACCCCCGAGTAGCCGAGCCAGAAACAGACCCAGCCATGTGCCAGCGCCCCCGCCCCCGCCCCCGCCCCCGCCATAGAGCGCGCTCCCTCCGCCTTCCCCTCCACCGCACACAACTCTCCGCACAGCAACGCCATTGTCTTCATCACAGTGTCTGAAGGCGGAACACAGGCCAGCGCAGGCGCCCGCTGCCCCCGGGGCCTGGACCGCGCTGCCGCCTTAGAGAGAGACGTGTTCCCGCTGTTCTCCTGACCCGCACGCACTCCCCGCAGCCCCGGGGAGGGGAACAGCCTTCGGGGGAATGAAATGGCATCAACCAACGAGGACCCAGTGGCAGGGGGACCCGAAGCGAAGGCTAAACCAGGACACACAGGGCGACAGGGTCCGCAGACCTGGGAACCTGAGACCGCGGGTGGCGGCGGGACCACGGGCAGCAGGGCGTGTGGCGAGGCCCCGGAGAGACAGTGAGGGGGTGAGCCTGACCACAGTGCATGTGGGGACTGCTAGGCCCCAGACCCCCTCTTCATCCCCATCAGGTACAGGATGGACCAGAGCGGCTGTGGCCTGGGAGCCCCTCGCCGGGCGAAGATGGCAGGGCTGGGGGGCCGGACTGAGGCCAGCGAGGGGGCCAGACCCCCGGCCCTCCCTCCCCTGGAGCCTCAAGCCGGGCTCCAGAACTTCCTCCGAGAGAACTGACCAGCCTGCAGGAAAAGACGGACCCTTTAACAGCACCTGGGCCCCCAACAAAACGGCCATGCTCCCATGTCCCCATCACGGGGCCCCGGGCTCCCGCCGGCCGGGGTGACTCATGCCGTGGCGCGTGGGAGGCAGGCCACGGGTCTAGCACGGAGGAGGCGTCCCCACGTGGAAGACGGACTCACACACCGAGGGAGACACAGGGACCGCCCGCCGGGGGCGGCTGCACTGCGTTAGCCATGAGCACGCGCTCCTTTCCGACTGGGAGAGGCAGAATGCTGTTTGCCGCCCACCGGTTAGGCCGCAAGTGCTGGTCACACGCTGGGAATGCTGAGAGCACGTCGCAGCCTGTCCCTGTGGGGCAGGGGCCGTTTTTATCAATCGATCGATTGATTGGTTTGGGTCATTTCTCAAAATGCACGTGCTGGGGACAGGTGCAGCCCGAATCACTCACATTCCAGCCTCTTCTCCCCAGGGCGGCGCCTGGCCCCCCACGGCTCGAGGCCTTTGCCGTCCCCCCAGCGTGTTAGAGTTGAGACGCCTCATGACTCAGGTTTAAAGGTGATTGTTTTTACATAAACACCAGAGACACAACCCATGAAAGGAAAAAACCACTAAATTGAGATCATCATGGGAAACCTCTTCAGTATTAAGAGCATGAAAAGACAAGCTTCAAACTGGGAGAAAATATTTGCAAGACGCATTTGGGATAAAGAACTTGTGACCAAAATATGGAAATAACAGGGGCGTGTGCGTCACCGGGAGGCTGACTCCACCTGGTGCGTATCTTTTGAAGAACACCTGGCTGGTTGTCACCGAGAAGCCGCCTTCGGTCCTGCACCTGGGACAGACCCCCGAGGGCGGCTCATAAGAAACAAAGACCCTCCTCTGCTGCCACCTCGTGTGCACCTGGGGAACAACACCGAGTGGGGGTCCCAGGGAAGGTCTTTCCCCCCTTCCTTCCTCCAGTGCACATTTGGGGGACCCCCCCAACCACCAGTGGAGAACCAGGGAACGCTCCTTTCTGGCGCCCTCTAGTGTGCACCTTAGGAATAACACCCAGTGGGCTCCCCTGCAGGCTGGTCGCGGGACACTTGCCTGCAGACCAGGGAGCCCTGCCCGCTGGCCTGTCCGCACGACTCCGACCACTGTTGTTCTTCCAAACGCATTTTATTAGTTTATTAGCGGCCGTGGGGTTGCCAGTTAAGCAGGTTCCTTCCAGAGAAGTAAGCCCTGCGGATCCGTCACAGCAGAAACCCCGCTCCAGTGGGAAGAGAGGTTAATGGGGACCCTCTCCGCCAGGGAACGCCGCCCGTCACGTGCCGACCACATGACCCACACCCAGCTCAGGGGTGGGGCCCAGGCTGCACCATCGGCTCCGGGAGCTGCGAGTTACCAGAGGGTCCTTTTAGGTCTGGAAGCATCGATGTTAGTCAGTCAGCGAGGGTCCGACTGTCCTTAGAAACCCGTCTGCCGCTCCCGTGTCTTTCACCCGACGTCCTTCCGGGCCCAGTGGACGCCGAGACACTGCGCTCAGCTGGACTCTGCCCATGAGCTCTGCTGCTCCTGCCGCCGTCAGACGCGTCCGCGGGACTCTCTTCCCACCTGCCTCCCGGTCCCGCCAGAAAGAGCAACCACGACAGCCCGGGGGGGGGGGGGGGGCGGGGGGGGCAGCTCTGCCGCTGGGGTTGGGGGTGGGGGGGGGTGTCTTCCGATTTCAGCTCCCTGCGCGAGGCCGTTTCGGTGGGGGCTGGGTGAAGATCACGTCGGTTCTTCTTTCTAACCTGAGACCAGGGGGCGGCTCCAGAGACGGCTCCGGCCTGTCATCCTCGCTCGTCGCATTCTGACCTCACTGTGGGCACCTCTCTCCTCCCTTCAGACTCCGGCCCTCACCACGCACTGGGACAGGCACTGCTCCGGGGGCAGGGCGCAGGCAGGCCGGAGGGCGCTTCCGGTTCTAGCTAACGGGTCAAGCTGAGCCTGCAACCCAGGCAACGGCGTCACCTGCAGGCCAGCCCCTGGCCTAACCCTCTGGGCTCAGGGCAGGTCCGTGACCCTGGTGTCGCCAAGATTGACGCCGACGTGCAGCTTGCTGTCCTTGGCGGCCGCCCAGGCCATGGACTCCGAGGTCCACTGGGCCGCCCAGTCGCCCGCTGTGTTGAGCAGGATGACACCACCCAGGCCTTGGAGCTTGGACTTCATGTAACCCAGCGACACCGCCGCCGCCTCGTCCAATGTCTTTCCTGAAAGCGAGGGCAGGTTGAGGAACGACACGTTACTTTAAAGGAATCCGAGGGGACTGTGTGCGGCCTGAGGAACCGACGCCCGTGGACACCCGAGAGCTTCAAGGACGGTCCCGCACAGGCCGTCCTCGCTGAGCCCCCTGCCAGGGGAGACGGCTCTCCCCACCCAGCTCAGAGCCGCTGCCCCACCAGGACAGGCAGCAGCATAAACGCGAGTCCGCCCCCGACAGAGGTGGGGAGAGTCGGCACGGACACGGTGTCCACCTGAAAGCACAGGAGAGAGGGCGAGACCCGCCTCCCTCTGCTCACACACAGCTTGTTCCCTCGTCTCCAGGCGGCATGCCCTTGTCCACGTACCCCGCTCCACGTGGAAGAGCGCGAGCCTGGCCAGGTTCACCTTCAGGATGCTCTCCCCGTGCCCCGTGGTGGAAACAGCTCCAATGGCGTTGTCGGCGTAGCCCCCGGACCCTGCTCGGGAAGACGGTGCGGCCTGAGCAGGAGGGACAGAGTGCGGCCCGGCCGGCGGGGCCCCGCGGCTGAGCGCCCGCTACGAACCAGAAGGCACCAGCTCGATCCCCAGTCCCAGGCACAGGCCCAGGTTGTGGGCTCGAGCCCCAGTGTGGGGCCTGCAGGAGGCAGCCAATCAATGATACTCTCATTGATGTTTCTCTCCCTCTCCCTTCCTCTCTGAAATCAATAAAAAGATGTTTTTAAAAGAAGTTCAAACACGTAGTACAAGCTAACGCTGATGTGCTAAGTCCCAAAGCACAGCCCAAGGCCAAGGAGCACCCATGACCTTGGGATGCAGAGGTGGACTCGCAGCGCCATGTGACCACCCTGAAAGCAGGAGGAAGGGAACCTGGGGGCGGGGGGGGGGGGGGGGGGCCTGACCTTTCCTGGGGCAGCGACACGGCTGGCACACGCCCCCTCCCCCCTCCTGGGAATGAGATGCACCTGCTTCCATCCTGAGCAGAGAGCAGGTGACTCTGTGCCCCTCAGACCGAGTAGCTGCCCACTCAGCTCCTCAGCTCGCTTAGTGCCCACGCCCAGGAAGGTTCCCTGTAGTTAACCCTTTGGGACTAACTGTGGGCCCTCAAACTGGAACTAGAGAGAAGAGGCACCGTGGGCAGCTTGGGGGCAACCGCAGCGGCCAGATCTCCATCTCCCTCCCCACGTCAGCCCAGCAGCCACGCCCCGAGGGACCAGCAGGTCTGTGTGTGTCCCGCCCCCCCCCCCGCCCCGCCCCACGCGGCCACTCCCAGAGACTGGGCGATGAAGAGAGGAGAGCGGGGAAACAGAGAATGCGAACCCGGTGACGGGCGGAGAGGGGACAGGCGGCGTCTGTCGGGCCTACCTACACAGGGTGTGTCCCCGACTCGGCCGACCATTTTGTTCACGATGCCCCCGGTCGAGGTGGCGTAAGCCACGTCTCCTCTGGAGTCCAAGGCAACGGCGCCCACGGTGCCCAAGTCTCTGCGAAAAGCACACAGAACAGAGAGACGCGCAGTCAGCGGTCCCGTTAGGCGGCAGGTTCCGGGCACACAGCGGGGCTGCATCTGGGATCCTGCATCTAACACAGACACCGCAGCTCAGGACGCAGAGCTGGAGCCCTCGGCGCCAGGAGAGTGAGAAGTCCACGGGGCACTGCGCCAGGACAGTAACAAGCCTGGCCCTGGCCGGCGGCTCAGTGGTTAGAGCGTCGGCCTGGGGACTGAAGGGTCACGGTCTGATTCCTGGTTAAGGGCATGTATCTCAGTTGCAGGTTCGATCCCTGGCCCTGGTTGGGGCACGGAAGGTAGGCAACCAATTGATCTTTCTCCCTCCCTCCCTCCCGTTCTCTCTAAAACAGCAGTTCTCAACCTGTGGGTCGCGACCCCTTTGGCGGTCGAACGACCCTTTCACAGGGGTCGCCTAAGACCATCCTGCACATCAGATATTTACATTACAATTCACAGCAGTAGCAACATTACAGTTATGAAGTAACAACGAAAATAATTTTATGGTTGGGGGTCACCACAACATGAGGAAGTGTATTTAAAGGGCCAGAAGATTGAGAACCACTGCTCTAAAAGAAAATCAAGCCCTAGCTGGCTTGGCTCAGTGGACAGAGCGTCAGCCTGCGGACTGAGGGGTCCCAGGTTCGATTCCGGCCAAGGGCATATGCCAGGGTTGCGGGCTCCATCCCCAGTAGGGGGCGTGCAGGAGGCAGCCGATCAATGATTCTCTCTCATCATTGATGTTTCTATTTCTATCTTCCTCTCCCTTCCTCTCTGAAATCAATAAAGAAATGTATTTTTTTTAAAAAAAGAAAGAAAATCAATGGAAGCCCCCGCCAGGCCCGTGGGAGGGACCCTGGGGCCCTGCTGAGTGAGGAGCCAGCGGCAACCCATGAGGCCACACTTAACACTCAGACGAGCAGGTTCCCATGACTCAGCATCGTTTGGTTCAAAGCCGGGAACTACCGAGTGGCATTTGACTTATGTAAGAACCGCAGGGCCCTGGCTGGGTTGCTCAGTGGATAGAGCGTCGGCCTGCAGACTGAAGGGTCCCGGGTTCGATTCCACTCAAGGGCATATGCCAGGGTTGTGGGCTTGATCCCCAGTGGAGGGCGCGCAGGAGGCAGCCAATCAATGATTCTCTCTCATTATTGATGTTTCTCTCTCTCTCCCTCTCCCTTCCTCTCTGAAATCACAAAATATATTTTTTTAAAAAAAGAAATGTCAGTTATCAAACATTTGCCAAACATTCACGCTTAACAGACTCCCCAGACGTGAGCCTCAGTGGCACTTACTTCGGTTGGTCTGGATTCTGAGCCTCCTTCTGCTTCTCTCTCTCAAGGTGTTTCCTTCTTCTCTCCGTTACCAGCTGCTCCCCAGGAACCGCTGGGACCCCCATGGCGGCGGCAAATTCTGCAGCGCCCAGGCCGGTCAGGAGGCAGTGAGGCGTCTGACCAGAGAGAGGTGGACACGGGGTTGGTTTTTTAAAACGTTGAAATCTTGTTAACCGTCCCTATGTGAGCAGATGAACACTCCTCCCGCATCGTCCGGTCAGAATCCCGGCTCACCGGAGCGGCGTAACCCCACTCCCGCTCTCATGTGATTTAGGAGTGACCTCCGGTGTCCCTGCCATCAGACCCCGGCGGTCACCACGGGGCAGCGGCGACAGAGCCGTGGGGAAAGGGCTGGGCACACCCACCTTCTCCATGACGAGCCGCGCGAGCCGAATGGGGTTTGCGATGCAGCGGACGGCGGACACGGCGCCCGAAGACAGGTCTTTCCCACTCATGATGCTGGCGTCCATTTCCACTTCCCCGTTTACGTTCAAGACGGACCCACAACCTAGGCCCGAAAGGGAGGGGAAAGCAATTCACCTTCACTCCTGAGCCAGAGGAACATTTATTTTCACTGATTTCAGAGAGGAAGGGAGAGGGAGAGGAACATCAATGATGAGAGAGCATCATGGATCAGCTGCCGCCTGCACGTCCCCTGCTGCGGACCGAACCCACAACCCGGGCGTGTGTGGCTAAATCCCCAGTATGGGGCGTGCAGAAGTCACCCAACCCATGTTTCTCTCTCATCAATGCTTCTCTCTCTCTCTTCCTACTCTCTCTCTCTAAAAAATCAATAAACGTATTTAAGACAAATAAGTCAGACACAGTGCAGACTGAGTTCATGCAGATGCCTTAGGCGGCTGTGTGCCGGGGGCTGGCTCTCACCGTATTGTCACTCTAATCGGCTCAGAGAAAGAAGGCAAACACAACAACCCATTCTGCACGAAATCCTGGGGAACGGAAGTTCCTCTCTCCGGACAGCAGGTCAGCAGGTGCGGGAGCTGGGGACTAAAGGGGGAGATGGACCCCTTGGGGGTGATGGGAACATTTTAACCTGATGGTGGTGTGGTCACACAGGTGTATTACACATCTGTCAAAACTTAAAATGGACAGAGTTTGTGGTGTGTGGTCTACCCCCAGCCCCCACAAAAAGGTGTCATAAAAGCCTCTTGGGCCACAGCCGGTTTGGCTCAGTGGCTAGAGCATCCACCCGGGGACCCAAGGGTCCTGGGTTCGATTCTGGCCAAGGGCACATGCCCGGGTTGCAGGCTCCATCCCCAGTGGGGGGGCCTGCAGGAGGCAGCCGATCCATGGTTCTCTCTCATCATTGGTGTTTCTCTCTCCTTCTCCCTTCCTCTCTGAGATCAATAAAGATATTTTTAAGTACTACTTATTCATATATTTAAAAGCCTCTGGGGATGTGAATTCTAGGAAGCGGGTTCAAGGGGACAAAGGGGGGAAAGATTTAAAAATCCTTAAAGCAACTTGGTCACCAGGTAGTAAGACACACGCAGCTCTACCCCAGGGAGGCCCGGTCCCTCCCCCCAGGAGGGGCTTAGCCTGACCGGCCGCGGGGCACACTCACCGGCGTTGAACTCGGGATCGTCCTCCAGGGCGGCCACCGCGCTCTCCACGGCGTCCAGCGCGCTGCCCCCCTCCGTCAGGACGCGGTACCCCGCAGCGGCGGCTCGGGCCACGCCCTCGCGCACCCGCTCCTCGCGGTCCTGGGAGACCCTGCTGCCCGCGCCCCCGTGGACCACGACCACGGGGTTCATGTCCCCGGACCCTAGGGATCGGGACGGCGCAAAGGTCATTTCCAAGGGCCCGGGACACCGCACGGGGCGCCACCCCCTCGGGAGACTCCGCAGGGACAAGGTCCGGCTTCCGCCGGGGAGGACGGCGGGGTCAGGGCTGCGGCAACGCCTGGACCCCGGGTGGTGGGGCGGGGGGGGGGGGGGGGGGGTCGGTGGGGAAAGAGACGGCGCGGCTGGAATTTTGCAGGAAAAGCCTAGAGCGCGCGCAGGCGTCCCGTGCTGCCCCCGCCGCCGCCGGGGCCTCCGCCTCCGCCTCCGGGGCGCACCCCAGCCCTCCTCCCGGGCCCACGGGGCGTCTGGGTTCGGCAGGCCTGGACTGCCCGCTGGGGACCCCTCCGCTGCTGGGTCCCGCCGAGCCCGCAGGCCATTTCGCCGGCGCCCTCCCGCCTCCACCACCAGCGCCGGGGAGGGTGCTGCCCCGGGGAGGGTGCTGCCCCGGGCAGGGCGCGCGCTCGCCGGGACGCCGCCGCTCGCCGGGGCTGCAGGACCGGGAGCCGCCCTGCACGTGAGAAAGGAGGTGAACCCCCAAACCCGGGGCCCCCCTGGAACACAAAACACACCTGGGAGGGGCAGCAGGCGGTACCCGTGCGTCTGTGCAGAGGGGCGCGCGCCGGGGGTGGTCTGGGCGCAGGCGCACTCGGAGCCGCGGGGCCACTCGCTGTGTAACCCCGCCCCCACCGCCCTGTCCCTCCTGATTGGAGCGCAGGCGCACCGTCCTTCCTGATTGGCTGATTCAAGGGGCGGGGCGGGCCTTTGCTGGTCCAAGATGGCGGCCCTCAAGGGAGCTGCGAGTCCTGGGGCCGACATGGCGCTGCCTACGGTTCTTTACGGTTCTTGGACGGAGAAGGCGCCCTGTCCATTCTCGGTTCCCCTTTTGTTGATTAAACTCTTTTCTTCACACTCGGCTGACGGCCCCGGCTCTCCCACCGCCAATTCCACGTAAAAAACAAACAAAAAAAAGACTTTCCTCGGCGCCCCGCCCCCCGCACCGCGCCGCCGCCTCCTCCGCCTCCTGCCGCCGGGGCTGGGGCTCGCCGAGCCGACCTGGCGCCCCTCCTGCGAGGCGGCGGCGGCGGAGACGCGAGGAAAAGCCCCGGAAGGAGTCAGCCTGAGAGCGGCGACCACGTTACCGCGGAGGCGGCGGGGCGGTTCCGGGGCGCAGTGTCAGCCTCGGAGGCGCCCCCTTAGGGACCAAGGGAAGCACCGCGGGGCTTGTCGGGGGGCAGGGCGGACGCCCGCCCGCTGGCCGTGGAGGACGGGGGTGCAGTGATGGGCCCCGGCCAGGAAGCATCCCCGTGAGGAGCTGCAGTTCGGCCTCCACTCCCCTGCGGGCGCAGCATGGTCCTCCCGCGCTCACCCTGCCCGGCCCTGCATGCACACCGAGCAGCGGGCCCTGCACTGCACACCGAGCAGCCGGCCCTGCACTGCACACCGAGCAGCCGGCCCTGCACTGCACACGGAGCAGCCGGCCCTGCATGCACACCGAGCAGCGGGCCCTGCACTGCACACCAGCAGCCGGCCCTGCACTGCACACGGAGCAGCGGGCCCTGCACTGCACACGGAGCAGCCGGCCCTGCACTGCACGCCGAGCAGCGGGCCCTGCACTGCACGCCGAGCAGCGGGCCCTGCACTGCACGCCGAGCAGCGGGCCCTGCACTCCACGCCGAGCAGCGGGCCCTGCACTGCACACGGAGCAGCGGGCCCTGCACTCCACGCCGAGCAGCGGGCCCTGCACTGCACACCGAGCAGCCGGCCCTACACTGCACACGGAGCAGCGGGCCCTGCACTGCACACCGAGCAGCCGGCCCTGCACTGCACACGGAGCAGCGGGCCCTGCACTGCACGCCGAGCAGCGGGCCCTGCACTGCACGCCGAGCAGCGGGCCCTGCACTCCACGCCGAGCAGCGGGCCCTGCACTCCACACGGAGCAGCGGGCCCTGCACTCCACGCCGAGCAGCGGGCCCTGCACTGCACACGGAGCAGCCGGCCCTACACTGCACACGGAGCAGCGGGCCCTGCATGCACACCGAGCAGCGAGCCCTGCACTGCACACGGAGCAGCGGGCCCTGCACTCCACGCCGAGCAGCGGGCCCTGCACTGCACACCGAGCAGCCGGCCCTACACTGCACACGGAGCAGCGGGCCCTGCATGCACACGGAGCAGCGGGCCCAGCACTGCACGCCGAGCAGCGGGCCCTGCATGCACACCGAGCAGCCGGCCCTGCATGCACACCGAGCAGCGGGCCCAGCACTGCACGCCGAGCAGTGGGCCCTGCACTGCACGCCGAGCAGCCGGTCCTGCACTGCACGCCGAGCAGCCGGCCCTGCACTGCACCCCGAGCAGCGGGCCCTGCACTGCACGCCGAGCAGCCGGCCCAGCACTGCACGCTGAGCAGCGGGACCTGCATTGCACGCTGAGCAGCTGGCCCTGCACTGCACGCCGAGCAGCCGAGGCCGGTACACCGGCATCTGCATTGTTGTTTTTTAACTAAATGGCCAGTGGTATGTTCTGATCGCATCACATGGAGATGGGGTGGGGAATACTGGTTCTGGGAACACACCCCTCCCTCTGTTATCGCGTGCTCCAGCAGCTCTGGGCCTTAGGGTCCAAGAAGTTATTTTTTTAAATATATTTTTATTGATTTTAGAGAGGAAGAGAGAGAATATCATGGATCAGCAGCCTCCTGCACGCGCCCCCCCCCCCCCCCCCCCCCCACTGAGGATCAAGCCAACAATCTGGGCACGTGCCCTTGACCAGAATTGAACCCAAGACCCTTCAGTCCACAGACTGATGCTCTATCCACTGAGCCAGACCGGCCAGGGCAGTTATTTTGCTCTCACTGTAGATCCAAAAAAGAACAACGTAAAAATTCTTGCATACCTTGTTTGATTGGAGAATTTTAGTGTTGTTTTTTTTTTATTTTTTACTGTTGTAAAACCAGGACAATTTTATAACTTTTTTGTACGCAGCTGTTACAGGGAGGGTGATCTGTCTTTAAGTAGGGATT
The DNA here is from genome assembly GCF_028538775.1 of Myotis yumanensis. NCBI lineage: Eukaryota > Metazoa > Chordata > Mammalia > Chiroptera > Vespertilionidae > Myotis > Myotis yumanensis. The sequence goes on from NW_027223763.1 coordinate 1,204,885, forward strand.
AAAGTACTCTAAGAAAATGAATCCTAGTTTTCCCTTCAAGTGTCTTGCTGTTTAAATAAACTTCTTGTTTAAAATGGAAAAAAAAAAAAAAACACAAACAGAAAACTTTTCTTAAAATGTAAACCCTAGGAAGGTTGTCAAACCCATTCTACCAAAAGATTATGTAGCAAAGTGACAAGAGGGTATAAAACACAAACATATGCTAGTAAAGCTTCAGTTCCCATAACTAAGTTTCTTTTTAGTACCTGGTTAATGTAACACGTAATAGTTTATAGGACTTTTGCTTTAGGAAAAGACCAACAAAATAAGGTTTATATTTTCTAACTTCGTTTTTCCTTGGGTGCGGTCAGCAAACCACACTCATTGGATTTCTGCATTCAGCCTCCCTGAGTACGTTGACATAAGCCATTTACCCTCTGGTTAGGGAGGCAACATGCAAATCATTCGCTCTAGGTGCCCTTGGCTTAGGGAAGACGGTTTACCAGATGGCCCCAAATTGCTGTTTAACTATTTCAATTTCCCTATCCTACTCATCCTGGCTTACTGGCCTGTGTCATTTATTCAATTTTCTTTTCAACATTTTTCTTTACAAACATTCTATATCTTTTACAGACTTTTCTTTAGAAACCTTATAACTTTCAGAAATAACCAGCTTTAGAAATCACTTTCTTTCTTCTTCAAAATGCATTTTCATGCCTCATGCTTTCTCTGTTATACCGAAACCATAATTCCTTTTCATAATTTTTGAGTTTTTTAACCCTTAGAAGCCTTAATGTTTAGGTGGCATGTAATGAACATTCCTCAGATTAGCAATACATTCACATTTTAAGAGATATTTCAGGTAAAATACAAGACTTACTCATTAATAGATTCAAATCCATCCTCTATATTTCCCTAAGAGGCAAACTCAAATTAATTAATGTTTCAGTATCCTGTTACTTCGAAATATTTAGGTGTTTATTATTTAACCCAGCAACGCCCCAAAGCCTGTAAGTTATCAAAGACGTTGGGAAATGATGTGTCGGCCCAGGAGGCTGGAGGAAAGGTCAGGGGGAGGGAGCAGGCCCCGCAGCCTGTTCCTAGGCCTCCAGCTGCTGGGGTTCAGAACTGCCCCGTGTTCCCTGGAGATGACCTGCTCAGGGGTGGGCGATGCTGCCATGGCTCCTGTTCCGAGCCCCTGCCAGCCCTTCCCTGGCCACTGGTCCTGCCGTTGTGAGCGTTACGTTAGCCTTCTGTGTCTGCCCTTTTTATCTTTACGTCTAGACCTTCTGAGCCTCTTTTATCAGCTCTTCCGCACTCTCTCCTTCCAGTTCTCTAACTTGGCAGTTTTCGTGAGATGTCAGGTCAACTATTGGTGACAAAATGTAATTTTTTTTTTAAACCTTTCTTTTTTTTTAATATATATTTTATTGATTCTTTACAGAGAGGAAGGGAGAGAGATAGAGAGCTAGAAACATCGATGAGAGAGAAACACCGATCAGCTGCCTCCTGCACATCTCCCACTGGGGATGTGCCCGCAACCCAGGTACACGCCCCCGACCGGAATCGAACCCGGGACCCCTCAGTCCACAGGCCGACGCTCTATCCACTGAGCCAAACCGGTTTCGGCCAAAATGTAATTTTTAATATTTCTTGGCCCAACAGGTCCTCGGGGCCTGGCCCAGAGCACTTTCTCATTTGCTCTTTGAGCCTCGGTAGAGGTCGGAAGGCCCTTCTTGGCCTTGCTGAATACTGAAGGCTTAGACTTAGACACTGGACTTAGGCCCTGCACCTGCCCCAAGCTGGGCCAGGCAGGGGTCAGCCCCAGGCGCCGGCAGGTTGGTGCAGGTGTCGGTGTCTCAGCCACGGCGCCCCCTCACGGAGCCCAGACTGGGGCCTCACAGGGCCTCACCCCACAGGCCTCCATCGGGCCGGGCGGGGACCTTGGTCACACAGGCAGGACCAGCCCCCACAGACCCCCTGCCAGGGACGGAGCAGCGGGTGACGGTTTCGCCCCTGCCCTCCCTCTGTCCTTTGGGCCCCAGGGACAGACATTGGGTGACAGGTGGCCGCTGCCAGCCAGCGCCCAGGAATGCTGCGGGGCCGGGTGGCACTGGGTGGCATGGGCAGAGCGAGGCCTCCGCAGCCTCCAGCTATTTCCTGGCGAGTCACCGCCCAGGGAGGCACTAGGCCCTGTCCTTGGGCTCCCGCAGCCCATGCCCCTGGGCCCTGCCCGTCCCTGGCAACCCCCACCTTCCAGGGACTTGGAGGCCCCCAAGGAGAGGAAATGTCTGTGGGTGACCCAAGGGGGCACAGCAAGAGCCCTGCGACTGGCCACTGCCACCTCCTGCCAGGCCTCCCAGGGCCAGGCCCAGGAAGAGGCGAGTCAGGAAACCAGGGTGAAGCCTGGCAGCCGGGCGCGCTGGGCGAGGCGCAGGCACGCGGTGCCCTCGGGGGGTGGCGCAGCTGACGCGTCCCCGGAGCAGGTCCTGGTGCTGACATCGCCCCTTGGCACTCCAGGCAGGTCCAGCGTCACCATCTGCACCCCCTCCTTCCTGCTCCCCGAGCCTGGGCCGGGCCAGGGGCTGGCGGATGGGACAGTGTCCTCCTCTCTATGGCTCCTTTGGGATGAGGCCCATGGAGGACCTCACGGCCTCCCCAGGACTCCCCTTCCCAGGGGAGCACTCTGCTCGGGCTGGTGCGTGAAGCTCGAGGCGGTTTACAGGGAGAAGGTGAGGGTCCAGGTGTGTCCAGGCGGTGCGTGCCCCCAGGCGGGGGAAGAGCAGCCGGGGAGGGAGGAGAGCAGAGTAAGTGGGGGTGCGGAGGGGGCAGTGCCAGGGGGAGGCACTGTGATGGAGGGTTAGTGCCCAGGAGCGCCCCCTCTCCCAGATGTCACCCAGGAGCCCCTCCCTCCGTGGACAGAGTGCGTCCTCCCCGGGCGGCCATGGGGGCAGCGCCGTGTCCCTGGGGCCTGCCCCCGACCCACCTTCCTTTGGGGGTTGTGCTGAGAGTCAGATCTCCAGATGCGAGAAGACACATCCGGGTGCCGTGGGCGGGGTGTCCAGCAGGGGCCCAGGGGCCCGGGGCCATTGTGGGGCAGCATGGGCCCAGCAGCCGGAACCCGAGCTCCTACTGACCCTTCGCAGCCCCTGTGGGACGGGCTGTGGAGCCCTAGTTACAGGCGGCAGGAGCGAGGCTCAGAGGGGGAAGGCAACATGTGCTAGTCACACAGCAGCGGGGGCAGGGGCGGCCCTGCGCCCTGCTCGGCCTACCTCCGAGTCTGAGCCTGGCCGGCTCACACACAGCCCCCCACTCGCCGAGAGTCTGGGCTCTCCTAGCCCAGGGACCCCAGCGCCCTGGTCTCCCTGCATCAAGGAAGGAAGAAGAAATACCCTCCCCCTGCGGTGACGGCCACGGGGCCACCGAGCACCCCTCAACCCGCCATCCGTGGCTCATCACCATGGGGGCCTCCTTGGCCCAGGCCCCTGGCACACGCGTGGTCCACGTGGGCCCGGGGCAGCCCCTGCCCTTGCGGAGAGGCAAGGCTGGGGCTGTCACAGACCAGGGGGAGCCCCCTCCGCTGTACCACCCACCCGCAGGGGCCGGCTGGCAGCGGTGGCGGCCAAGGCCAGGAGCAAGGCCGTGCCCAGCTCCTGTGGTTATCAGGGGAGGGCGCGTGGGACCAGCCTGGGGCGCCGGCCCCGGGCACAGATGGTTCTCATTGCTGCCGCCTCTTCCTCGGAAAAACAAAGCAGCCGGCCAGGCCGTGCTTTATCTTGGGTTGGTTTCGAGCCCTCTCCCTCTTCCTTGGCCCGAGCCAGCGGCCTGTGGGCTGCGGCCGGCCAGGGTCTGGCTGGGCGGCTGTGGCATTTTTTCTGACCTGGGGCGGCTCTCCTCTCTGGGGAGGGGCTGGACGCTGGGCGGAGGGGGGGGGACGAGCGAGGAGTAGCCCATTTCCCGCTGCTGGACTTGTCTCCATCCCGTTGGTCACAGCGACTCTCCAGGGCTTGGGGTCTCCTGGCTGCACCAGGAAGGCTGGGAACGAGGAGGGAGCAGGACAGACCAGAAGGTGAGACCCACATGTGCCCGCGGTGCCCAGGAGCTGGCCCTGCCCCCGACTGGAGAGAACGCCCTGAGCCCTGAGCCCTGAGGGGGGGCGGGGGGCGGACAGAGCCAGGGCCAGGGCCGGTGGCTATGAGGCCGCATCTCACAGTCGGGCCTTCGGGGCCCAGGAATTCAGAGCAGGAGGTGGCCCAGTGCCCACACCAGCGGCCGCTCAGCCAGCGGCCCTCCCTGCACCCGTCCAGGTCTCCCCGGTCCCCCCACTCGCAGGTAAGGCCGAGGGTCGGAGGGCGACGGGGCAACTGCGGGTCTCAAGGTCTCAGTGCTGAGGGACAGCAGGGATGGGGCTGCCACTGTCCACCTCGCCCCACACCCCTCCCCTCCATCCCTCCTCCCAGACCCCAGGTCACAGGGGCAGGGGCTGTTTGTGATCAGCACCCCCAGGTCTCTAACCGAGGCTGAGGAGCTCCCCAATGCCCACTCCCCTGCCAGTTCCAAGGGGTGACACGCGGGGGCGGGACCAGAGGAGAGGCAGGGGGGCGGGGGGGGGGGGGGGTGATGCCAAACAAAGGCAGCGAGTCCTCAACCAGCCCCACGCGGGGGTGGCGGGAAGGGGGTGGGGAGGCCAACGCCGGGCCCCAGCCCTGGATCCTGGGGTCGGGGCGCAGCACCGCCCGCCCCCGTGCCAGGCGCAGGAGGTCCCGCCGGCCCCCTCCGCGCGCGGCCCCGCCGCAGCCGCCCCTCCTCCACCGGCGGCGGGAGGAGGGACCGTGACATCACGGCCACGGCGGGAGGGGCGGCGCCCGCGCACTCACTTCCTCGGCGCCTCGGCCGGCGGGGCAGGCGGACGGACGGTGGACAGCGGGCAGCGGGCCGCGCACGGGGCGCCGGCGCTGGGCAGGGCGAGGAGGGGTGCGGGGCCCTGGCCTGCGGCGACCCCGGCCCATGGCCAGCCCGGCCCCGCCCGCCGTGGACGAGCTGCCCGGCGCGGCGCGGCGCCTCTACTCCAGGTGGGCTGGGCGCCCCGCGGGGCTGGGGGCGGGCGGCGGGCGCGGGGCGGCGCGGGGCTCGGCGACCCGAACAAAGGCGGCGGCGGGCGCGCAACGTGGCGGGGACGCGCCCTCCCTCCGGCCGGCGGGGAGCGGGGCGCGGCGGGGGGTGGGTAGCGGGGATGTCGGAGCCGGGCCGCGAAGAGGGGGTGTGGGGGATGCTGGGGCCTCCCTCCGCCCGCAGACGGGTGGGCAGGGCGGGGGCTGGGCTGGGCTGCTGCCGCCGGATCCCCACCCCGGACGGGGGAACTGGTGGCTTCTCCCCGCGGTGGGGCCGCCTGGCACAGCCGGTGGGGCGGGGGCTGCCGGGAGCTTCCCGCCCAGCCTGGCACCCCCCCCACCCCCCCGCCGGCCTGTGCGCTCAGAGGCCCGGCCGTGCCCCCAGCCCGGGTCTAGCGGGTGGCACCGGGTTGAGGCTGCAGAGCCCGCCACCAGGTGGGTGTGTGCCGCCTCGAAAGACACCTGCCTCCAGGCAGATGCCTGGGCGATGGCACGGCTGGGCCTGTGCCCCGTGCCCGGCAGGGGTGGCGGGGTGGCCCTGCCCAGGGCTGCGTGCCTGCTTGGTGACTCCAGGCCTTTCCGGGGTGTTCCGCAGGGTGATGCCCTGGGCCGGGCCCTGGCGGGTACAAGACCCTCCGAGGGGCTGGGCTCTGCCAACCTGTGCGGTGTCCAGACCGGTGGGGCAGGCGTGCGTGCTGGGCAGGGGCGATTCTTGGTGGCAGCTCCCCGGGGCAGGCCTGGCGCCCTGCGTGAGCCTGACAGCACCCCCCCCCCACCCCCAACCTGAAGGACATTGTCACCCCAGCTCCCCCGGCCGCCCCTAAGACCCCGGCCCTCGCTGTGGGGCCCTCAGGGGGCCTCTGCCCGCGCCCGTGTGCGGAGTGGGGGCGTGGTGGCGGGAGAGGCCCTGCTGCCCCTCCCCGCTCTGGTCTGCTCTGTGCTGCTGGCCAGACACAGCCCCATTGTGTGGGCTCCGCACCAGTGCTGGGCCCCCGGCCTGGCTCCTGGGCCCCCCACTGGGGGGCGTGCGCGTGGGTGGGTTGGCTGGCAGCTGATGCGGGAGGCCTCCCTGAAGGACCCCCCTCCAGGGCCCCCAGGGGATGGAGGGCTGTGCAGGCAGCACTGGCCCCAGGGCCCTGCTTGACGGAGGGGGTGTTGGTCCCAAAGAGCAGCAGGAGTTCATCTGGCTGCACCGGCTGTGAGCATGTGTGTGAGTGTGTGTGCGTGTGCGCGCGTGTGCGTGAGTGTGCGCGTGTGTGTGCGTGAGTGTGCGCGCGTGCGCGCGTGCGCGAGTGTGTGTGCGTGTGTGTGAGTGTGTGTGAGTGTGCGTGCGTGTGTGTGAGTGTGCGTGCGTGTGTGTGAGTGTGCGCGCGCGTGTGTGAGTGTGCGCGCGTGTGTGTGCGTGCGCGCGCGTGTGTGTGAGTGTGTGCGTGTGTGTGTGCGTGAGTGTGTGCGTGTGCGCGCGTGTGTGTGAGTGTGCGTGTGTGTGCGTGAGTGTGTGCGCGTGTGCGCGTGTGTGTGCGCGTGTGAGTGTGTGCGCGCGCGTGTGAGTGTGTGTGCGTGTGAGTGTGTGTGCGTGTGCGTGCGTGTGCGTGAGTGTGCGCGTGTGTGTGCATGAGTGTGTGTGCGTGTGCGCGTGTGTGTACGCGTGTGAGTGTGTGTGAGTGTGTGTGCGTGTGTGTGTGCGCGCATGTGTGAGAGACAAATTGACAGACAGAGGCTGGGAGACCGTGCACAGCATCCTGGTCAGCCCCCAGCTTGACATGGGAGCCGGGGTGTGGGCTGGTGCCAGAGCCCAGTGGGGACACAGACAGGGCCCTGGCCCGGGAGACAGCCCGGAGGGGTCGCCGGGAGAGGCCTGGGGCCCAGCCTGCGTCCGTGCGAACCGAGGCCGCGCTGAGCTGCCTGCAGGGCCGGCGAGCAGGCCCCCTGGGCTGAGAGCCAGGGAGCCAGGCCCAGGCGTGTGCAGCAGCTCCCGGGCAGAGCAGGCACCTCAGGCCAGGGTCGTGTGCCCCCCTGACGCCTCGCCTGCGTGTCGGGGAGGAGGGGAAGCCCACCGTGATGCGGTGTCGGAGCGGGAAGGCTGGCCACCAGGGAGCCATAACCACTTCACCTCCGGGAGCCAGCAGGCAGCGGCGGGAGCGTGGCAGACAGCGCCCGGCCTCCCGGCCACTGCGGTCCGGCTGCTGGGAAAGCGCCTGGTCAGCCCCTTGCCAGGAGCGGTGCGTGCGCCGACAGGACGGCGTGAGAGAGTAGACCCGCGGGCCTGTGGGCGGTGAGTCTGGCGGGGGAGCTAGGACCACAGCCCCGGGGACCAGAGCGCCCTGGCCGGCCGGCCGGGCCCCAGTCTCCTGTCCCGAGAGCGGGCGCCGTGGCAGCCCTTGGGTGCACAGGCCTCGGTGGGGAGCCGGCCGCGGGCAGGAGGGCTGGCCCGGCAGACCACTCGGCCCAGTGCACACGGGCATCTCGCCAGGTGCGGGGCAAACACCCACCGGCCTGCAGAGGGGGTGTTGGGGCAGAGGCGCAGGGAGGGGCCTGGCCGTGCGGGGCAGCCTCCCAGGGGACCCGGGGGGGTGGCCTGCAGTGCATGTGCCGGGCAGCAGCCTTGCGGGGCGGAATCGGGGCCTGGGGGTGCTGTGAGCCTGCAGAGTTTGGGGGTTCAGCTCATCAGCAGGGGCTGGGCACGGAGGAGGTGGTCTAGGCCCGTCCCCTCGGCTGGGCTGTCCTCGGGGGCGATGGTGGCATCAGACAGACCTCAGGGCAGGGAGGAGAGTGCCGGCTGGACACCCTTGGGAGCAGGGTCTGGTGTGGGCGGGTGGCATGGACCTGGTCCCCCCTCGGCATCCACTGCCCAGAAGGAATCCGAGCTGCCCTCCAGGTGGGCCCTGGGCTTGCCGGCTTGCAGGTCTCTGCCCATACCCGGCCTTCACGCGGAGGGCAGCGTGTGAGAGCAGGGGCTGGGGCTGGCAGCGGGCACACCCCCCTGCCCCGTCTCCTTCCTTCCTCCATTCCTCTGGGCTCCGTGCACCCACCCCCGCCCCCCGCCCCCCACCCCCACCTGCCCACCGGCCCGCCCTGCTGACTGCGCTGATCCCGGCTCTGAGCTGCCCTTGATCCTCTGTCCACCTCGGGCCCTGGGAGCCCCAGATGATCTGCCCGAGGACCTGGGGTCTCCTGAGGCCGCCAGAGCCTTCAGCCCACCACCCTGGGGCGGGGAACGTCAGGGGAACCCCGACTTCAGTGCAACCCCAGGACCAACAGCCAGGGTGGGGGAGGGCTGACTGGCCGAGAGGGAGGCCGGGAGCCCGCGATGCTGGCCGTGGCCGCGGAGGGCCCGCCTGTGGCCCTGAGCCTGGCTGACAAGGCGGCGTGCAAAGTGGTGTACGGCGCGCCCCGCCCCGCCCCCGCCCCCACCCCCGCCGCCTGTGGGCCTGGAGCTGCGGCTGCTCGTGCAGAAGATGCACAACCTGCAGAGGCCCAGGTGCGGCGCGCGCCTGGGGGCACCGGGAGGGCACCTGGGCAGGGGCGGGCGATGGGTGCCGGCGGGGAGGTCAGGTGCCGTCGGAGGTTTGGGGGTACGTGGAGAGGGGTCCTGTGCACCTGCCTGGCCTTCTCCAGGTGACCTCCCTACATTGCTGGGGCCCATGTTAGACACCCCTGTCTGCCTTCGCGATGACACCCCATCAGGGTGACCCCCACCCCTTGAGTTTGGGGCCCTGGTTCCCAAGCCAGAAACCTTGGCTCTGGGACAGGTGGGCGCGGCCAGGTCTGCCGGAGCCAGCAGGGCCTGTTCCTGCCCGAAGGGCCCACAGTTCAGAGCCCGCGTCCCTCCACCGTCCCCGGAGGAGAGGGCAGGTCGCCCATCAGATGGCTGGCCAGGCAGCGGGGCAGGGACAAGCCGGCCCTCGTGGAGAGGCCCCGGGCGTGGCACCTCAGGGCTGCCCATGGGCGCCTGGGACGGGCATCTGGCTGGCTCTCCCCGGAGCACCGCCGGTGGCCGCCCGGCATACGGGGGGGAGGGGAGGTGTGCCCGACGGAGACTGAGGTCTCAAGGAAGCGTCCCTGACCGCCGGCTCTTGCAGAGGTAACAGGCTCTGCTTGAATCTCGGGGAATGGGGTGGGGGGGGTCCCAGAGCCCAGGCCCTGTGTTCACGTTGGGGAGGAGCCTGCTCTGCCCCCGTGCCGGGAGTCGGCTGGACGAGGGGTAGGGGCTTCCCCGGCAGAGAGCTGGGGGCCGTGGGCGCAGCTCCCGAGGGTCCCCAGGCCCCGGCCTGCCGTGGGGTTGTGGCCGCCGGGAATGTTGGGGCGCGAGGTCGCGTGCAGCAGAGCGGCGGCTGCGTGAGGGGCGCTGGTCAGCGTTTGAAGCGCCGGCCCAGCGGCTGTTTATCTCTAAGGAGATGTGTTGGTTCCCAAAACTGCTCGTCGCACGTTTCCCGCCACACGGGGGGCCGAGGGCCTGGGGCGCACGGGTCGTGGGTGCTCCGAAACCTCCACACGCCGCGGAACGAGACAGGCCGTGGGGCTGCCTGACCGCGTGGGCCGTGGGGACAGGACCTGCTGGCTCCCCCTGCGGCCCCCCTTCCCTCCGCCCTCGGGCCGCCTCTAGCTGGGGCGGCAGCGTCCCCGGGGCCGGGCCCGGGCGGTCAGGCCTTGAGCCTGGGACCCACGTGACCAATAGGAGCCGCCGGGGGAGCCGAGGCCTCGGGGAGAGTGTCCGGCCCAGGCCGCCCGCAGGCAGGGCCACAGCCAGGCCCTGGGCTGCCCGACGCTCCGCTCCCCTGGCGCCTCCTGAGTTCAGGGGGCAGCTCAGTGAGCGGGGCCCACTCGGGGTGCTGCGTGGGGCCCACTCGGGGTGCTGCGTGGGGCCCACTCGGGGTGCTGGGTGGGGCCTACTTTGGGGTGCTGTGCGGGGCCCCAGGGTTAGGCCTCTCATCTGAAGCTCCTGCCCACAACCCGGGGGCAGAGGGGGGGATGGGGAGCCAGCACGGCCTCCCGCGAGGTGCTGGCGGGCACCCAGGCCCTGGCCTTGGGGTTGGGCCGGTTTCCAGGGTTGGAATCACCCTGGGACATGGTGCTGTCCATTTCCTCCCACAGCAGCACCCGGGGGTGGGGACGCATGGTGGCCGCTGTTTCTCAGGCCCGTCCTGGCCAGCAGCCCGCAGAGCGCGTCTCAGCCTGGGGCTGGGACCCGGGGGCAGGACGGGGCCGAGGCAGCCACGTCCCCCACGAGGACAGGCGGTGGCTGAGCCTCCAGCTACTGAGGGTGAGCCCCTCCAGGATGCGGGCTGGGGGCGGGGCTGGGCCCAGACCCTGCCTGTGTGGCCTCGGGCAGCTCGCTGGCCGGTTGCCATACCTCGGCCGCCATGCCTCGGGAAGATGGTGCAGGCTCCTAGCCTCAGGGGCCCCTCGCTAGGCGGCTGACACTTGGGGGTCGCAGGGTTTGGGGCTCCGCCATCGCAGCCCGAGGTTCACAGACTCACGACTTCGGCCCAGGTGCTCCTGAGCCCTGGCAGTGAGGAGGCTCGGGCATCGGTGAGCCGCACAGTGTGCCAGCCTGGGCATGGGCACGCCACCCGCCCTGGCCCCGGCTGCTGGGCGTTTGTCCCATGAGAGGTTGGGGTCTGTGTGTGGGCCTGGCACAGCCACAGCCCCGGAGGCCCGTGGTCCGCAGCGAGCGTGACCCTCCTCTCCGCCAGGATGGAGGCCTCGTGCCTGGAGCTGGCCCTGGAGGGCGAGCGGCTCTGCAAGGCCGGGGACTTCAAGGCGGGCGTGGCCTTCTTCGAGGCGGCCGTGCAGGTGGGCACCGAGGACCTGAGGACGCTGAGCGCCATCTACAGCCAGCTGGGCAACGCCTACTTCTACCTGAAGGAGTACGCCCGCGCCCTGGAGTACCACAGGCACGACCTGCTGCTGGCCCGGTGAGCGCGGGGAGCGGGGAGCCTCGGGGTGCAGGCCTGGGGGTGTGGGCTTGGGGGGAGCGGTGAGCCTTGGGGTGCGGGCCCGGGAGTGTGGGGACGGGGGGGAGCGGGGAGCCTCGGGGTGCAGGCCTGCAGGTGTGGGCGCAGGGGCTCTGGCAGGATCTGCACACCCTGCCCTCGGGGCCGGGCTGTCAATGCAGCCGAGGGGCCGAGCTCTCCGGGTCCACGGGAGCCTGGGAAGGGGGCCAGGACCCAGGAAGTGCCCCCAGGAGGCCGTGTGTGAGCTGAGACACGTGTGAGCACGTCTGTATGTCTGCATGGGCATGAGCATGGGCAAGGCCCCGTGTCCCGTGTGCATGAGCACACGTATGTGCCCATGTGTCTGTGCCCGTCTCTGGGGCTGTGTGTAGAGGGGTAGCCCCCTCCCTGCCCTGTGTTTCTGGGGGTCCCTGCCCCTCCTGCTCCTTCTTCAGGCTGCAGGGGCCACTCCTCAGCCGCCTCAGTGGCCGGACCCCCCAGCAGGCAGTGGGCCCCGCCTCCTGCCCCAGCCCCAGCCCCAGCCCCAGCCCATCGGTGCTGGCAGGCGCCGTCAGACTCACTGCACGTCATAATGTTAATTCTCACTTCAAGGCCCCCCAACTCTCCCTGCCTCCATCCGGGGTCCTCCCTGAGCCCCTCCCTGAGCCCCAGCAGCTGCAGGCGATGCAGGGCCCCCCCAGACCTGGCCCCGAGGAAGGGTCACCCTGAGTGGTGCACCCGGCCCTCCCCCACCCTTGCCGAGACCCCCTGCCGAGCCGGCCCTCGTCCGCCCTCCAGGACCATCGGCGACCGCATGGGGGAGGCCAAGGCCAGCGGGAACCTGGGCAACACCCTCAAGGTCCTTGGCCGCTTTGACGAGGCTGCTGTCTGCTGCCAGCGGCACCTGGACATCGCCCAGGAGCAGGGCGACAAGGTAGGCGGTCAGCCCCCCCCCCCGGCCCCCCACGCTCCCCCCCAGCATGTGGGCCTGGGGATGCCCCTCCCCGAGTCCTTGCCTTTGGAGCCCTGGAAACAGCCTGGACAGGCGCCCAGCTCTGCGTGCGCCGTGGGGCCACATCGCCACCCCGGGGTGGCTTCGGGGCCACCCCAACCGCGGTGCCGCCCGCAGATCGGAGAGGCGAGGGCGCTGTACAACATGGGGAACGTGTACCACGCCAAGGGCAAGCAGCTGTCCTGGAGCTCCGCGCAGGACCCCGGGCACCTGCCCCCCGACGTCCGGGAGACGCTGCGCAGGGCCTCCGAGTTCTACGAGTGAGTGGGGGGCGGGGCGGGGCCACGAATTCCACACGCACTGCCCCAGGCACAGCGTCCCCCTCCCCGAGGGCCCCGACAGTGGCAGCCAGGCTGGCCCCCCCGCCCCGTCCCCCCCACCCTGCACCTGCCGGTGCTCGCCCACCGCGGTGGGGAGGAGGGAACCGCTCACCCAGCGCATGGGCTGGCCTGGCCAGGCGGGCATCGGCCCGCACACTGAAGGGTCACAGGTCCGATTCCCGGCCAAGGGCACATGCCTGGGTTGCAGGGGCAGTGCCCAGCCCCACTCTGGGCATGTGCAGGAGGCAGCCACTTAATGTCTCCCCACATCGCTGTTCCTCCCCCTCTCTTCCCGCTCCTCTAAAACTCAGTGGGAAAACGCCCTCGGGCGAGGATCCCCAAGCACCCCAACACTTGGCCGGAAACAGGGCCGGGGCGCTGGCCGAGCCCCCGGGCGTGGGAGAACGGAGGGTAGGCCTGGGCCCAGTCGGGGGGGCCTCGAAGCTCGGACGGCAGCGAGTGGACCAGAGCTGAAGGGGCCGCTCAGCGCGCTGTGCCGGGGGACGGCCACAGGGCCCCGCTGCCCCACGGGAGGGACTCGCTCTGACCCACTCGCCCCCAGGAGGAACCTGTCGCTGGTGAAGGAGCTGGGCGACCGGGCGGCCCAGGGCAGGGCCTACGGCAACCTGGGCAACACCCACTACCTGCTGGGGAGCTTCGTGGAGGCCACGACCTTCCACAAGGAGGTGAGTGGCAGCTGGCGGGGTGGGCAGCGGCGGGCGGCCTGACACCCACCCAGGCTGCGTCCGGGCTTGGTGCGGGCTCCCCGGGCTGCCCCTCTGGACACACACAGGGCGGGCCGCCGCGGGCAGGAGGCGGCGGTGCTGTCGGTTCGGTCCCGGCTGCTCTGTGACCCCCGGCTGCGGTCGTCCTAGCGCCTGGCCATCGCGAAGGAATTTGGAGACAAGGCGGCCGAGCGGAGGGCCTACAGCAACCTGGGGAACGCCCACATCTTCCTGGGGCGCTTCGACGTGGCGGCCGAGTACTACAAGTAGGCACCCCGCCGCCGGGTGGGGGGGCCAGGTGGGGTCCCCGGCCGCCCCAGGAGGGCTGACTGACAGCCGTGGGCCAGGGCTACCGGGGCTTGGTGAGCGCCTTGTGCCCTGGCTGAGGGCCTCCCGGTGCGGGTTACTGGGGGGACCCAGAGCCGGTACAGCTGTTCCCATATGGACTCGGGACGGTCAGGACCGCTGGCTCCTGGGGGACCCTGATTAGGGCCAGGACACTCGCTGGGCCATCGGCCTCCTGGTCTGAGTGGCTGTGGGGGGCCACTGGGCAGAGGCCGGACCATGTGCACTGGGTTCTGTGTTGAGCCTGACGCCCCATGTCAGACGCTGACCTCGTGCTGTGTCCCCAGGCCCCCGTGAGGCGGCCGGCCGGTGTGGGCAGAGCCTGGTGGGGTGCCGCGTCCTGACCGAGGGGGGCAGCGTGGTGGACGCAGTGGAAGGCGCCGTGGCCACCTGAGGAGGGGGCCAGCCAGGCCTCAGGGCGGGTGGGCTGCTCGCCCCATGGCCCACCGCCCACCCTCCGGCAGGAGCGGGGGGCTGAGCAGGGCCCTGTCCCAGGGGCGGGGTGCTGGAGCCTCCTCTGGGTGACCCGCCCGCAGGAAGACGCTGCAGCTGTCCCGGCAGCTGAAGGACCAGGCGGTGGAGGCGCAGGCCTGCTACAGCCTGGGCAACACCTACACGCTGCTGCAGGACTACGAGCGCGCGGCCGAGTACCACCTGCGGCACCTGCTCATCGCCCAGGAGCTGGCCGACAGGTGCGTGCCTGTGGGTGGGGGTGGGGGGACGCCGCCCGGGGGGCTCCCGCAGGCCTGCTCTGCCCCCGACCACCCAGGGACCCTGGGCAGGCGACTCGCAGTGACTCCGGCACAAGCCGGTCGGAGGGGTGCAGCCTAGTCACTGCTCATCGATCCTTTAAGCCCCCCCCCCATATCTACACGAACAGTCTCGTGCAGAGACAGACAGACCGAAGGTCCCTAAACGCACAGCCACGCACAACGGTCTGGGGTGGGCGGTGGCCGGGGCACGGGGGCTCAGGGCCACAGGCCGCGGGCTCGCGGGTGGCGGAGAGGAGGTGGAGGAGTTTGGCCCCAGACGGTGGCAGTGTCATGGGTGGCACGCGCTGCCACCGAATCGAATCGATCGCCCTCCAGGACGGCGCAGCTTCACTTAATGACCCAAAGGGCTGGGCCCGCTGTCGCCCGGGTGGAGGGAGCCCTAGGAGTGAGAGCCTTGCCGGCCACTAGGGGGCGAGCAAGCCACGCCGGGAACCCTGGTAGCTGAGTGTCCAGCCCCCCACTCCACTCCTCGTGGGCGGCCCACCCCTGGACACCCGCCCCCCGTCCTTCCCACCTCCTGCCAGGCTGGGCCTGACCATCTGGGCGCGGGGGCGTGGGGGGCTGGCAGGTGGGAGGCTGTCAGGCCAGGGGGAGGGGCGTGCAGGTGTGGACTGTTCCCCTCCCTGGCAGAGTGGGCGAGGGCCGGGCGTGCTGGAGTCTGGGGAACGCCTACGTGTCCATGGGGAGCCCGGCTCAGGCCCTGACCTTCGCCAAGAAGCACCTGGAGATCTCGCAGGAGGTGAGCCCGGCCGGCCCGGCCCCGGCCCCAGCCACTGCCCCGGCCCCAGCCGCTGCCCCAGCCCCAGCCGCTGCCCCAGCCCCAGCCCCGGCCCCAGCCCCAGCCCCAGCCCCAGCCACTGCCCCGGCCCCAGCCCCAGCCACTGCCCCGGCCCCAGCCCTAGCTACTGCCCCGGCCCCCGGCCCCAGCCACTGCCCCGGCCCCAGCCCCAGCCGCTGCCCCGGCCCCAGCCGCTGCCCCAGCCCCAGCCGCTGCCCCGGCCCCAGCCCCAGCCGCTGCCCCGGCCCCGGCCCCAGCCGCTGCCCCGGCCCCGGCCCCAGCCCCTGCCCTGGCCCCAGCCGCTGCCCCAGCCCCAGCCACTGCCCCGGCCCCCGGCACCCAGACCACTCCCGTCCGGCCAGGTGCCCTGTACGCTCCTGGCTCCTGGACTGACCCCGTGTCCTCTCGGTCCATCACTATGTGCTGCCCAGGGGCTGGCCTCCCCACCTCTCCTGAGGCCTGAGGCCAGGCGACCCATTATCTCCCGCAGTCAGGAGGTGGGGGCGGCGGGGGACAGGGGGCCTGGGTTCCACCCCTAGAGCCTGTGTGCCCTGTGGGCAGGCGCACACCAGGCCCTTCTGTTCCCTCGGAACTGGTCAGGCCAGGCCACAGGGACGCCTGTGCCCGAGGCCCCGGGTGGGAACGACCTGCCAGAGGCTGCCCTGTTCCGGGACCGGCCAGCCCAGCCCATTGCCGCCCTGGGGAGGGTGGGCAGGTCCCCTCCTGTTGTCAGGGCAGCCCCTGGCTGGGAGCCTCCGAGCCTCAGTGACCTCTGGTTCCCTGGCCCCTGGCTGACCTCTCCTGACCTCACCCCCTTCCTGCTCCTTGCCCTCGCCCTGCCTCCAAGAAGCAGCCCCATTCAGGGCAGGGCCACGCCACCTCCCTCTCACACGCCCCCAGCGCCTGCCCGGACCCACCACAGCCCTGTGTCCGGGGGCAAGTGCAGCCCACAGGTGCCAGGGGGAGATGGAGGGAGCAGGAGAGCTCGGGTCTGGGGAGGGCCTGGGCGGAGAGCCCTCCACCGGGCCGCCCTGTCCCTCCGAGCACAGGCCCTGGCGCTCCTGCAGAAGCCCGCCGCCCTCGGGTTTGCTCCTGGCGCTGCCTGCCCTCTGCACCCAGGTTCTCCCGGGAGCCTCTGTCTGAGCAGGAGCCGGGGAGGAGCCTGGAGCCTGGCAGGCACCCGGGGGTGCAGCCGGGCCGAGCAGGCGAGGCCCACGGAGGGTGCCCGAGGAGGAGGGTCCCACGGGCAGAGGGCCTGGCTGCTTGGGCCCCAGCCTCCGGCAGCGGGAGGGAGGTGGCCTGGGTGCGCGAGGCCCCACCCAGGGACAGACCCCCTCCTCTGGGGCAGGTGCGGCCTGGTCTCCTTGGAGACCCAGAGGCCCCCAGCCTGCTGCCCACTGACCCGGCCCCGCTTGGCCACAGATTGGGGACCGAAACGGGGAGCTGACGGCCCGCATGAACGTGGCGCAGCTGCAGCTGGCGCTGGGCCGGCTGAGCAGCCCGGCGGCCGCAGAGAAGCCCGACCTGGCCGGCTACGAGGCGCAAGGTGAGTCCCCGGCTGGGGGTGGGGAGTCCGGTGCCCACAGGCAGGCCTCGGCTGGGATGCAGGGCCTTGGCGGGCAGGGCTGTGCCGGGAGGGCCGCCTGGGAGGGGCTAGCTCCTGCAGGGCCGGGCAATACTGCGGGTCCCACAGAGGTGGGCACTGACCTCAAACAGTGGGGGTATCAGCATTGGAGCCCTGCTCTGCCCTGCTCTGAGCCCACGGTGGGGGTGAGGGCACGATGGGCTATGCAGGGCTGGGGGGCACACACGGCGGCCCTGTCTCCCCAGGGCAGGGCAGGGGCAGGGAGATTGGAGATGGGAGAGTTAGGCATTCGAGGGCTGGGAACAGCATGCGAAAGGGGGGGGGGCCCAATACGGGCCTCAGGGCCCCTTCTTCATGGTCTCTGGGCAGCAAGAGCCTGTGGTCACCCTCGTTCCCCCCCAGTGGCCCCTCGGCCGGCAGGAAGGGGAGGGCCCTCTGCTCCTACCTTGCTGCCCCCCAACCCCCCACCAACGTCTGAGGACCCCCCAGGGGACCAGGTGGGAGGGCTGAGTCAGCAGATGGAGCGGGCACCGGGCACTAATCCGGTCCAGCCGCTGAAATGACCTCATCGCTCTCGGGCTGCTGGTCGCCCCGTGCAGGTCAGCGATGCGCACGCAGGACAGACCGTTCCCTGCAGAGCAAACAGATGAAGAAGGCGGGGTGGGGAAGGGGGCTGCGGGCGGGTGCTGGGCGGCTCAGGGCGAGGTAGTGGCCCCTCCCCACCCCCATGGTTCTTGCGTTTTCATGGAGTCTGGCCCCCGCCTTTCAATGGCCATGTTCCCAGGGCCCCCCCTGGCCCCCCCACCTGGGCTGCTGAGAACCAGGCCAGGAGTCGGCTGCTGGGGGTGGGTCCCAGGGTGTCTGGCAGTGGCCTGTCCTAGGAGATGGGGGTACATGTCACCCCCAACCCAGCTTGCTGAAGACTGAAGGGAGGGAGCCGTCTTCTGGGGCCCTCAGCCTGCCTGTTTTGGGGCTGCTGTGGTCAAAAGAATGGGATGGAGTGTGTCCCCCAAGAAGTATCAGGCCAGGGTGTTCCAAGGCTGGGCAGCTCTGAGAGCCCCTGGCCCTTGGGGGCCACCCTCTGGGAACCCGGGCAGGAGGTGGGGGCAGGGCTGCGCCTGGAAAGGCCCTCCTCCTGGGGGAAGGGGGGCCGTGGTGGGTGAGCAGCCCGCTGAGCGGAACAAGGCAGCTTCTGTCCTCCCCATGCCAGCTCCTCGGCTGCGCCTCCGGCCAGGCCCCCAGCAGCCCCCCCAGCAGGCTGGCGGCCAGGGAAGCCAGCAGGCCCTGGGAACAGGCCATCCTGGGAGGGCGGTGGCCCTGCAGCCTGCCCAGGCCGGAGGGGGCGGGTCTGGGGGCCGTGGCCTGGAGGCTCCGGCTCTGGGATGCGTCTGCCGGCCACTGGAGGCAGGCGGGCGCCCTGAGTGTGGGCGGCCCTGGAGGAGACCCGCTCAGGTGAGCCCTGCTTGGCTTCCTGCAGGGGGGTGGCACTCATTCCCTCACCGCCCCCCCGCACCCCCCCCCCCCCCCCCCCGCCTCCTGAGCCAGGGTGGTGGGCTGGCCAAGCGCCCACTTCTGGGAACTCCCTTGGGGGGTGGGGCAACCACATATCCAGAGCCTGTCCGTTGGGGTGGGGGGTGGAGGGGAACAGGGAGACCTCGGAGGGCAGGGGCTGGGCCAGGAGAGTGGGCGCGGCAGGCGGTGGGCGTGGTGTGTGGCCTTGCTTCCTTGCCGTGATAAAAACAGGGCCCCTTCTGCAGCTGGAGGACCCAGAGCCTCTCCATTCAGCCCCCACCCCAGCGAGTCTGTGTGGGAGGGGCGCCTCCCTGTCACTGTGCTGGGCCCCAGCGTCCAGGTGTCCTGGGTGCCCACCTGCCCTTCCCAGCAAGGGCACCTGGCGATGGGCGGGCAGGACGAGGGCCGCGGGACATCCCCGACGCGCTGCTCAATCGGTGCAGAGCGGAGGGAGCCAGTCCGCCTGCCCTCGGTGGGGCGTCCCCCGTCGGTCCCCACGGGCCTGGGCCGTCCCGTCCCCCAGGCTCGCACTGCTCGGCGGCTCCCTCCTCCTCCCGTCCCTGCTCAGGGCGTCCGGGTGCAGAGCGGCAGGAGCCCCCAGGACACTGCCCGGAGGGTGGAGATGCACACGGGTGTTGTCCGAGGGGCTGTTTAGACCGCGGGCTCCGGTCCCGGCCCTGCCGCGTCCTGGCTGCCTAAGAGTCTGGTCCCAGCTGTGCCTCAGGGTCCCCGTCTGGGAAGTGGGCCCACGGTCACCCTGGGAACGGCGCCTGGCAGGAGTGAGGGCACAGCTGCCCTGTGCGGGCGCGCCTGCGGCCCTGACTTCCCCGTCCTGCCCCTCCCAACTCTGTGGCCTTGTCCAGGCGGCCCCCTCCCTGGGCCCAGCCAGTGTCCACAGTCTCGGGAGGGCGGCCCAAAGGGGACGGTGCATGGGGAGCCACACGCAAGGGCCCACACGCAGGCGCTCAGCCAACACTAGCTCCTCACCACGTTCTGATGCAGCACCTACTGCGCGCCAAGCCCCGTGGGAGCTCTAGGCCAGTGACGGCGAACCTCTTGAGCTCGGCGTGTCAGCATTTTGAAAAACCCTAACTTAACTCTGGTGCCGTGTCACATAGAAATTTTTTGATATCTGCAACCATAGTTAAACAAAGACTTATATTTTTGATATTTATTTTATATATTTAAATGCCATTTAACAAAGAAAAATCAACCAAAAAAAATGAGTTCGCGTGTCACCTCTGACACGTGTGTCGTAGGTTCGCCATCACTGCTCTAGGGGCACCCCAGCGGCCAGAACAGGCAAGGATGGCGACCAGTCCTGTGCTGGGAAGTCACCTCGTGTCCCCGGGCTTCGGAGGAACACGGGGGACAGCTGGGGTGTCAGGTGGACAGCGGGTGGCTTCGCAGAGGCCGTGTCAGTCCGCGCTGGCTGTGCCACGGGACCGCGGACCCGGCGGCTGAAACAATTCTCTCTCTCGGTCTGGAGGCTGGGGGTCCGCGCTCAGGTGCCGGCGCGGTGGGTTCCAGTGAGGGCTCCCCAGCTCGCAGAGGGGAAGTGTGGGGTGCAGGAGAGAGCGAGCAGTCTGGTCCCGTCTCCTGAGGGCACCAATCCCAGTGCGGGCCCACCCCCGTGACCTCAGCCGCCCGTCACCTGCCAGGGCCCACGGCCCCGCCGTCACACTGGGCTCTGGGCGTCCACGTCCGACACAGACACGCAGCCCTTAACGGTGACACCTGAGCAAAGACGAAGGAGGGGGGCGTGAGGCCTGAGCAGAAACGGAGGAACCGCGTCCAGACACGGGAGGGGGGGGGCCCGCAGGAGCGAGCCTGGCCCGAGGGAGGGAGTAGCGGGGCTGTGTCTGAGGCAGATGAGCACGGCGGGGGGGGGGCGGGGGGCGCAGCAGGGCTGACAGGGAGGAACGAGAGCTAACGGGCCCAAGCTGTGCGTGGAGAAGGGGTTTGGGTGCAAGGCTGGGGGGCAGGCGGGTGTGGGGTAGGCGGGTGGGTGTGGGGAGGCAGGCAGGTGTCGGGGGCGGGCGGCTGGGGGAGGTGGGCAGGTGTGGGGGGGCGGGCGGGTGGGGGAGGTGGGCAGGTGTGGGGGCGGGCGGGTGGGCATGGGACTCCGTCCGGGTGAGGCGGGAAGGGGTCGGGTTGGGACAGGACGTCAGGGTGGCTGGTGGGGCAGATGCTCAGCAGGGAGGAGGGACGGCCGGGGAAGTTTCCAGGCCTCGCCCTCAGGTGGGAGGGGCGGGCGGGGAGCGAGCTGGCGGTGCCCGGCCTGAATGCCCCCAGTCAGCCGAGGTGTGGGTGCCGGACGGCAGGCGGGAGGACCGGGGCTCCCTCCACACAGAGGCTGCATTTAGCCGGGCCCGAGGCTGCCGCCGCGCTGGCCACGGGGACCCGCCCGGAGCTGGACGCTGCGTGTCGGGGGCGGTGCAGCCGCTGCCGAGGCCAGGGACGCGGAGGGCCAGGAAGGGCCAGAGCGGCCGAGGGGGGCCCGGGGCCCAGCAGACAAGGTGGGGAACCGGAGGGGGGCCCTCAGGGTGTCGGGCGGCAGAGAGAGAGGCCCCACCCGGCCGGGCGGGCGATGGAGCAGGGGCCCGTGCCGCGGCTGCGTCCGGCCCTGTGGCCCCTCAGCCCTGGCACCGAGGTGTCCCTCCTCCTCCCCATCGATGCAGATGGCACAGGGGCGGGCAGAGCCCCCAAGTGCCATGGGGTCTGGGAGTGAGTCCTTGCTTCTTCCTCATGGGCTGGGAGGAGGGGGCCCTGACCGCGCCCTGGGGCCCGTGTCCCGCAGCCTCAGGACGGGTCGGGCTGCCCCCTCCGGGCGCTCAGGGGCTGGGAGGGCAGCAGCGGCCCCGCCGGGGCTCCTGGGACAGCGGCTCTGGCTCTGGCTCCGGGGCCGAGGCCGGCTCGTCCCGCCTCTAGAGAGCGGGACGGGGTGTGGCTCCCTCAGAACCTGGAGGCCAGACCGGGAGAGGACCTGCTCTGGACCCCCGTTCTCATGAAGCCCTGGACACCTGGTGGCTCCGTCCCTCGGGGCTGTCCGGGCAGGAGGTGTGGCCAGGGCTGGGGGCTCGCCATAGACCGCAGTGGTTCTCAACCTTCTGGCCCTTTAAATACAGCTCCTCGGGTTGTGGTGACCCCCAACCATACAATTACTTTCGTTGCTACTTCATAACTGTAATGTTGCTACTGCTGTGAATTGTAATATAAATATCTGATCTGCAGGATGGTCTTAGGCGACCCCTGTGAAAGGGTCGTTCGACCGCCAAAGGGGTCGCGACCCACAGGTTGAGAACCGCTGCCGTAGGGCCTGCAGTCGTGGGGCCTGGGCGGCCGCCGAGTGGGCAGGAGAGAGCAGGGTCCAGAGCTCGGGCACTGGCCCTTCCGGGGGACACGGCAGTCGGACCACACGGGCCATGCACGTGCTGCCTTTGCCTCCGCGCGGGCGGGAGAGGCGAGCTCGGCCCCCCGGGCCCCGCGGGCTGACGGCCGCTGTTTGGCAGGGGCCAGGCCCAAGAGGACGCAGCGGCTGAGCGCGGAGACCTGGGACCTGCTGCGGCTGCCCCTGGAGCGGGTGAGCGGGCGGGCGGGTGAGCGGGCGGGCGGGCGGCCGGCTGGGGACGCGGCGGGGACAGGACGTCGGCGAGTGCAGAGCGTGGGCCGAGGGCTAATGAGGCCGCTGCCTGTCTGCTGAGCGGCCACCTCTGTCCACGTCATCCCTGCCCGGGAGACAGACGTGCCATCTGCCCATCGGGTCCCCGAGAGGCCCACAGGCCTGTCGTGCCACCGCCCACTCCCTCCCTCCCTCCCTCCCTCAGGGCCCTGCCCGCCGTAACCCCGGGGCCCGAGCCCCATGTCCTCACCCCACAGACCCCTCTGCCCTGCCCAGCACGTCCCCAGCCCCCCATTAGGGCCCTGGGGCTGGTGGCCTACCCACGCCTGGGTCTCGCCCCTCCCCAGGAGCAGAATGGAGACAGCCACCACTCCGGGGACTGGCGGGGGCCGGGCAGGGACCTGCTCCCCCTCCCCGTAAGGAGCCGGAAGTACCAGGAGGGGCCGGACGCCGCTGAGAGGAGGCCCCGGGAGGGCGGCCACTCCCCGCTGGACAGCGCAGAAGTCCGGGTGCAGATGCCACACACGGTAGGCAGCTTGTCCTCGGCTCAGCAGGGGCCCGGGGGCCTCCCCGCCCATCAGGGCAGCACACGGGGGCAGAGGTCACGGCCCTGGCCACCCGGGACCTGCCGGCAGCGCAGGGACAGTGTTGAGCTGTGAGCCGCACCCAGCCCGGCCGGCCCCGAGGACAGAGCGGCAATGCCCAGCGAGGGGCCGGGCGGCCCACAGTAGACGGACGGTGGGGGTGGACGGACGCGCTGGCCTCCTGCAGCCTGGCAGGTGTCCCTCTGTGCCCTGAAGCCCCTCCAGGCTCCGGGAGCAGGTCAGGGTTCAGAGGTCAGCCTGGGCCTCCCTCCCCCCAGAACACCTGGTCCAGCCTCCGGAATCAGTCTGAACAGTTCCCTCCGCGCTGTCACCCCCGCCCCAGCCTTTCCCAGGAGCTCGGGTGGGCGTCTCTGCTGACCCCTCAGGCCCCAGCGCTGCTCAGCCGTCAGGGCCTGTGTCCATGAGCTGAGGAGGGGGCGCTGGACGCCGGGTGAACGGGCCGTGGGGTTGGGGTCCGGGCAGTGAGGGCCTCGCCCCCCAGGAGGGCCGTGCGGTCTGAGGGGACCGGGCAGGGGGGACAGGGCTGGGCAGGCCCAAGGTGGGGCCTGGGGGGTCCTGAGCGGGCCCAGCCAGAAAGGACCGGACAGGGAGGACCCCGACGCCCAGGCACGGGGGTGGGGGGGTGGAGCCACGTGGCTGAGGCGCAGGGAGGACTGCCCCGGGCTGTGAGGGTGGATGGCACCGGGCCTTGCCCGTGGCCCCCGTCCCCGAGCTCCCCCACCCAGGCGACAACACTGCCCGCACCCACTGTTGTCACGTGACCCGGGGCTGAGTGAGGCGGGGGCAGAGCCCAAACCCCAATTCCCTGGCGTCTCCCCCACAGCAGGGAGAACAAAGGGACTTGTCTTTCTGGCTCCCGCACGCCTCACCCACAGCAGCCTCCCGCCCGACAGACAGCTGGTTCCACCAAAAGGCGGCCGGGCCAGCGGTGCGCCACCTCCAGTGCCAGGGGCTCAGCCTCGGGCAGAGGTGGGCCCAGCCCGCGGGGTCCAGGCTGTCCCCGTCCAGCCAGGCCAACGTGCCCCCTGGCCCACATCCGTCAGCCCCCCTACGCTGCTCCCTGGCACCCCTGTAGCTGCCGCCTGGGACCCCTTCTTCTGGACAGACAGCAGCCGACACCCGGGCCTGTCCTGTGTAGCTCGTTTACAGAAACCCCGAGGGGGAAACTGAGGCAGAGGGCAGGGGTGTCAGGCCGGACCGGTGGCGCTGGGGCTCCAAGGCCTGGTCGGCCCAGCACCTGAGGCTTGGCCCGTGAGAACAGCAGGCCTCGGGGTGCTGGTGTTGTGGGGGGACTCCTATGGCCGTGCTGAGCCTGGCCCCACAAGGCCCGGACCCCGGTGGCAGGGTGAGCCCCCTGCCCGCCAGGCGCCTGACCCAGCTCCCCGACAGGAGGCAGCCTCGGAGGGCGGGGCCTGGGCTGTGGGGGACCCCTCTGCCCCCGGGATCTGCGCTTGCTGTGGAGGGAACAGGGCAGGAGGGCCCGGGAGGAGGCTCCAGTGGCCCCGTCCTGTCCTCACTCCTGCAGGCTCACAGCCACTGCCCCGTGCCTCTTGGTGAGCCCGGGCTGGCTGTGGTGACAAGGACAGGCCTCCAGGGCGGGAAAGGGACGCGGGGGACAGTTAGAAGCAGGGAGGGCCCTGGCCTTGGGGCTGGGTGGAGGCCAGGGGGCTGCTGTGTGGGGAGGGGCCGTGGGAGGGTTGTCGGGCTGCACGGAGGTGCTGAGGGTGACCGAGCCCCCAGGTGGGAAGGCCCTGGGACCAGCTCCCCGGGGGCGGCCGCCCTGGCTCCGGAATCAGCTGGAGAAAGTGGCGGCGTCTCCGTCTCCTGGCTGACCCAGCGGGGGAAGGACGCGGGGCCTGGGCTGGGAGTCGGTTCCCATCCCCCAGGCCCTCCGGTGTGACCGCCACTGGCCCAGCCAGAAGGCTCAGTGCTGTGCTCAGGGAAATCCACTTCCGAGTGTTTACGGAGCGCCTGTGTGTGCGTGTGTGTGTGAGCATGTAAGCGTGTGAGTGTGTGTGCCTGAGCGTGTGCGAGGGAGGGAGCTTCGGCGCTGGTGGGCGGGACGGGGAGGGCCCTCGCCAGGTCCTATTTAAGCGTGCAGCTCCCAGGGCCCCGAGTCTCGGCGGCGGTGGGGTACGCGGGCAGCGTGGGCAGGGTAGTGAGTGGCACGGGCACCTTGGCGTCCTGCCCTGGCTCCACGTGGCCAGCACCTGGTGGACCCAGCGAGCTACGGACGCGGCGTGAGTGTGGGGCCCTGACAGGTGGAGGGGGAGCCTCCTGGTCCGTGTGGACCCCAGCGGAGCTGGGGATGGGGGCGGGCTGCTGGCAGGTGGACGTGCAGTCAGCCCCAGGGACTGGATGGTCATCCCAGGGCCCATGCCCGGGTGAGTTCAGGGTGTTCCCTGCCCCCGTGGCCTCCCCGCCTGCTCTCAGCCCCTGGCCTGGGTTCTGGGCAGCACTGGGCCATGGCATCACCCCTGAGGGGCTGGCTAGGCAGGTGGGGAGGGGCAGCCCAGGCCGGGGGTTGGGGGCTGTGGTCCCAGGGAGAGACTGGCCTGAATTCTAGGAGGAGCTAGAGTGAGGCCTGAGGAGCTCTGAGACCCGGGGTGGACGGAGCCTGAATTTGGGGCAAAGGAGAGGTCAGAGCAGGGACAGCCCCCAGGCCCCCCTCGGCTGGGATCCAGGTGGTGGCCTGAGCGGGGGCGCGGGGGCGCGGGGGCTCCGAACTGTCCAGACCCTCCCGTGTGCGCCTCTGGTCTCGGGCCCACAGCCCCCACGTCACACGGGAAGCCTCAGCCCTTCCCAGGTGCCCCGGCTCCAGGGGTGGGGCTGCCAGGCCCGGGATGGGCTCTGCCTGGGCCTCGGGAGCCTCTGGACACAGTGCAGGGCCCTCGAAGCCCGGCCCCGGCCCTGGCCCCAGGGGCGATGGGCTGCGGAGGCCTGGGGACGAACCCTCTCCTTCAGGCGCCTCCCTGAGGCCGAGTGTCAGTCCGGGGGAGGCTGGAGAGTGCTGGGGTCACACCTGTCCTGGGAGGGGCCTGGCTCCCTTCACCTGGCCTGTGTGGGGTGCTGCTGTGCTCACCCCACTCCTGGCTGAGCCCGGGATTCTCCACAGCCACGCAGCCCACAACAGCCTGGGAGCAGAGCCCACGACCTCCGGGGGAGGCACCCGGCCACCCCGCGCTGTGCTCGGCCGCGCTCTGCCTGTAGGTCCCATGAGGCCTCACCAAGGGCAGCCCCGGCCAGGGCCCCTCATGCCAGCTGTCCCTTCCCTCCCTCCCGGCTGTGAGGTTGGGGGGCCGCAGGAGAGCAGAGACCTGGGGGGGGGTGTCTTAAACTGTGGCAGCCTTGGCTCTGGGCCTGCCAGGGGCGGGGGGGGGGGGGGGGCGGGGGGGGGAACCTGCCTGGGTCTCTGACCTCTGAGCGGCCACAGGGGGAGGCCGGGCTGGCCGCTCTGTGCCTCCGTCTCCCCGTGCAGCCGTGGTGTCTCTGCTGCTGTGGTCTCTGCGTGCCCAGCGCAGAGCGAGCCGGAGGCCACCAGCTGAGAGATGGCCGGGGGCTGGGCAGGGCCCTGGGGAGGCTGGGGGGTTGGGCCTGCTCTGGCTCTGCCCTCTGGGGAGGCCTGACAGACCCCCCCTTCCAGCCGCCCCTCCTGTGGGTGTGTGACCCGAGGCCCAGGGTCACCTGCCAGGAGGGACTCCTCCAGGCCCAGTGGCCCCGTATCTTGTCTCTCACCCCACCTTCCCCTTCCCTCCAAGGACCACTCTCCCCATCCTGACCCGCCGGTGGGACTTGCCCGGACCCAGCTGGGTCACCCTGGGGTCAGGCTGCACTGATGGCATCTCCCGGGGCCCCGGGTGGTCCAGCTGCAAACCCAGGGGAGGGGCAAGGTCATGCCGAGGATGAGGGCTGGACAGGGCGGTGCTGGGAGCGGGGGCGAGGGGTGGCCAGGGGACCAGCAGGAGGCCGAGGAGTGTCCTGCCCCCGGCCCAGGCCCAGCAGCCCCCGGGGTCGTGTCGGGGGTCTGCGAGGGGCGGCCTTTGTGGCCAGCGCTGACTGCCCCCTCCCCCCCGTCCCCAGAGCCTCCCGCGGGTCCCGTCCTCCGACGAGGAGTGCTTCTTCGACCTGCTGAGCAAGTTCCAGAGCAGCCGCATGGACGACCAGCGCTGCCCGCTGGAGGAGGGCCAGCCCGGGGCCGCCGAGGCCATGGCCGCCCCCGCCCTGGAGGAGAGGATGGGTGAGCACCGCCGGCTCCCCGACCTTGAAGGGGCAGAGCCCCCAGCTCCCAGGGCGAGGGGGGCGAGGGCGGTGCAGCCGCTGCAAAGTGCCCGTCACTGAGCTCCCGCCCCCGCCTCCCCCCAGCTGCCTCCTGGGACGCGTCATCCGCCCTCCATCCCGTGTCAGGAGCTTCGTGTCGGGGGCGGGTGTGGGGGGGCTCCCCTCCTGTCACGTCCCGGAGGCAGGTGTGGGGGCCCCGGCAGGGGCAGCGGGGACCCCGTGTGCCCCCAGCAGTGCTGTGGGCTGGGCTGGGCTGGCACCTAGAGCTCCGCTGCCCCACCTCGGGGCTGACCTCCCGGCCCCCCGGCCCCTGTCCCCACAGCCCAGCCCCCGCTCACGGCCTCCCCGCAGACGGAAGAGCTCTTCGACCTCATCGCCAGCTCGCAGAGCCGCCGGCTGGACGACCAGCGCGCCAGCCTGGGCCGCCTCCCGGGGCTGCGCGTCACCCACAACAACCTGGGGCACCTGCGCGGCGACAGGGACCCCCAGGCGCCGGGGGACGAGTTCTTCAACATGCTCATCAAGTGCCAGGTAGGCGCTGTGGGGGCAGGGGGGTGTCCGGCCCCAGGCCCCCTGCAGGGCTCTGCCCTCCTCTTAGGCCGGGTCTGGGGAAGCCTTGGGCGGGCGGAGGGGGAGTGACAGGCGGCTCAGCAGGTGTCTCCAAGCGGCCATTGGTGGTCAAACCCCCCTGAGGCCACCCCAGGAAGCCCTCAGTCTGGCTGTTCGGACAGAGCTGGAGGGTCCCCAGGTCCCCAAGGCAGTGGCTTTGGGGACCCCTCCAGCCTTCCACTCTGGACAGAGAAAAGCCACGGGCCAGATGGCACCGGAGTGGGGAGGCGGCGGGTCTCACTGCCCGGGGCCCAGGCCAGCACGGGGCCCGGCCAGCACGGGGCCCAGGCCAGGAGAGCCTGGGGGCGGGGCACACGGCCTGCGGGCAGAGCGGGCAGTTTGCAGACGTGACGCTCGTTCCACAGACAGGAAAGCACCGCCCTCGGCGAGCCTGGGGGCCCCCCCGAGTCCCCCGTCCACATGCACGCAGGCTCCTGGCCCTTCTGCTCCAGGCCCTGCAGAGAGGCCCTCGCGATGCTCAGCCCCCTCGGCCCCCAGCACCAGCCCCACCCGAGGCCCCTGAGGAGCTCCCCACCTCGGGTCCCGGGGACTCCTGACCACACCTGTCAGGGTGCTCTGGGGGGGCCCTGGCAGCTCCACCTCCCAGATGGCTCACCCCACACCAGCAGCTGTCCCCCCAGAGGCGGCCTCGCCCCTCCTGGCCTGGCCTGTCACTGACCAACAGCCCGTGCCTGAGGGTTGTCTGCGGGGCCCCTGCTGGGCCGGCCCTCCGAGGCCTGGAGGGCCAGGCCGCCGACCGCGTGTCCGCTCTGCCCAGTCCTCCAGAATCGACGACCAGCGCTGCCCGCCGCCCGACGGGCTGCCCCGCGGCCCCACCATGCCCGACGAGGACTTCTTCAGCCTCATCCAGCGGGTGCAGGCCAAGCGTATGGACGAGCAGCGGGTGGACCTCGCCGGGAGCCCAGAGCCGGAGGTGGGCGGCCCCCCAGAGCCTCGGCAACAGTGCCAGCCCGGCACCAGCTAAGGCCTCGAACCCACAGCCAGGCCCACCCTCCTGGGTGCCCAGGGAGCGGCTCTATCGCCCAGGATGCCCACGGCCTCTGAGAAGCTCATCCTCCCTAGGCTGTGGCTGAAGGCCGGCTGGGCCCCCGCCCTTCCCACTGAGCCGGACACCGGGCACCGCCCCCACTGAATGTCCCTCCCCAGGGAGGCGGGCTAGGCCAGGCCAGGCCGCCTGGGGGGAGGCCTTCTCTGTCCTGGGCCCGCTCCCGTGGTACTCAGCTCCCCGCCGGCCTGCCTGGCCAGCCCTCCCTCGCCCCGGCCCCTGCCCAGGTGCTGTCCCGGCCTGGGCCTCTCCCTGCCCCACCGCTGTCCTGCGGCCAAATGTGAAAACCCTGCTGCCACCCCACCCCCCAAAGGTTCTGTGCCGCCTCCTAGGGGCCCGCCAGCGACATGGACGTCTGTCCTCCCAGAGCTGGTCCCAGCCCTGGCCTCTCATCCCCAGGAGGGCCCCCCCCCTCCCACCCAGGCTGCAGCAGGGGGACAGGAAGCCCACAGTGGAGGCAGGCTCACCTGCTCCCACAGCCCCTGGCCCTGAGCCCCAGCCCCAGGTGGCCCTGAGCAGGCAGGCCCGAGAGGAAGGAGGGGGTGAGCGTCCACATTCCTCAGCTCCAAGCTCGGGAGCCCGGCCATGGATGGGGCCTGGGTGCGCGGGGTCCGGGGCCAGCCAGGCCTGCACCTGGCCGTGCAGGACGGGCAATGGCCTGGAGGCTGCCACACCATGGCCAGGGGGGCAGCGGGTCAGCAGAGCTGGGAGGCTCAGCTCCGCCCTCCCCCACCAGCTAGGGCTACGTCGTCCCTCCTCCTCCGTATGTGCAGGGGGTCCTGCCCCTCCCTGTCCCCAAGTTGGCACGGGATGGGCAGGAGACAGCCCTCACCCACACCCATTCCTGGGCCCGCTCGCAAGCCCCCCTCCACCCCCACCCTCCGGCCTGGGGTTGATTCTCAGCCCCAAGACACGGGACGGCCCCTCCTCTCCAGGCCCTGCTCTCAGCCCAGCCCTGGGCTCTGGGGGGAGGGGAGGGTGCTGGGGACCGAGGGCGGGGCTGGCCACCGGTACTTGAACGTACTTGAACGGACATGCGTATTTATTGCCCTCGCGTTTCTGCCATTGTCCGAGGGCCCTTCCCAGACCAAGGGTACGTTTGTTTTTCTGTTTTTCCGGAGAAATAAAGTTGGCCAAGCGAATGCTGTCCATGTGGGTTTTGGGGGGTAAGCTAGCCTGCGGGCAGAGGCTCCCAAGTGCCCGCCCGCCTGGGGTGCCCTGCTCCACCCCCACCCTCACCCCTCGGCCTTGCCCCTGCGAGGGGCAGTCGCTGTCCTAACTGGACTCACTCTCCAGGATGCGCTTGCCTTTCGGGTCACAAGTCCCCACCCAGGACCAGAGGGGCCACCTAGAGCACGGGGGGGGGAGGGGGGCAGTGGGCCTGTGACATCACCGCCCCCCCAGACCCTGATGGACGCAGCTGAGAGAGCAGCCTGGGGCGATGCCCCACAGATATGGACACCCCAAAATAGCAGCCGTCATAAGGTGCTGTCCCCAGGAGGGTCTGGGCACCGGGTGGGGGTAGGGGAGGCCCCACTCTCCTCACTCCCCAAGACCCACTGCTCCATCCACACCCCACACTGACCACAGGGGCCGGGGCCCCGCAGAGGGCGAGGTTGGCTCAGCAGGGGCAGCAGCAGGAGCACACGGGGTGGCATCGCTCCCGAGACGGAGGAGGGCCCCCCCACAACAGTCCTCACTCCCCAGGAACCCTGGGGCCCGAACGCTCTGCAAATAACATTGGGTGCTGTGTCCCTTCTCGGCAGCTAACGGCTGACAGTCCTGCAGGGAGTCGTGTGATGCTGTCTGACCCTCCTGAATGTCCCAGACACATGACCCCTAATTTGACCTTTTGGAGAGGGCCCTGGACTGGGGCTGAGGGAGGAAAGGTAATCGGGGGGCGGGGTGCGGGAAGCAGAGAAGCCCGGCTGGGAAGGGCAGAGGCCTGGCGATGGCCACTGTTTGAAAGGGGGCTGTTACTGTCGCTCTGTGTGGCGAGGCCAGTAGACCAGGCGACGGTGCCACTGAAAGAGGCATTTGATTCTGTGGCAGGAACCAGAGGAGGGGCCACAGGCCACGGGCCACACGGGAAGGTTGCAGGTGGGCCAGAGGCAGGGGAGGGGACATGCACAGGGCCTGGCAGGCCAGGACTGGCCGTGCAAACAACCGGCGGCTCCCGGCGGGGGCTGCCCTGAGCGTCTGGTGCCTGCCTGGTGCGCTCACAGGCATCTGTCATCTCTCTTGGGGGGGAGAGGGGGGGTATGGGGGACAGTCCCTCCAGGGTCAGCAGGGCTTACAGGTCAAAGCATCAGAATGTAAAAATGACACGGAACACACACATCCAAACCACAGGCCTGTTTCCCCAGTCATGAAGAAGGGTCCTGGGGAGCCCTACTAGGTCCAGCCAGCTTCCCAGGCCTCCCCAAATTCAGTCCCAACTCGGGGGGGGTGGGCAGTGAGGCAGCCAGGCCAAGGCCCGGCCCCGCTCCTGCGTCCCAGGGCAGCCCGTCCCCACGGCCTCGGTGCTCCGCGGGGGAGCAGGCGGGGGCGCTGAGGATGACAGTCCCTGCAGATGGCGCAGGAGGCACTGGCAGGAATAATGGAGGGTTGTTTGCCAAGGAGAGGACAGGGGGTAATCGAGGCAAAGCTCAAGCTGCCAGGGCCCCGGAGAACAAAGCCGAGGCTCCGGGGGCCGGCACGGGGCGGGGAGGGGAGCTCAGATCCCGCCGGGATCCGCCGGGACGGTGATTCATGCTGAAGGTCACACAGCCCAGAACACTCGGGAAATAAACACACTTTCATAAACACAGGAACATCCTGGGGAGGCCGTCAAACAAGGCAGCCAGACAAACCGCACGCCCCAGGGTGGGGGCCACGTGGGGCCCGCCCGCCCCCGCCCCTCAGAGGGCAGCCCAGCTCCCACTGCCCTCGTCGCCAAGGCCGCCCGGCCCGTCGGCAGCTGCAGTGAGAAGCCTGGTGTGTGTCGGGGGGTCGGGGGGTGGGGGGGGCAAGTGGCAGGGAGGGATCTGGGGGGCCTCCCTAAGTCTGGCCCGAGGGATGGGACCCGAGGTGTGCCGATCCTGCCCCAGGAAGGATGCTGGCTAACTGGCCGTCCCTCAGGCCTCTCCCCAGAAACAGCTGGGTCATGGCTGGGCCACCCTGTCCCTGTGCCGTCTGCTCTTCCCGTCCGTGCCCGACAGGGTGGCCTCTTCATCTGCGGACGGGAAGGCAGCGGCTCAGCGGGGCAAAGGGACCGCCCCAAGGCCACGCAGCCCCGCAGGAGGCCTGAGACTCCACGTCCAGCCCCCCCACGCGGACATGGCCAGCCCCTCCGAGCCGGGCGCCGGCGGTGGGCCAGGGGTCCCGCAGCTGCACCTGGAGGGGTTCCTGGGAATTACTGACTCGGATCAGGGACAACAGCAGAGCCCAGGGCCCGTCGCCTGCAAGTGATGTCTGTTTATTGCAGAAGCCGGCGTGCACAGCAGCCCGGCCGAAGCAGCCCTCTCAAGGGCGGGAGGCAAGGTCAGCTGGGCTCTGTCTTGCCAGGGTGGGTGGGATCCTCGTCCTCACCCCCTTCTGTTGCAGTGGTAGATCTGGGGGCCCCCGCGGCCTCTAGCACCAGCTCCAGAGCCCCATCACCGGCCACTCGGCACACCTTCTCCCCTCTGGCTGCCAGGATTTCTTCAATATTCCTGAGGGAGAGGGAGGCTCCATGACGCTCCGGGCCCCTCACTTGTCCTGCAACTCTGCCCTCGAGGGCACCCACGGCCAAGCTTGAGCCAGGAACATGGTTCCCTGCCCTGGGTGGCATCGGGGCCACGGCACATCGGGCCATGGCACGCTGCCCTCGGGGGGCCTTCTCCACGCCCCCCAGGGGTGGCTGTTACCGGCCCACTCCCCGGGAGAATGCGCGCTCAGAAGCCCATCTGAACTGTGGAGGGCCACCTGGCCTCAAGGCTCCTGACCACTGCCCCCCCTGCTCTCCACAGAGGGTACCAACTCTGCAGGCCCAAGGCCTCGTCCACACCGCCTCACACGCACCCCATCTGGTCTTTGTAGGGTGAAGGAAGGCACCACAAAATGCAAGGAGCCATTGCTTTAAGAGTCAACCTCACCTGACCCTTCACTCTCGGGAGGCCTGTGGCCCCGACAGGTGGGTCCTGCCTGCAGTGGGTCCTGGGGCTCATTTATACAA
Source organism: Myotis yumanensis (assembly GCF_028538775.1). Lineage (NCBI taxonomy): Eukaryota > Metazoa > Chordata > Mammalia > Chiroptera > Vespertilionidae > Myotis > Myotis yumanensis. The sequence continues at coordinate 1,237,336 of NW_027223763.1, forward strand.
AGTTATTGGTGGTTTCTCTGAAATTCAAATGTAGCTGCTCCTCCAGTTTGATACGGTGGGAGAAGAGGGCTCGGTACACCTCATGAGGGAGGCGGAGTGGGGCTCTGGCCTGGGACGCTGTCCCCCAACCCTGCCCAGGTGGCCTCCTCACCTCTTCCCATCCAAGTCGGAGAACCAGCCCAGGTTGTCCGCGATGATGTGGTGGTTCTGGCAGCCGGGGCAGGTCACAATGACCACTCCCTGGTGATAAGCCAGCTTGGAGATTCGCTTGGAGGACCGGGTCCCACATACCTGGGGGAGACAGGGAGACAGGGCAGGTGAGGCCATGGGCCCGCCCTTGGGGGCAGCTCCACCCCTCCTGCAGCCCCTGCTCTCCCAGAAGGACACGCCCCCAATGCATAGCTCCACCCCTCTCCCAGAAGGCCCCGCCCCTGGGGACAGCATTCCCGCGTGGCCCCGCCCCTCCTAGGAAACGCCCCCTAAGGGATAACTCCACCCCTCTCCCAGAAGGCCCCGCCCCTGGGGACAGCATTCCCGCGTGGCCCCGTCCCTCTTAGGACACGCCCCTAAGGGATAACTCCACCCCTCTCCCAGAAGGCCCCGCTCCTGGGGACAGCTCCATTTCCCGCGTAGCCCCGCCCCTGCGAGGCCCCGCTCCTGGGGACAGCTCCATTTCCCGCGTAGCCCCGCCCCTGCGAGGCCCCGCCCCTGGGGACAGCTCCATTTCCCGCGTAGCCCCGCCCCTGCGAGGCCCCGCCCCTGGGGACAGCTCCATTTCCCGCGTAGCCCCGCCCCTGCGAGGCCCCGCTCCTGGGGACAGCTCCATTTCCCGCGTAGCCCCGCCCCTGCGAGGCCCCGCCCCTGGGGACAGCTCCATTTCCCACGTGGCCCCGCCCTCCGAGGACACGCCCCCAATGCATAGCTCCACCCCTCCACGCGGTCGCCCCGCGCCACCCCTGCCCGCAGCGCGGTCCAGCGCCAGGCGCCCCGCCCGCCGCGCGCCCACCTTGCAGGTGTAGACGAGCTGGTAGTGCGCCGCGCTGGGCCCAGGCTCGGAGCTCCAGCGCCGCCAGCCGCAGCGCCAGGGCCGCCTGCTCCCCGCGGCCTCGGGGAGGGCCCCGCACCCCCACAGTCGCCTCAAGCCGGGCCCCCGGGGCCGCGCGCGGCTCACCAGCGACGACACGCGGCACAGCGCCGCTCGCAGCATCCCTCCCGCCGCCCTACCCGCCCCGCCCCGCTCCCGCCCGGCCGAGCTGAAGCCGCGCCGCCGCCATCTTGGAAGCGGGCGGGCGGAAGCGACCCTCCCGGGCCCGCGCGGCCGCTGCTGCCCCCTGGCGGCCGGCGGGGCGGGGTGGACGGTGCGCGAGCGAGGCCGCGGCTGCGCGCCCGCTGCTGGGCGGGGTGTGGGTCCCTCTCGGGGGACAGGGCAGACCCAGCGCCACCCGCGGGCGGCTCCGGGCCAGGACCCTCTGCTCCTTCGCTGCGGCAGTGGCTTTTCAGGAGCCGCATTTCTTTTCTCTTTTTAAAAAACAGACTTTTATTGACTTCAGAGCGGCAGGGAGCGGGAGGGAGAAACGTCAGCGATGAGCACCATGGATGGCCGCCTCCTGCACGCCCCGCACTGGGATCAGCCCGAAACCCGGCCCGTGCCCCGGACGGGGCTCGAACCCGGGAACCCTCGGTCCGTCGGCGGCGCTCTGTCCCGGGGCCGCCGGCGGGGAGCCGCACTGGTGCTCCCCGCCCGCCTCACAGCCGGGGGCACCCCACGGGGGCTGTGTGCGCCGGTGCACGGACGGTCCCCGCCGCTAGGAGCCCTCGGTGTCCGTGTTGTCGCTGCCCGTCGTGTTCTCCCAGTCCACCTCCCCCGGCCGCGGGCCGTGCTGCAGCTTGCGGAGCGCGCGCTTCCTGCGGAGAGCCGGGCGCGGGGTGCGGGTCCGTGGGGCCGCCGCCCGCCCCGCGCCCCGCCTGGCCGCCCCCCCTGTGCCCCCCCGCCCCGCGCCCCCCCCCCGCCCCGCGCCCCGCCCGCGCCGCCCGCCCCGCGCCCCGCCCGCCCGGCCGCCCGCCCCGCGCCCCGCCCGCCTGGCCGCCCGCCCCGCGCCCCGCCTGGCCGCCCTCCCCGCGCCCCGCCCCGCGCCCCCCGCCCCGCACCTGCGGTAGTTCTCGAAGCTCTCCTTGAGGCGCCGCCGCTCCTTCTCGGGGGGCTCCCCGCCGCTCAGCCCCGCGTTCTGCAGCAACAGGAGGCTGAGCTGAGCTGCGCCCGCGCCCGCACGGCACGCGGGGGGGGTGGGCAGGTCCGAGCGGCAGCACCAGCTCTGTGCGGGGAGCGGGGTGTGGTCCCTCCTTTTGGAGGACAAGACAGACCCAGCGCCACCCGCGGGCGGGGCTCCGGGCCAGGATCCCTCTGCTCCTCGGCTGGGGGTGGGGCTGCGGGTGGGGGCTCCCGGGCAGTGGTTATCCGTTAAGGCTGCCTGGCCCGCACAGAGCACAGGCCTCCCGTGGCTGCCACTGCCCAGGCACAGCCCTGGCCTGGCCACCCTCTGCCCACTGCTTTGTGCAAGGGAGGGGCTCAGCTTCAGATTCCAAACACTGCACCCCAAGGGCCGTGGGCAGAGACCCTTTGCTCCCCCATACCCCCTCCCGGCCCAGGCATCCGGGGGGAGGAATCCTCTCCCCAGCGCAGGGCCACCCCAGGTCAGCCTTACATTGGGGGTCAGTGAAGGCCGCTCCCTCTGCAGAGTCTCCAAGGATCGCTCTGGGCTCTCCCGGTCAGCGGGGCCGCCTGCAGAGGAGAATGGTGCCTGTGGGTGCCGCCCCCCTGCCAGCACCCAGCGTGCCGGCCGCACCCCTTCCTCACCCCTGGTGCTGCCTGCCCAGCCCGGCGCTGTCTGCTGGGACCCCGCAAGGATCCCCATGTACAGACAGGGCCCTGGGGCGCTCCCACCTCAACCTCTGCTCCTTCCACCAGCATGGCCCTACCCTCCTCTGTGGGGGCAGAAGGTTCCAGGCTGCTGGGCCCCCTCCGAATGGGCCAGGGCCTGGACGGCCCAGGGCTCAGGACTCTGGGGTGGCAGGTGCCCTGAGGGGCTGGCTCCCCTAAACTGGCCGTGAGGGGGGACTCCGGGCTCGAGTCGCAGAGACTCCACAGTGAGCCCAGGTCTCTGCCTGCAGCTGACACCTCCCCCGAGCCTCTGACTGCAGCGCCCGGCTCCCTTGAGGGGCCGCCCCCTGGGCCAGGGCTCCGGGCTGGCGGGGCTCGCCACCTTCAGGCCGGTGGCCCCAAGCTCCGACCACCCCACCCTCACTTCTCTATTCGGTGCCCCTTCTTCCGCTTTTGCCCCTTTGGGAGCTGGGTCAGGCCTGACGCTGAGGAAGTCTTGTCTGGCTTCCCACACAGCCTCTGCGGTGCCCCCTAACCACCCCCCCCCCAAGCCCTGGCCCAGCGCCGGGCTCCTCCCGAACTCGGACCCCACCTTCCGAGCCAGCTCCTGCCCCATGTCACCTGCGGGCCACCTCCTGGCTTCAGGAGGCAGAGGGTGCGGCCGGTTACCTGAAGCCCCCAGCTCCCCCCCCACCTCCGACAGCCCCTCTGTCCCCTCCTGTCCCCCTTCCTGGTGTGGCACACCTGGGCGCCAGCTGGCTGCCACCTCCCCTGCTCCCTGCTCAGGCCTGGGGCTGGAGCTGGAGCTGGAGCTGGACACAGCCGGCAGGCCTGGCCCCGGGTTCGCATGGGGCTCTCGCTGGCTCGCTGGGGGACTCCGGGGGTCACTTCTCCCTCCCAGCCTCAGTGTCCCCAAGTGTGAAGTACACAGGGCAGGGCTGGAGGACACATCCCCAGGCACCAGCCAGCGGGGCTGCGTGGGCGAGGGTCAGGACAGGCATCAGCTCAGGGCAACCAGGAGGCCTGGGTGGCAGCCCCACCCTCCTCACCTTTGTCTGAGAGCCGGGCATCCTCCTCCAGGTCCCGGGGGATGGAGAGCTTCCAGAGAGAGATGGGCAGCTGGTCAGGACACTGCCCGCGGACCCGCCCCGCCCCCTGGGCTGCTGTCCCCTCACTAACCCCCTCTGCACCAGCCTCTCGGGGGGTCTCCGCGGCCCAGCCGGGCCCGGGCCCAGCGGGAAGGCCCCGACGAGGGCACGGGGTGGGGCTGCCGGGTCCATCCTGTCCTGAGCACACAGAGGCCCGCGGGCACCAGCTGCCCGTCCTCTGCCCGCGGCGGATCGGGAGGAGAGGGGACGGCCCAGCTCACCAGGGCCGCTGGCCGGCGGCCGAGCTCCTGGGACTTCCCAGGGACGCACGTGGGGCCGCGGTCCAGCGGAGGCTGTGGCCGGGGGCCGGCCCGGGGGGCGCACTCACCTCCTGGGAGCTCCTGGGTGAGCTGTCCTCCAGGTCAGAGCTCTGTGGTCAGAAGAGGGCCGGTCAGCAGGCTGCGGGGAAGCTGAGCCGCCTCCCGAGGGCTGGGGTGGGGGTGGGAGGGGTCCCAGGCCAGTTCTCCAGGGGGGGTCCCCCTCTGCCCCTCACTGCACCCAGAGCCACCTGCCAGGGGGCTGAGGAGGGCCCGGGACCTGCCAGGGCCACCAGAGGGCAGTGGCCGGGCCAGGCCAGGACTGAGGCTCTCCAGCGGTTCTCCCGGGCTCTGGGGTCCCTGGGGACATGCCTGCACCAGGGGACACCCCCCTATCTGCCGCAGCAGGGCCCCCGCGAGGCCCCCCGTGTCCCACCACTGCAGGGCTCCCCTAGAGCCCCCCTCCCATGTCCTGCAGCAACAGCCCCCCCAGAGGTGCCCTGTGTCCCGTGGCAGCAGCCTCCCCAGGAGGCCCCCCGTGACCCGCGGCAGCAGAGCCCCCAGGAGGCCCCCCGTGTCCTGCGGCAGGAGGCCCCCCGTGTCCTGCGGCAGCAGCCCCCCCCCGCAAAGCCCCCCGTGACCCGCGGCAGCAGGGCCCCCAGGAGGCCCCCCAGGAGGCACACCAGGACCAGCATCTCCAGCTGCTGCCGCTTGAGCCTGCCCTCGGCGGCCAGCAGCTGGCCCTCGCGCTGGAACAGCTGCAGCTGCAGCTCGTCCGCCTTCTCGCCCAGCTCCCGGGCCTGCTTGCGCAGCGCGTCCTTGTCCTGCAGGCTGCGGGCATACTGCGCGTGCAGCTGCTCCCGGGACGAGATGGCCTGCGGGGAGACCCTGCGTGGGGACCTGGACAGCCCGCCCACGCCCAGCCCGGGCCCGGGCCTCCTCTGCCCCATCCAGCAGCGCAGTGTCAGGGATCGTCAACGCAATGAAGGCTCGTGGCGGGAAGCGTGGGCCGTTCAGAGAAGGAAGGACATTAAAAACCTCCGCACCAGCCCGGCCGGCCTGCGTGCCGGGGCAGCCTGCACTTTGTCCCCACACGTGGTTTCATGCATCTGGGCCGTGGCCGACATCAACACCATGATGGTGTAGCCCTAGCCGGTTTGGCTCAGTGGATAGAGTGTCGGCCAAAGGGTCCTGGGTTCGATTCCCGGTCAGGGCACATGCCCGGGTTGTGGGCTTGATCCCCAGTGTGTGGTGTGCAGGAGGCAGCCAATCAATGATTCTCTCTTGTCATTGATGTTTCTATCTCGCTCCCTCTCTCCCTTCCTCTCTAAGATCAATAAAAATATATTTAACAACAGTGATTGTGCACAGCCGAGTAATATTCTTTAAAACGAATGTGTCACACTGTGCCGTGTCCCCCCCGGCCCCCTGCCACGGGAGGCTGAGCGTGAGACTGAGTGGACAAATGCGCCACAGCCAGACCACGTCCGGCTCAGCCACAGCCCACGACCACGGAGGGCAGGTTGTCTGCGGGGACTGCCCAGGAGGTGGGCGCTGTCTCCCGGCCACAAGGCAGCAGCCAACCAAGATGCCCGTGGTGTTTAGGGTTAAAAGTTATTTGCAAAACAAGACAGATGCTTCCAATTTTGTAAAATAAAAAACGAAGCTGTATGTATGTCGACAAAGTCTGGGAAGCCCAGTGCGAAGTGGACTTCCTGCAGCCGCCGGGCGGAGGTGGCCGGCGGTACTACCTTCATGCGCGTTCACATGTGCTCTTGTCCTTTAAAAGCCACTTGGAGCCCGGCTGGTGTGGCTCAGTGGACTGAGCATCGTCCCAGGGATCAAGAGGTCCCAGGTTCGATTCCCGGTCGGGGTACAACAAGCCCGGGTTCCGGGCTCGCTCCCCAGTAGGGGGCGTGCAGGAGGCAGCCGATCCATGTGTCTCTCTCATCGATGTTTTTATCTCCCTCTCCCTTCCTCTCTGAAATCAATAAAAATCTGTTTTTTAAAAATAATTTTAAAAAGACAGAAGTGAATAAATAAAAACTACTCTGACAACGACCCCCCCCCCCCACCCGCAGCCGAGCTATTGCCCGGGCAGCGCACGTGGATGAGGGAGCAGCCCTCGGTGCCCGCCCTCCGCGGTGCCCCCCCTCCGCGGTGCCCCCCCTCCGCGGTGCCCGCCCTCCGCGGTGCCCCTACCTGGTCCCGCTCGATGGCCACCTCTTCCAGCTGCTGCAGGATGGCCTCGATTCGGTCCTTGTACATCTTGGAGTCCTTCCGCAGGGCCTGGCACTGCAGCTCGGACACCTCCTTCTCCTCCAGGCACTGCGGGCGGGAGACGCCAGCTGGCCACACCGCCCGCGCCCTATCTGGGCGGCTGCGTGAGCCCCACAGGCCTGCCCGCCCTGGGCTTCCAGACCAAACCCTTCCGAGGGAGAGCGGGCAAGGGGTGGGGTGAGGAGCCGGGCCCTGGGCCTCCAGGAAGGGGTCTAGGGATGTGGAGCTGAGAGGGAAGGCCCAGGGCAGACCCTCCGCCCACCCCGCCGGGCCGGCCCCCTGCCCGTGCCCTGTCCCGCGTACCCGGGCGCGCAGCGCCTCGGCCTGGCGCAGGTCTTTGCGCAGGGCGAAGATGGCGCTGGCCTGCTCCTGGTGCTCCCGCAGCGCCTGCCGCCAGTCCTCCTCCAGCACCTGGATGTAGGGGCTGCTCTTGTCCGGCTTCCCCTCCTGTGGGTGGCGCAGGGCACAGGGCGGCAGGGCAGCGGCGGGGCGGGGGGAGGCGCCCACCCCGCCGGCCCCTGCAGCGCCCGCCCCGCCCGCCCCCACCTGGGCGGAGGCCTCCAGCTCCTGCACCCGGGCCTGCAGCTCCGCCTTCTCCTGCTGCAGCTCCCACAGCAGCTCCTGGCTGGGCCGCTGCTCCATGGCGTGCCGCAGCTTCAGCGTGTGCTTGCGCTCCACCTTGCAGTCGTCCTCCGCCTTCATCAGGCTGTGCTTGAGCCGGTCCACCTGCCGGCCGCAGCGTCAGCCCCGCCCGCCGCCCCCTGGACGGGCCCACAGGCGACGCCCACCACCGTCCCTGCCCGCCCTGTGCCGCCGCCCGGACCCCCGTGGGGACCAGAGGGCACTTCCAGCTGCAGGCCCTGCCAGCCCTGCCCCTCAACGGGGCCCACCACCGTTCCTGCCCGCCCCCGCCCGCCGCCCGGACGCCCGCGGGACCCAGGGCACCTCCAGCTGCAGGCCCTGCCAGCCCTGCCCCTCAACGGGGCCCACCACCGTTCCTGCCCGCCCCCGCCCCCGCCCCCGCCCGCCGCCCGCCGCCTGCCGCCCGCCCCCCCGCGGGACCCAGGGCACCTCCAGCTGCAGGTCGCGGTTGCGCATGAGCGCGGCGCTTTTCTCCTCGCTCTGGCGCGCCAGGCGCATGGCCAGGTCGTAGTTCTCGTCCTTGCAGCGCTTGAGCTCGCGGCCGCAGGCCTCGCACTCCTCCTTGAGCCGCTGCACGCGCTCCTGGTGCTTGCGCAGCAGGCTGTCCTTGACGCGCAGCTCCTTGATGAAGTCGTCCTTGGAGCTCAGCAGGGCCGTGAGGTCCTGCACCTTCTTCTGCAGCTTCATCACCTCGCTCATCAGCAGCTGCGTCAGGCCCGACTCCCCGGACGCGTCTGCAGGCCGGGCCGGGGTCAGAGGTCCCGTCCCCGTCGCCCGGCTCCATCACCCGGCCCTGGGCTTGCCCTGCAGCTCCCGGCTCGGCTCAGGGACGGTTCCCAGTGGCTGCGGCTCCCCGTGGAGGAAATGGACCTCGGTTCTGACTCCGCACCCTCCCCCCAGAGCGGGGATCAGCCAGGGCGCCAGGCCCCCTCCCCTTTCTCTAATTTTATCGTGATCTGGATCGTGAGGCGAGGGGACTGGGCTCCAGGGCCCGGGACCCACAGGCCCCTGACCTCTCAGGGCTCAGATGGTCTTCGGGCAGGACAGGCTCGGGGCCGCAAGCCGGCCTGGGCACCCTCACCTCCCACCTGCCCCTGACTCCAGAGGAGCAGACGGGAGCCAGGGCCAGACCTGCCCCCAGGTGGACCCTTCCCCGGCGTCTCTCCCCGTTTTATCCACTGGGAGACCCCACAGGGAGGGGCCAGCAGCCCTGCCCCCAGGCCCACCCCCCACGGTCCCCCGGCCCCTGGGTCCTGGCCCTGTGCCCCAGGCCCCGCCCTCACCGATGATCATGGAGAAGACGCGGGCGGGCTCCTTGCCCGTGACCTTCTGGTAGAGCTGCGGGTAGTAGAGCTCCAGGCTCTCGAGGAAGGCGACGTAGCCCCTGTGGCCCGTGCGCTGCAGGATGTCCAGCAGCGCGCCTGCAACCAGACAGCTGCTGGGGGCTGCGGGAGGGCGGGGCCGGCGCAGGGGGCGGGGCCGGGGCCGGGTCCAGGCGCCGCCCGCCCGCCCGCAGGGGCCAAGCCGGCAGGACAGGGCGGAGGCCGGGGTTCCCGCTCCCACGCGGCCACGGGCCGGCCCTCCCGGGGAGCAGGCGGCGGGCACTGACCCACTTTGCGCTTGCGGATGGCCAGGCTGGGGTCGCTGAGCACCTGCTCCTCGTCGTCGGGGCTCAGGACCTTGCACTGCCGCAGGTAGGGCGTGATGCGCGCGGGGTCGATGACGGAGATGAGCTTCACGCGGAAGCCCTCCAGGGCGCTCCAGCACTCGTCCTCGTTCTCGTAGTCGGACATGGCGGCGCGCGCGGCGGAGCCGGGGGCCACTGGGAGGACACGCGCGCTGAGCTGGCGTCCCAACTGGGACCAGGCCGCCACCTGGAGCCCGGCCGGAGCTCTGGGCAGAGGCGACCAGGAACCAGGCCCCGGCGTGGTCGGGGGAGTGTGCAGCCCCACCCACCTCCCGTCTCGGGGACCACAGAGGGCACGACCGCGGCCGGTGACCTGCGCCCCATCAGCTCACTGGCGGCGCCCCCAAGCCGTCCCTGGGCGCCCTGGCCTCTCTCCGGGGCCCCCTCTATGGTGAGGGGCTGGGGGGAGCCGCTGTCAGACAGGGGGAGTCTAGGAACACTGCCCTCCGACCCTGCCCTGCTCCTGGGCACCCCCAGTGCCATGGAGCCAGACAGCTGCCTCCCCCGGGGAGCTGCGTGGGTGCCGCCCCTGGCACTGCCCCCAGGCAGGTGAGGGCGGGGAGGCAGCCTTCGGTGCCCAGGCTGGAGCCAGAGTGTGTTGGCAAGGGACCCTCCCACCTTCCCAGCCCCATGACTTCCTCATTCGCCCAGTTAGCGCCCGCACATCCCGCTCCATCTCCTCCTCTCCTTCCGGGCCGGTGGCTGGTGATGCAACTGCCACCCAGCGGCTGCCCAGGGCTGGCGGCTCCGGGTGAGGCTCCTCGACTTTGCGGCTTGGGAAGGGTGGCCGGACGCCTATGGGGGAGCCAGGGCCCGCCCGAAAGGTGGCTTCGGCGCCTGCCCGTCGCTCAGGCGCCGGGCACCCTCTCGCCTCCTCTCCCACCTCCCCGAGGCGCCTGCTCAGGGCCTGCTCTCAGGGCTGTCACCTGGCTCTCTGACGGGACTGCGGCCGGCACAGGCCAAGGCAGGGAGCGGCCGTGCGGTCGGCCGTTGGGCAGTGGGGACAGAGACCGTGACCCAGCCCTCGAGACAGAGCCTTGGGCCCATGTGGGAAAGGCCACTCGTCCTGGGAGCTAGACCGCAGCTTGAGGCCTGGTGGCGGAGGCCTGGGCGGTGGCGGGGTCCCTGCCCGCTGCTGTGCCTGGGGGTGTGTCCCAGCCTAGCATTAGCCGGGCATCGCATCGGGGCGCTGAGGGGAACACGGCAGCGCCCACGCCCGCCCTGCCGCTGTTGCTGGTTCCCAGATGCCCCCAGGTGCCCTGCTGGGAGCGTCCCGGTGCCTCTGGGACCTGCTCCTGCACGTTTCAGAAGGGGGACCACCTACCTCAGGGTCCTGGAGGGCGCCAGGCAGCTGGATGCCCGTCAGCCAGCGCCACTGATTCAATGAGGGACGGGAGGTGCGGCCGCAGCCCAGCCGGGAAGGGAGGGAGGGACCCAGAGGGAGGGAGCCCTGACTTCCTGAAGCGGGACAGGCCCAGGTGGCTGCCTTCTGATTGGCCCGGCCAGGCGGCCCGGGAGGCTGGGTCCAGGGAAGTGGAAGTGGCCTGGGCTCCGAGGAGAGCTGGGGGCCCTCCCGCCCAGGAGGCCTGGCCTCCGAGCTCTCTGGGGGCCGCTGCAGCCACACAGGCTACTGGGGGCTTCCGGGCAGGAGGTGCCCTGTGCCCAGCATGTCCCACTTCAGCAGCTTCAGGGGTCCAGCCGCCAGGGACCTGAGGGGACCGGCCCAACTCCGGGCCCCCACACAGCCAGGCCGGCACACCCGTGGGTCACAGGGATGCAGCGTGCTGTGCGAGGGCAGGGGCTGGGAAGGCCGCCAGCCAGCGCCGCAGCCAGCACACCCTCCCCCTTCCCAGGAGCACCCCACTTTCCACCAGGACTCACTGGGATGTGACAGCCCTCCCTGTGGGCCGAGGGAACCCCAGGCCACCACCTCAGGGGCAGCCACACTGGCCAAGCAGAGTTGCCACCTGCCTGCCTTGGGAGGTGACAGCTACAGGACAGGCAGGATGAGCAGGTTGGGCGCCTGCCCTGCTCTGGCCCCGCCCCCCAGGTGCTGCCTCCCCTGACCGCTCCCTTCTGGGGGGGCCTCATCTTCAGTCCTGGCTAGTCTGCTCTGGCCCATGGCAGTCTGGTGCGGGGCTGACCTTGGGGGTCCTGGCACATCCGGGGGCTGCCGAGTCTGAGTGTGGGGGCAGGGCCCACCCGGAGGACAGAGCCCGCTGTCACACCCGGAGAAGCAGCAGCCAAGGGTCCCCTGGGGCCCTTGGGGGAGTTGACCTGGGGGCTCACGCCCAAGGCGGGGTGCAGCAGGTCTCCCGCAGGGAGGGGGTGGCTCCGCTCGGAAACGTGGCCCGTCTGTGTGGGTCCCCCACCCTGTCTCCCCACTTTGTAAAACGAGGCTGTGGGGGGCATTAAATAACAAACACGTCTCACTCGCAGGCACTGAGCTGGGAATCGGAGCGGAAAACAGCTGGGCGATCCCTGTGTATTTGGAAAATTTATTTTTTTAAAAATGTGTATGTATTGATTTCAGAGAAGAAGGGAGAGGAAGAGATAGGAACATCAGTGAGGAGAGAGAATCACTGATCGCTGCCTCCTGCACGGCCCACACTGGGGATCGAGCCGCAACCACTGAGCCACCCAGCCGGGCTGGAATGTCACAGGAACCCTGGAGAAGCCGTGGCACAGGGGGCAGGGGAAACCAGGAACTAGTGGGGAGAGCGCAAAGCAACACCACGTCCATGGCACCTGAGTGGCGCGTGGGCCCCGGCAGGTGTGACGCGTGACGGCTGGCGGGAGGGGGGAGCCTGGGGCCAGGACACGCTGACCCATCGCCGTTTCTCTGCTGGACACGGGACAGGAAGTCGTGGCGGCGTGGCGCTGGCATGGCGTGGTGCCCACAGGATGAAGCCGCACCGTGAGCCTCCGGTGCAGGTGAGCCCGAGCCGGGGCCCTGGGGCAGGCGGAGCCAGAGCCGCACGAAGGAAGGAGGCCGTGGGCTGCTGGGTCGCCGGTGTGGTCTGGACAGCAGGGGAAGTGGGTGCCCTGGTCCCTGAGGTGGCACCGAGGGCTGCCTGCCTCTGCTTCCCTGTTCTCACCCGCAGAGGCCCAGCCTGCTGCTCCCCGCAGGTCCAGGATACGCCCGGCCCTCTGCCCTCCACTCACTGCCCAGTATCTCAGACACAGGAGCCTACGGCTGCTTTTTAATGAAAAAATAGAACATTTATTAATTCCTTCAAATATGCCACTTGCACACAGGAGCAGCCGCGCCCCTGCCGCCAGCATGGTTACTACTGGCAGCGCCTCCCTGGGACCAGCCACCGTCTCCTGTGGCTGGCGGGGGCTGGCGGGCCCCGGGGGCTCCAGCTCCTGTGGGTGTGGCCGTGGGCACCGGGCCGAGCGGTCCTGGAACACAAGGACCCCATGGTGGGGGTGCTGGAGGCACTGGGCCTGGCGGGGGAGGGCGGGCCTCAATGGCGGCTCCTCTATGGTGCTCGCTCCCCAGAGCCCCTCTGTGAGGAGGCCTCCTGGGCCAGGTCTGGGGCGGGACCGGCAGCAGCACATCATGTGCCTGCCCTCGGGCTCACATTCAGGGGAAGACGGGAGGGGCAAGTGCCTCAGGACAGAGGGCTCCTCAGAGCGGTCAGGTCAGGGAGTGCGTCTCTGAGGAGCTGCCACTGAGCAGCCGGACGGGAAGACGGCAGGACAGGGACAGCAGGAGGGAGCGCCTGCACTTGGGCTGTGGCCGCTGAGCCCCGGCCCTCTGCCCAGGACCCTGCTCACACATCCCCCTGCTGAGAGCTCAAGCCGCCCCCCCCCGTCTGCACGCAGCCAGCAGCTGCCCGGGCTCACCGGCTCATAGCAGCCGCCTCCTCTTCCGGACGTGCCGGCCACGCCGGGTCTGGAGCACATCAAAGTCGTCGAGATCGTCCGCGCAGGAGGGGGCAGGGCCTGGGGCTCCCTGAAACGGGACAGCAGTGACCTTGCAGCCAGGACGGACGAGACGAGCAATGGGAACAGTGAGGAATGGGCTGAGGGAGCTGTGGACACCACACACAATGGGGGCGGGGGCCTCTTCCCCTTGGTATCTGGGTCCAGCCGGGTCTCCAGGGCTCGTCACCCAGAAGACAGTCCTGGGAGCCCTAGGCAAGGCCTCAGGCTGGAGTGAGCCCCAGGGAGGGGGACCCAGCCTCAGCCACAAGCCCCCGCCTCCCAGGTGTCAGCCAGCCCAGCAGCCACGGGCACCCAGAGGGGAGGAAGGCAGCATGCTCCCAGGACGCTGCCAGCACCGGACAGCCTCCCTGACGGGCACAGCGTCTGCCGTGGCCGGCACGCCTGCTCGCCGACAGCAGGGCCTGACTGCGGACTGCTGGGTGGCGCAGCACGAGGTGCAGGGACGCCTCCCGAGGGGTTCCTACCAGGTTCCTCGGAGGAAACGGACCCTAGACCCACCTGCAGCTCAGAAAGCCCGAGGGCGCAGTGCAGCGCCACCTGCAGGGCTGGGTGCACGGGGGGGGGGGGGGGGCGGTAAAGGGGGGGTGCGACACCCAGGGTGGGTGGGGGCCGAGGGCTCCCCGGGTCAGAGGCGGTTCCTTCCTCTCACAGCCACAGCGGCCAAGGGGAGGCGCCTCTGCACAGTCCGCACGCAGCCACGTCTCCTCCACACCAACCACTCTCCCACCACTTCCACATGCTGAGCCCTGCCCACCACCCTGGGCAGGCCACACGGGCGGGCAGGGCAGCGTGGGGTACAGTGGGGTGCAGCGCCGTGCCCATGGCCACCCACCTGCACCGGGGGTGTGGCCGCAGCCCCTGCCTGGGCACTGCCGCTCGCCCGGCCTGGCTGCCTGCTGCCATCGGAGTGCGCCAGCTCCTCCAGGTCCTCATCCTCGCTCCCCGGCGTGGGCCTCGCTGCTGACAAGGTGGTACGGATGCCGGGAGGGGGCAGGGTGGCCAGCAGCGCGGGCAGAGTGAAGGCAGCCAGGAAGCGGGCCTTCAGCAGCAGGTAGGCCGGGCTGTCCTGCAGCTGCTCCCGCACCCACCCCCGTGAGGCCTGCAGGGTGCCAGCTGCCCCGCCGGGCACCAGGGCTGCGGCTCTGTGCTCCAAGGCCTTCTTGTGGAGCAGCAGGCTGGACAGTGCCCGCAGGCCGCACAGGGCGGGGGGCTGGTAGGGCAGTCTACTGCCCAGCGGGGGCACACACACCCCCCGCTGCCCCCGGAGCCAGTCTTGCACGGCCGGCTCGCTCTCCTGGGAGAGCAGGCTGAGGTCCAGGGCATCCTTCTCAGGCCCGCGCTGGGGTGGGGGTGGCTTCTCCAACCCCAGAGGCGCCCTGGCCCCCCCTGGCTCTGCTGGGGACAGCAGCGTCCTTCCTGGGCTAGCACCGGGGGGCAGAGGCAGCTGGTGGGGCCCAGCTTCTGCAGGGATCTGGGGGGGGCGGGGCCGGCGAGAGGGCCTCGAGGTCTGCCCTGGAGGCAGGGCCTGGTTCTGCATCCTTGTGGGCTGGGCCCTGGCCTCCTGGAGTCTCCGTCAATGAGGGCAACAGAGTCACCGCCAGCCCTTGGGGGTTAGGGGTCGCTGCTGGCCCAGGGAGGCCCAGCACAGCTGGCAACGGCATGGGGAGCAGCACACTGCTGATAGGCAGAGGGGCGCTGGGGGCCGCGTGGGGCCCGCCCCTGAGGGTGCCCGGAGCTGGCGTCAGCCTGAGGGGCTGGACGAGCGGCTGAGCGGGGTTGGGAGCCGCAGGAAGCAAGGCTGGTGCCTCGGGCAGGCCCTGCCCCCAGGATGTGGCAGGGGCTGGAGACGGTCCGCGACTGTCCGGCTGGCGGCCCCCAGGGACCTGCAAGGCCACGGTGGGGACAGGAGCCCAGGCCAGGGCTTGCAGGGCAAGAGGCTGCATGGGTGCGACCCCAGAGCCTGGGGCGCTCGGACTGGCGGCGGCAGGGGCCCCCGGCCCAGACAGCGCGGACTTGGAGGCGCCCGGCCCTGTGGCTGGGGGGCCGCAGGAGGCCAGTGCGAGAGGGGGCTGGAGGAGTACAGGCGAGGAGACCAGCAGCTGGGGTGGGAGCACCACGGGGTCCTGGGCAGCCTTGCTGGCGCGGGCCTCCCGCAGCCGCTTCTCTCGAAGCAGCTGGAACACAGTCTTCACTTTGTGCGGGGGGCGGCCTGGGGCTGGCGGGGGCGCCGGAGGGGTGTCCTGGGGAAGGCAGGTCTGCAGCCCCCTGCCCGCTGCCCGCCTGGGTCTCTTTGCTGCAGCGCCTTGGGCTGTCACCTGGCTCGGAAGGTGGCCTGAGGGAGGACAGAACACACCACGGAGGTCCCGGTGCCTGTCCAGACCCACCTCAGCCCGCCCCGGCAAGAGGTCTCCTCGGGCAGCTGCTGGGCATGTGGGAGCAGGAGCCCAGGGCCCCCACATCTTGAACATCTTTTCTGCCTCCCGGGCCTGTGCTGGGGGGGCCTCAGGGTTTACCCACTGCACTCAGCACCCCCCTCGGCCAGCTAGGCTCACGCCCCTCAAACAAAACCCTCATCCGTTGTGGCCAGGCAGCTCCCCGTGGGGGACAGAACTGCCAAGAGAAAGGGAGAGGCAGTACCTGGGGTGCTCTGGGCACTGGGCGCCTGGAAAAGAAGGAAGAGACTCAGCACTCGGGGAGTCCCGGGGGGAATCCCTTCTCTTTTTCCTTTTTCACGTGGCCCCGCCCCCTTGTTCACCTGACTGCTCTCCCCTACCCGTTGTGCCACCACCAAGACCACGGCTCACTTCCTGCCCATAGAGGGGGACAAGGCCTGGCCCCGCCCCCCACCTGCAGCCAGAGGCTAGGGCCCAGCCTGGCTGGCCCTCCCCAGGCCCCTTCAGAGCCCATCTAGGTGGCCGGGCTGGGCTGCAGGAGAGGCAGGGCCTGGCTGTGAGACAGGAGGGCACAGGGGTCCGCGGCCTGGTAGGGGCACCACGGCCACAGTTGTCCTTGGACCACTTTGTGGTCTCCTCCAGTGGTGACCAGGCTCAGGACAACCTGTCCCTGATGGACCCTGTGGACTTGGCCACCTGCACCAGGGTGGTGGGTGTGAGAAGCTGGGAGCCGGCGGCTGCATGGGGGCCGTCTCTCCTCCCGGACGGTGGGGAGTCTTCGGGGCTCCAGGCCCTCCCTTAGCCCAGCCCCACGGGACCCCAGACACCCTTATCCCTGGAAAGAGCTGGCATCCGTTCTTCCTGGCTGGACCAACGCTATCTACACCCAGCACTGCCGAGGGAACGAGGGGAAGAGGAGCCAGGGGAGCCACGGCCGGCGCCCCCTCACTTCTCACCTGAGCCCCGGCCTGGGGCAGGGTGGGCGGCCGGGCCTTCCTCTCTTGAATGACCTCCATGCAGCCGGCAGTGTCGGTGTGGAACAGCTGAGGGACACACGGGGCACACACCACACACGTGTGACACGTGTGGCAGGAGGCCCTGCCCTGCCCTACCCTGAGCTGCCCCACAGCCCAAGGGCCACGGTGAAAGGGTCTGCCGTGGGGCCCAGGCCAGCCCCAACCAGTCCTCTCGGCACGGGTCCGAGGCCCAGAGGCGCAGGCCGGTCACTGGGCTGCCTGCCCGCCCCATCCGAGCCCTGGGGACAGTGTTCCCCACGCAGCCCCATCCCTTCCGGGTCCGGGCGGAGGGCACGGCAGGGACGCTGCCACTGACAGCTGCGGGCGCTGGCACTGTTGTCAGGGCCCACGGCTTTAGGAAACCGCACTGCATGAGGGCCGTCCACCGGCGCCCCCCACAGGCCAGGCACGCGGAGGGCGCTCTGCGGGCTCACCTGCATGAGGAGGGTGAACACCGGGGTGCTGGCCAGGCGGGCGTCCTGCAGCTGCGCCCCGATGCTGTCAGCTGGGGGACAAGGGCACATGTGCAAGGTGGCCCCGGAGCCTGGGTGCCAGGCAGGGAGCCCTGAAGAACCCCAAAGCCAGCTGCCACCCTTCCTGACCAGGGAGGGCAGGGGCCAGAGCGCAGGCTGTCCCTGACTGGGCCTCAGCTCGGCCTTGGGGCCAGGCACTCAGAGCGAGTGTCACAGGTAAGACGGTCAGACACCCAACCTGCTCGTGGGCCCGCAGGCCATGCTCACGGGGACACGCTCCTGCTGAGGCTTCAACGGCAGGACGACAGAGGCTAAACCCACACCCTCCCACAGGATCCACCTTCTAGGAAAACAAGGTGTCCGCAGGGCCCCCAGCCCCTCCCCCAGCTGGCCCCCAGAGCCCTAGAGCAGTACCTCGTGTGGGCGCCGCAGTGGGCCTCCTGGGAGCGCAGGGCACGATGATGTCGCCCACCCAGGGGCTCACGGCCATCAGTAGCTGGCGCCCGAGGCGCCTCTGCTGCAGGGCGTGTCTCCGGTGCTGCTGCCACAGCTGCCCCATGTGGGGCCTGGTCACAGTGCCGCCGCCGGGGGTGGTCCCCTGGGGTGAGCCGAACAGGCACAGCTTCTTCTGTGGGGGGAAGGCACCTGGGTGTCGCCCTCGCTGCCCCCCAAAGCTGTGTACCCAAGGGGGCAGGGCAGGGCAGGGCGGTGACAGCGTGCACACACAGGTGCAGGGCGGGGCGGTGGCAGTGTGCACACACAGGTGTAGGGCGGGGCGGGGCGGTGGCAGTGTGCACACACAGGGGCGGAACGGTGGCAGTGTGCACACACAGGTGCAGGGCGGGGCGGGTGGCAGTGTGCACACACAGGTGTAGGGCGGGGCGGGGCGGTGGCAGTGTGCACACACAGGGGCGGGGCGGGTGGCAGTGTGCACACACACGGGCAGGGCGGGGCGGTGGCAGCGTGCACACACAGGTGCAGGGCGGGGCGGTGGCAGTGTGCACACACACGGGCAGGGCGGGGCGGTGGCAGCGTGCACACACAGGTGCAGGGCGGGGCGGTGGCAGCGTGCACACACAGGTGCAGGGCGGGGCGGTGGCAGTGTGCACACACAGGTGTAGGGTGGGCGGTGGCAGTGTGCACACACACGGGCAGGGCGGGGCGGTGGCAGTGTGCACACACGGGCGGGGCGGGGCGGTGGCAGTGTGCACACACAGGGGCGGGGCGGTGGCAGTGTGCACACACAGGTGCAGGGCGGGGCGGTGGCAGTGTGCACACACGGGCGGGGCGGGGCGGTGGCAGTGTGCACACACAGGGGCGGGGCGGTGGCAGTGTGCACACACAGGTGTAGGGTGGGCGGTGGCAGTGTGCACACACAGGTGTAGGGCGGGGCGGGGCGGTGGCAGTGTGCACACACAGGGGCGGGGCGGTGGCAGTGTGCACACACACGGGCAGGGCGGGGGCGGTGGCAGCGTGCACACACAGGTGCAGGGCGGGGGCGGTGGCAGTGTGCACACACACGGGCAGGGCGGGGCGGTGGCAGCGTGCACACACAGGTGCAGGGCGGGGCGGTGGCAGCGTGCACACACAGGTGCAGGGCGGGGCGGTGGCAGTGTGCACACACAGGTGTAGGGTGGGCGGTGGCAGTGTGCACACACAGGGGCGGGGCGGTGGCAGTGTGCACACACAGGTGTAGGGTGGGCGGTGGCAGTGTGCACACACAGGTGTAGGGCGGGGCGGGGCGGTGGCAGTGTGCACACACAGGTGTAGGGTGGGCGGTGGCAGTGTGCACACACACGGGCGGGGCGGTGGCAGTGTGCACACACGGGCAGGGCGGGGGCGGTGGCAGTGTGCACACACAGGTGTAGGGTGGGCGGTGGCAGTGTGCACACACATGCACTCAGCGGGCAGAAGGGTGTGGTGGTGGATGACGCGGACAGGCCCTTACCTGAGCCTGGCCCCGGACGGTCATGTTGGTCTTGAGCATGTACCTGAGGGTCTCCAGAGGCACCTTCAGCAGCCGCCTCGCACCCTGACGGACAGACAGCGAGGCTGAAGGCAGGAGCCCAGCGCGGAGCCGCCACCTGGCAGCACGCTAACTCCTCACCCAGACCCCAAAGCCGGCACCATGCTGGTGAGGAACATGCTCTGAAGCCCAGGTGCCTAGGCAGGGCCTCCCCCAAGACAGGCACACGCCTGGCAGGCCAGCGGGACCGAAGCCACCTCCCTGACCACTGCCCTGCCCCAGCTCGGGGGGAGACGCTGCAGGAAGGGCTCCGGGCCTACGTGCCCTGAGCAGCTCTCCTGCGTGGCTTTCACAGCAAGCAAGTCGGGCAGTGAGGCCACGGCCTCGGCGGGAAGGCTGCTGCCGGGCCCCGTCCTGACACGGGTCAGGAGTAAGCCTCGTCAGAGCAAGGTGGGGGTGCTGCCCACACTTGGGGCACAGCCGGCATGAGATCAGGCCGGCCCACTGCCCTGAGCACCGGCCTGGTGGCTGCCAGGCGGCAGCATCCAGTCCCCGAGCCTGGGTACACCAGGGCCATGCCCACCTCGTTGGCCGGCCCCTCGGAGCTTGTGGGATGAGTGTCCTCGCAGGGCGGGGACCCGATGCCGCCCAGGCTGGCGCTGTGTGTCCGGGACGGGGCCTGTCTGCCCGCCTCCTCCACGTCCCTGCTGCCACCATGAGCAGCACTGGAGGCCCGGGGACGGCCGGGGGAGGCGGCTGAGCGTCCCGGGCAGCCCCCCGGCCCCAGTGTGTGGGCGCTCTGCCTGGCGGGAACCCACAGGTCCACGTCCGGCACGCTGTGCGGTGCTGGCGGCAGAGACTGGCCACCCTCCTGGGGACCCAGGGCTTCCTCCGGCTCCATCTCCGGCTCCGAGCCTCCGCTGTCCCCATTGCTGCTGTCGCTGCTGCTGCTGGCCTCGCTGCTGGAGCTCCACCGCACGCTGCGCAGGCGCCGCCGCCGCCGCCACCGCCTCTTCCCCTGACCCTTGTCCTTTCGTGAGAAAAGGGCTACGTGAGGCCTCGTCTCCTCAGGCTCAGCAGCGAGGGCACAGGCTGCTCTCGGGAGGGCGCTGCCCACCGGCCCGTCTCCCTCTGCCCTGGGCCACAACCAGAGCCCTCTCCTCTCCGCCCAGCCGCACCCCTCGCCCTGCCCTGGGCGGCGGGGCCTCACCCTGCCCATGATCTTCCACTTGCTCAGGCACTGGGAGCCCGTCCGGTGGGGCAGCTCCGAGGCGATTTTCTCCCAGTGGCCTGCGAGGAGGACACGGGGCAGCGCTCATGTCTGAGGACACGCCCTTGGCCGGGAAAAGGCTCTTCCCCGAGAAGCGGGCCCCTCGGGACGCGGTCGTCCCCAGAACGGGCTCCTGCTGCCCTTCCCGCTCAAAAGCTTCCCCGCCAGCAAAGCAGCCGGCGCAGCTGGGGACGGAGCGATTCGACGGGAAACGGCCTTTCCTAGGGAGCAGCCGCACGGAGGGGCCGAGGCGCCAGAACCGGCGAGCGAGGCCCCACTTCCCTTGCAGCTCACCTCCGCCTCCGTGTCCCCGTGACTGTGGCCTGGTCCGGGTCCGCGTGGTGGGACTCCACCACCTCCTGTCTAGAGCCGCCCGGGAGGGGGAGGGGACCCGAGCAGCCACGCGGCCGCGCCCGCAGGACTCACCCACGCCGTGCTTCTCTATCAGCTCCAGCAGCTGCTCCTCCTCCTTGGGGCTCCAGCGCCCCTTCTTCAGGCTGAAGTGCAGCCTCCGCAGGTACCTGGAGGCGACGAGGACACGCGTGTCGGGGCCGGGAAGGCCTGCCGTGCCCACACCACAGGTACACTGGACGGTCAGAGTGAAAGCTCGGGGGCGTCCCCGTCGGGAAAGGGAAAGACGCCTCTCAGACGGCGAGTTTGCAAACCGTGTGCCCGCGAAGAGGCCTGGTCTGGAGTTTACAACGGCCTCTCCGCGCCAGTGACCCGACAGGTCGCCCAGCGGAAACGGGCAGGGCACCGGGCACTTCCCCAGGGAAGGCAGCACACGGGGCACTCCCAGGGCAGCCGCGGGAAAGGCCGCTCACACCGGCGGGACACAGCGCCCCAGAAGCCCCGTCAGAACAGCAGGGCCTGCTGGCGAGGCCATGGAGACTGGGCCCCGCACGCGGCTGGGGACAGAGCGCGCGGGGCAGCCCCCGTGGAGGGGCGTCTGACGGGTCTCCGTGGGAGCCGGCACCCACAGGCCCAGGTGTGTGTCCGAGAATCGAGGACGCCGAGCGGAGCACCTCGCCCACTGTGTCCCTCTCCCAGGCTCCGGCCCACGGCGCTCGGCACGTCCCCACCCGTTTCTCAGGCAACAATACACTACCGCCCAGACACTGCCCACTGTCCTCCCATCCTCCCTGTCCAGGGCACGCGGGTGTGCCCCTCCCGGACGCCATGAACACGTGTGTCCCCCTCCTGGATGCTGGGAGCGAGGCGTGTCCCCTCCTGGACCCTGTGGACGGTGCTGCTGTGAACACAGTGTACAAACAAGTGTCTGAGTCCGTGTTCACATCTTCTGGGTGTGCAGGGGGAGGTGGGGCGGGTGTGCAGGCGGGGGGTGGGTGCGCAAGGGGAGGTGGGGGTCACGAGGCAGGAGGTGTGCAGGGCGAGGTGGGGGCGGGTGTGCAGGGGGATGTGGGGGCGGGTGTGCATGGGGAGGTGGGTGTGCAGGGGGGGTGGGTGTGCAGGGGAGGTGGGGGCGGGTGTGCAGGGGGAGGTGGGGGCGGGTGTGCAGGGGGAGGTGGGGGCGCGTGGCGGTGGGTGTGCAGGGGAGGTGGGGGCGGGTGTGCAGGGGGAGGTGGGGGCAGGTGTGCAGGGGGAGGTGGGGGCGCGTGGCGGCGGGTGTGCAGGGGGAGGTGGGTGTGCTGGGGGAGGTGGGGGCGGGTGTGCAGGGGGAGGTAGGGGCGGGTGTGCAGGGGGAGGTGGGGGCGCGTGGTGGCGGGTGTGCAGGGGGAGGTGGGTGTGCTGGGGGAGGTGGGGGCGGGTGTGCAGGGGTAGGTGGGGGCGGGTGTGCAGGGGGAGGTGGGGGCGGGTGTGCAGGGGGAGGTAGGGGCGGGTGTGCAGGGGGGTGGGGGCGGGTGTGCAGGGGGGGGTGGGGGCGGGTGTGCAGGGGGAGGTGGGGGCACGTGGCGGTCCTATTTAATTCATGAGGAGTCCCCACAGCACATTCCCACCCGTGGTGTCCAGGTCCCAGTCTCTCCATCTCCTTGTGCATGAAGTGGTCACCCCTGGGGGTTTGACTTGTAGTCCTGAAAACATGGAGGATGTGGGCCTCTTTTCATGTGTTTAATCTTTGGAGAAACGTCTGTTCAGGCCCTTTGTCCATTTTTGATTTGTTTTCTCTGCTGGGGAATAGGCTTCATTGTGGGGGGATCAAAATACCCTAAAAATGACGGCCACGACTCAGTGCTCACACCAGAAACCACAGGCCGCACGTGCGGAGAGGGGGAGCTGGGTGGCAGGGGAGCCACGCCTCACAGAGCGGCCGGGATAGAAGCCAGCCCAGAGGAGGGCTCGGCGAGCTGGGGGAGGAATCGCACCAGGGCTCAGGGCGCCTGCCTCTCAGGGACCGTCCCCACTGGAGTCTGAATAAGCTGCAGCTCGAAGGTAAAGAGCTGCCCCACTTCCCAACTGGGTCTCCCCTGGGCCCCAGGCCGCCCCGGCCAGAGCGCCGGCCTGGTCCCCGCGCCCACCCGGACTGCCGCACCCACAGGGCGCACTCACCGGTCCCGGCACTGGGCGTCGCTCCTCCCTGGCACCTCCTCCCGGATTTTAAACCAATCGTGCTCCCCGTATTTGGCAACGGCCTGAAGCAACTTCTGCAGGAAGGACAGACAGATGGGCCTCTGCAGTAATCACAACCCCCACTTAGTCCGCTAAGGGGCCACCTGTGTCCAGGTGCCCTTCCCAGGAGATGGCCCTCCCGGCCCCCACACCTACCGTGTCTTCCTCGGGGGTCCAGAGGCCCTTTCTGAGGCGGGGGTCCAGGCTCTTGGTCCACCGGTAGATGAGCTGCATGGAGTCCCTCCCCTCCATGTAGTAGACAACTGGGGGCAAAGGGGCCTCGTGAACTTGCCCCTCCCGGGTCCCCCAGGAAGGAGCAGCCATCACCACGGAGCATGGAACCGGGACCCCTGGGGCAGCCGGACCCTCCCTTCTTCCTCCTGCCTGGCCTCGCCACCGCCAGACGCCCGCCGTCCCTGGCCTCCCGTCGGCGGCCTGGCCGAGGGCGCACTCACTGCGGCGGTAGGGGATGTGGTTGCCCACGCGCATCTCCTGCACCAGCTGCGTGAGCATGCGGTCCTCCGCCTCCGTCCACGCCCTGCGCCTCAGGGCCTTGTTGTGCTGCTGGAACTGCTGCAGACACTGGAAGGCGCTGCGCCGGGTCTGCGGCCACACCAGGCGGAGGCTGTCACCGGCACACCGCGTGCAGGGGCGGCCGCGCACAGCGGGCGGAGGCGCCATGCGGGTGAGGGCATCTGGGCACCGACAACCCACTCGCTCCCAGCTCCCCGCCCCGGGATAGCAAGCGCTCGGCAAGAAGACACCTCAGAGGAGTCACCGGGACACTCCGTCTACGTGACATCCAAGCTGCACGCTGCCTCTCAGCTTGGCGCCCGCCGTCGCCCCGGGGCTCCAGGTCCCGGCAGCACCCACACCCCTGCGGTCTGGGGGGTGCTCACCCCCAGCTCCTCGGCGATCTCCTGCCAGTGCAGGTGGCCGTGCTTGGCCGCGATGGCCTTCAGCTGCTCCAGCTCCGGCCTGGTCCACTCCTGCTTGTTGATGCTGGGGTGCTCCCAGTTCTGCCAGAACTTCCGGATCTCCTCTGCGCTGCGGCCGCCCTCAAACTGAGAGACCCCGTGAAGCTGTCACTGGCAGGGGCCGTGCGGAGAGAGCGAGCGCTCCATCCAGGCGCCAGGCCTCGTGCAGCCAAACCCATAGGCTTGGCTCTAAATGCAAAGCGACTCCGCACCCGCCCCCTTCAGCAGAGGCGGGGGGGGGGGGTGTTTGTGTGCGGGAGGGGGTGCGCCGAGAGCCGCCCCAGTGCTGGCCACGGCTCACGCTGGGTCTGGTGGTGGCCACGGAGCGTGCTCCGACTTACGTTAACGTTGGAAATCTTCTCCCAGTCGTGGCTGTCCAGCCTGCTGCCCAGCAAGGCCTCCTCCGGGAGCTGGCTGCAGAGGCGAGGGCACCGGGTCAGGCCGGCCCCTCGCCCGTCCACGCCACCCGGCACCGCGTCAGGCCGGCCCCTCACCCGTCCACGCCGCCCGGCACCCACTCACTTGATGTGACGGATCTCCTCCTCGGCCTTGCTGCTCTGCTTCTCTAGGGCCTCCCGCTCCGCCTCGCTCGTGGCCTTGCTCAGCTTCTGCTGCAGGTACTCGAGCCTGTGGGCGGCAGAGGCCGGGTCGCTGTGGGCAGGTGGCTCCCACGGCACAGCAGCAGGGCACTGGCTACGAGCCTGGCCGGGGTTCGGACCCGCAGGCTAGTTCACCTCCCGGACGGCCGCGGCTCCTCGCCCGCAGAGGACGCGGCGCCACCCCCGGCTGTCACGTCAGCAGCGAGTGCAGCAACGTGCTGACGCGGGCGGTAACTGCGGCCGCCCCACCTGCCAGAGCCCAGTGACCAGCTTCCAGCCGAGTGCCAGCCCACGCACATGCCGCTTCCAGAACAGTTCCGAGAGCCCACCTCCCGCAGCCCGTGGAGGGCTGTGACCGTCACACAGGTCAAGGCCTGAGGCCACAGAAGGCCCTGGGCCCCCTGGCTGGACCAGGTGCTGTGATTTGGTCACATGACGTCACCCCATCAGCACACACAAAGCAGGTCTCGTGAACGGTCCCCATTTTCACAGGTGGACACCGAGGCCCAGACCAGGGAAACTGCCTCAGCGAGACCAGCACTGTGGGGGTTCGGCCAACCCGCTTCCATACTGGCCTCCAGCCGCTGCCGCAGGGGACCCGGCAGGAGGGCCCGAGACTCCGCCAAGCCCAGCGGCTGCTCGGCGAGGCCCTGGGGACTCACTTCAGTAGCTTGGGCTGAAGCAGGCGCTGCAGGCGGCCGCTCACCACCGCCTTCCTGAGCAAGGCCTTCTCCCAGCTCTTCCCTGAGGAGAGACGCGACTCAGCGGGGCTGCCAGGGGCCGGCGCCTCCCCGGGACCCGCGCACGATGTCAGCTCCAATTTCCACGTTCAGTCAGAGGAAGCGGAGGGCAAACCACCCAGCCGGGCCCCCCGCCAGGAGGCGTCCCCTCCGGGACCCCGCTCAGTGTGGGAGGCAGGGCTGGGAGTGGCCCGGCCCAGCGTCCGGCCAGGAGGGAGCGGAGAGCCACCCGCGCCCCGGAGAGGGTGTGGGAGGCGCGGTGCCGAGCGCGGCCCTCACATTTGGTCACCAGGAGCTCCTCAAAGGTCTTGATGCCCTGGCCAGCCTTCTCCCGCGCATCCTCATTGGCAGGAGGCCCCTGTCCAAGAGCACGGCGTCACGATGCGGACTCAGGACCCCTTCTCCTCCGCCTCCTCCAGCGGCCGGGCCCCATGCCAGGCCTGACCCTCAACACCTGGACCTGGAGCAGCTGCCTCACTGGGCACCGGGCACCACCCACCGGCAGAGGGTGGCGAAGAGGGGAAAGCTGCCACCAGCAACACCGGGTCCCACCACCAGGACCGGGCAGCCCTGCCTAGCGGGCCCTCGGCCACCCCTGGAGGCCAGGCCCTGGGCTGACCCGTGGAGCAGCCGGCCGGCCCCACACAGGAGGGGGCCCCGGCTTTCTCCGCGGGGCCCGGGAGGGGGCTAGGATGCTGGAGACCACCGCCCTGAAGACCACAGGAACTCACGACAGGCGGCGGGGGTGCGCCCGTCCCACGGACCCGGCGCCTCGGACTCACCACTCCGGTGACCTTGTCCTTGAAGTAGGGCTTGAGGAAGTGCCCGACGTACAGGTTCAGGGGCAGGCTCTTGCTGTCCTTCAGCCGGGGGCCTTTGGACCCTGCCAGGTCCCACATGACTTCCTCCTGTGGACACGAGGGGCCCGTGGGAGACCCGCCCGGTCCCGGGAGGCCTGGCGGGGTGCGCGGGCCGGACCCTGTCCTACCTGCTGCTCCTGGTTCTGGGCCAGCAGCAGGCTGACCTCCGCCAGCTTCTCCTGCAGCACCAGCTGGTAGACCATGTTCAGCTGCAGGCAGGTCTCCGGGTCCTCGGGAAGCGTCTTCCCCTTGGGGTCGTCCTCGTCATTGCTGGCTCCGTCCCACCTCTCTCCTTCCTGCTCACCGCGGAGACTGCGGGTGAGGAAGCGCGGCCACCAGCGCTCCCGCCCTCGGGCCCGCGACCCAGACGCTCGACTGGCAGGACCACCCTGACGTGAACTCCAGGGCACCCGTTCCCTCATGGAAAACTCATTTCAGTTTCTAGGAAGGGGGGGTGGGTGTGTGCGAGAAAACGGGGGTGGGGGGGTGGTAGTTCCTTTCATTTCTGCTAAACTTGGACCCTGAGACGGCTGTGACGTCCTCACAGGCAGGTGAGGCGACAGGCGGCAGCAGCGCACGCAGCTAGAAAGCGGGAAGGCAGTGGGTCTGAGCAGCGAGTCAGCCCACAGGGGGGCCTCAGGGGCCCGCCCGCCGCTGGGACAGGAGGCGGCGCCGCTCCTACCGACGGGGTGAAGAAACAAGCCAACTGCGGAAGTTCCCCAAAATCACGGGAAATTCCCGAGTGACTGAGGAAGAGTTAACAGTCGCCAGGCCGAGCGACTCCTTGCCGGACACCGCTCTGGGCGCTTCTGTGTGCGACGGACTGTGCTGTGCCTGCCCCCCCTGCACAGGCGGGGAGACCGAGGCCAGGTGCCCGCTGCCTGCCCTCCGTGCGTGGTGTCGGGTTGAGAGGAACGAGGGCTTGGGAAACTCGGAAAGGGTACACACCAACCTGCTGACGGTTTTAGTTTGACGATACAAACCGAAGCAACCACCACGCGTTGTTTTTCTATCGCAGGAACCCCCTCCCAGCACCCGGCCAGCTCAGGGCGGTAGTTACCGAGACGGGGGGACCAGCAGCGGCAGAGTCCTCGTCGGGCAGCGAATCTGGGGACACAAGCACACCGCTGCGACCGCCATGCGAGCAGATGGCTGGCAAGGGGCCGCCACAGGCGCCGACCCGCAGGCCCGCCCCCCGGGCAGCTGCCGGCCAGGGAAGGGCTGAAGGACCTCAGGGTGAGGCTTGCGTTGCTGGACCTTCCCTCCCCGACAGCACCCGGGAGCTGAGCACCGCTCGCGGGCCAGGAGGCAGGACTGGACAGGGCAGGTCAGTGAGAAGGGAGACAGAGGCCCAACACGAAGCGCCCCAGGCACGCAGGGGACAGGGACTGTGGGGACAACCGGGGAGGAGACAGACGCGGGCGTCCTGGGAACAGGTGAAAGAAGTGGGGCCTCGGAGCTGAGCCTGGGGCGGAGGAGAGGGGGCAGGGGGGGGCCCTGGGCAGCTGGGCCACTGCAGGCAGGCCTCTAGCAGGAGCTGTGAGAGGGGTACCCAGCCCCAGGGGACCCAGGAGGGGGCAGCTGTTTGCGCCCATGGAATAGGGGGCCAGGGGACGGGGGTCCTCAGCGGCGGTGGCTGCTCAGCCCGGGGTTCGCCCAGGACGGCCTGATGCAGGCGCCCACCACGGGCGGCTCGGCAGGGCCAGGGGCTGAGGGAGAAGGTGTGGGCAGAGTCCGGTTCTGGGGAGAACGGCTGGTCCTGCAGCACCGCGCGGCCATGGCCCACAGGAGCCGGCGCCCGCTCAGCAGGAGGAGGCTGCGTGCCTGGAGCTCACCCGTGTCCCCCGCCTCGGAATCCGAGTCCAGGCTGGACTCTGACACCTCCGCATCGAAGCCCGAGGGGCCGGGGCCCAAGATCCGCTCCAGCGCCTGGATCTCCTGCGTGATCTTCTCTCTCTCCGCGTCCACGTCCATGGTTTCTGCCGCCGTCAAACGACACGCCACGGGCGTCAGAGACGGAGAATGGGGTCCCCTCTCCCCCCGACCGCGCCCGCAGGGGCGGCAGGCGCCCACCGAAGCCGGCACCGGGCTCCCGGAGGCCTGGCTGGGGGCCGGGATGAGACCGACACCCCCATCCCCGGGGAAGGCTGTGACCAGCACGTGGGGGGCGGGGCGGGCACCAGCAGCACCCCAACGCCTGGCCCGGCTCCCCACAAGCAGCCCGGGCGCTGGCACCCAGTGCAGACGCGCAGGGCGTGGGGCTGTCGCCAGGGGGCGGCTGGCGGGTGTCCGCTCGGCGCTGTGACCAGGTGGCCGGCACCCCGAGCAGCGCCGGCCCGCGGGCCCCGTCCCCCCGCACCCTGAGCCGCACCCGTGGTGGCCGACGCTGAGCGGACGCCGGCGGAGGCCCAGGGGCACCGGCCCGGGACCCCGAAGGGGGAGGAGGCGGGACGGAGGGACGGGGAAGCCCCGGCGGGGGCAGCGCCCGGGAGCGCAGCGCAGACCCGGGCCCCGAGCGCGCGAGAGGGGCGGCGCCCGCTTTACCCCGGATGCGCTTACAGACGGAGCTCCGTCCCGGGAGCCGCCGCCGCAGCCGCTGCCACGCTTCCGGCAGCCGCGCGACTTGGATCCCGCGGACCGGAAGTCCCGCCTCCGAGGCCGCGCACCCGGCGCGGGGGACGCCGGGAGGAGCCCTGGGCGGCGGGCAGGCTGGTGCTGCCCCCATGCGGTCGCCCCCGGCACTGCCCGCGTGCACGGGCCGCCTAGCCGGGCAGCTGGGCGGGAGGCGGAGGGGCAGCTGGGCGGGAGGCGGAGGGGCCCGGGGTCCCCAGCCCACAGCGCCCCCCGCAGCCGCGCGGCCCGCAGTTGGTACCTGTTGGGCTCCGTTCTTCCCTGTGAATTGGATCCAGGGTTCCGGATGAGCCCCCGGAAGGAAACCCGCCAAGCGCCGCGGTGCTCCTGGCCAGGCCGGGTCTCTGCAGGCCTGCAGGTCAGAGGGTCAGCCCCGGGCAGGGCTGGACGGCCCTGCAGGTCAGAGGGTCAGCCCGGGCAGGGCTGGACGGCCCTGCAGGTCAGAGGGGTCAGCCCGGGCAGGGCTGGACGGCCCTGCAGGTCAGAGGGTCAGCCCCGGGCAGGCCTGGACGGCCCTGCAGGTCAGAGGGGTCAGCCCGGGCAGGGCTGGACGGCCCTGCAGGTCAGAGGGTCAGCCCCGGGCAGGCCTGGACGGCGTGGGCGGGCGAGTCATTCCTCATAATGAGGACCGCTCCGCTTCACCAATTGGCGCGGTCTCCTTGCGCAGAGGCCATGCTAATCTCTACCGTCCAATGTAGTGTCTGTGCGGGCAGCTAACACGAGGGTCTTGGGAGATGACTGGGCCCCCCTTCCCCCAAAGGAGCGGGTCTCCCCGTGGGGCGGCGGATCAGTCTGCACTGAGGTGAGCCCTGGAAGGGCAGAGCATGGGCGGCTCCCACCTCCGAGCGGCTGAGGTTCATGTGACCTGTATGTCCACGGCTTCTCCTGGGGAACACTCCGAACTATGGAGAGGATCGGGTAGTGAAGCCTGTCCGCCCGGCCCTCCGCCCCGCAGCACGCGGGGGGAGGGGGCTGAAGGGCGGGTGCTCTGGGTGCTCCCCAGTTTCAGGTCCAGCCCAGCTGTGGGCAGGGGGCACCGCTGGTGACCTGCTGTGCCCCTCCTGCAGGACCCCAGGAGGCAGCCCCCCCGCCCCCCGCCTTCATAGGTCTCCCAGAGCTGCTGTGTGAACACAAGAGAACCTCATCCTGGCATTTCCTACTACACGGCATGTCTGCAGTCGGCAGAACCCGCTTACTCTCCACCCCCCCCCCCGCTGGAGCACGTGGGTCAGGTGAGCTGAAGGGTGGTTCACTGGGATTTCTGGAAGGCTCTTGCCTGTAGCCAAGTTCAGGTCTAGCAGTTTAATCATCTTTTGAAAATTCAACTGCATGATCTCCAAGAATGCTCTAACTCCAGACCCAATCGGTCCAGCGCCAAACCTGCAGCTGCTCTCGGTGGCAGCAGTGGTCTGAGCTCCCCGGGCCGCACAGACCACCCGTAGGACAGGGACGATTCTCAAGCACAAGGAACTGGCCGAGTCAGAACAAAAGGGCCGAAGCATGTGCATTTAGAATTTATTAAGAAAGCTGTCAATCTGAACAGGAGGGAACATTTATCTTAAAAAATAACATCTGCAGGAAAACAGCACAAGGCACTGAGTGCACGCCACGCCTCCCCCGTCAGGAGGGCTGGAACGGCAGCGGAGCCTCTGCTACCCGGAGGCTCTGCACGTCCTCTGGATCCGACTTCATTATACAAAAGGCCGCTTGGAACAGGTACCAAAACCCTCCATCCAACACTTCCCAACCCGAGGCCCGAGAGGTGTGTTCTGACGGCTTCACAGTGTAGAATCTGTGCCCACCTTGGTCCCTGCAGGACAGCAGCGTCCGACCACACGGTGCCCACACTCGGCCGCCATCGCAGGCGCCCTGGGAAGGCCGCAGGGTGGGCTGAGCCGGGGGCACTGAGCAAAGGCAACAAGGCACGCGGCCCTGTCCAAGGCAGTCATTTCCTTTCGGCTCGTTTAGTGTTTCCTTTATGTGGGAAATCAAGGACAATCGATCGGACTTAGAATGAACGTTCTGGAACAAGAATGGAAGACTCGTATCACAGAACTGCTGTTTCCATGTTCAGCACTTAAAACCATGGGTGGCTTTTATAAGCACGCCTTCCAGTGGGTCATGGTCTTAATGCGGGGGTTTGCGCAGGAGCAAGGGCTGCATGGACAGAAACCTCGGTGACGCTCGCTAGTCCGCTGCTCCTCGCTGCGGCGAGCTAAGAATACTGTTCTCAGTCGTGAATTAGCATCTCGTGATAAACAGCTTTACTGGGGAGACTGCGTATTTAAAGACACAGTGACATGTCACATCCCGTGAGCGGAGACTGCAGGATGTAAACAGCTGCGAGCTAGAAGCTTCTCAGGACTCCTCCTCCCCGACCTCCTTGATTTCAGAGATTCTGTCTATAGATTTAAGGATTTCAGCAACAAGGTTCAGTGTCTCAGCTCCGGAAACCAGCTGCCTACGAGGAAAACACTGGCATCACGAACTGCAACCACACTGATCAAGAGAACACGAGGGACCAGCAGACAGACTGGAGACCAGCGCGGTCCTCCAGGCCTCGGCTCTCCCCTGAAGAGGCCTCGCCGTGAGCACGTGGGCACCCCACCCACTAGACACCCCTGCTGTGCACCCCGCTGCCTGCAGCTCAGCCAGTGGGAGGAGGGTGAGGACTGTTTGTGACCCCTGCTGTCTCCCAGGAGCTCACTGAGCAATTTGTGGGGGCAGGGCGGACACGGGATGGGAAGGGATTTGTCGTAACGCCCACGCCTCTCAAGTAGAAACAGCCATCACCACGCAGAAAGGTGGAGCCTGCTGGTGCGTACACCGTGGCCTCAGGCCAATGGGCCCGTCAAGCGCAGCCCATCCTGAGCCGAGCCCCGCTCTGTGCGCGTGTGCTCACGGTCTGAAATGGCACTGAGCCGGCCACCCCGCCTCCTGCCGCTCACTTGATGGAGGTGTGCGCGTTGCTCATGACCATGCGCAGGTTCTGCAGGGCCACGTCTGTGTTCTGCTTCACCACCGTCAGGCTGGCGCCCTGGCCCGAGCGCAGGGCCTCATTCTCCCTCTTGAAGTTGGAGACCTGCGCCTGGGGTGGGGGAGCGGCCGTGAAGGGGTTTTATGGTCAACAGGGAGCAGCCACGCGCTGTCCACCTAACGCCAACAGGGCACCGTGGGAGAGGAGAGCGCCCGGTCCCACCACGGGCCCACCCTACCGGGGCTCCCAATGTGCTCCTTTGCTCCAGTCTGTCCTGGGCAGTAGCCCATGGGACTGAAATTTTATAAAACTGGACGTGGCCGAGGAAGACTGAGCCGGGGCCTTGGTCTGCACGGAGTTTGCCCCGCCCGCCCGTCGGGGGGAAGAGCCCATCAGAGGCTCTCTGGTGTCTTTTCTGGACTCACTTGAACCCACAGAGACGTGGAGCTCGGGGCCTCCCGGTTACCTGGAGCAAGCTTATGTCTTGTTTCAATTTCATGACGTGACTTTCTGCCTTTACTGCACGTTTCTGTTACCAAAAAAACAACACAAAAGCATCAGCGGCAGGTGAAGTGCACACGGTGCCCTCGCCCGGTGCTCTGGCCGCTCCCGCCGCAGGCAGACCCACCTGTGCCTCAGCTCCGAGAGGGACCCTCACAGAAGCCCCGCCCCTGCTGGCTGCTGCGACCACCTGGGGCAGAGCCTGGGTCCGCTAGTGACACACCCGCCGCCGCACAGCCCTGCCCACCCGTGCGTACGGTCATCAGCTCCAGGTTCTGCTCCACCTGCTGGACCACGGATTCCAGGTCGTGGTAGTCACTCTCCTCCTTGATCATTTTTGCTTCCAATTTCCGCTCCAGCGTCCTCACCCTGGCAAAGAACACCCCGCGTCACCCGTGGCTCTGCGACCAATTCCGGGGCTGCTTCTAGAGGCACTTCGGCTGGGTTGGCTCGGTAACGGCCACGAGTGCCCACTGTTCGGAACAAGCCGTGTCAGTGAGGCGCAGGCGAGGCGACACCCTCAGCGGGGTCTGAGGGAGCGCCAGCCATGGGCCCTCAGGGGTCTGTCGCTCGGTTGGGATGTTTGAAATACACGGACACAGCAGGGAAACGTGTCTGCTGCCAAGGCCCGACACAGAACAGGCCCTAGCCCGAACCCCAGCCCGTGTACGCTGCTCACAGTTCCTGTCAACCGCCTGGCTCGCCCTCACGCAAAGCTTACATCTCGGTTTGCGTCTCAGAGAAGCTCTGCACCTCCGTCAGCTTCCTCCTGAGCTTCGAGTTCTCGTCTTTTAGCTGCAGAGAGGAAGTCCTGGTTAGGAACTCAGCGTGTCCCCCGCAGAAGGGGGTGCGGTGCGGTGTGGCCTGGAACCGCCCGGTCAGAAGTGCCCTGGAGTCCACCCCGGACTGTGCAGAGCACGGGCATCACGTGGGGCCGGGCAGACTCCAGTGTGCTCACGTGGTGCATTTGCAGGCTGCTTCAGACTTTCTAAGACTTTCCTCTACTCGGAACACTGGGCAAGATGCTGAAGCCAACCCGTGAGCAGCCCCAAAGGTCCCCACTCTGCTTGGTCCCTTCCTGCACAGCCGCTGTTCCCGCCGCACCGGCAGCCTGGGAGCGCGCTCCTCGGAGACGAGGGAGCAGGCTGCTGTGCAGACTGTCTTGTCCTGGAGCCAAAACCCGGGCCCCCGAGGACGCCAGAGGCTCAGTTGTTCTCCAGGAACACCGCTCTGACACGGCGGTTCCCAGTGCCAGCGCAGCCCCTCACTTACTGCTTCGTAGCTGATCTGCAGCGTCCGAAGGTGCCTGTCCCCCAGACACTCTCCGTGGGCGGCAAAGTCTGCACTGGGACTCGCCACGGGAGAGACTCGGGAGTCGGAGTCACTCAGTGTCCACGGGGGCAGGGACTCGGGCCCTGCCAGCTCCGAGGGGCTGGAGAAGAAGGAGATGTACGTGCTGCAGGGCGACGCGCTGGCCGGGACCCTCGAGTGCGTCTGCTCCATGGCGGACGGCAGGTAGGCGCCGTTCCACCCGTCCTCATCCTCGTCCTCGTCCAGGAGGTCGCCAGCCCCTGTTGGGTCTTCGAAAAACGGCTGCTGGAAGTCCAGGCCGAAGCCCACGGGCTGGGAGGGCGGGGAGCTGCAGTCGAGGCCCAGGGAGTGCCTCGTGGC
Source organism: Myotis yumanensis (assembly GCF_028538775.1). NCBI lineage: Eukaryota > Metazoa > Chordata > Mammalia > Chiroptera > Vespertilionidae > Myotis > Myotis yumanensis. The sequence continues at coordinate 1,270,824 of NW_027223763.1, forward strand.
TTCCTAAGGACAGGGCGGGGCGGGGCTCAGACGCAGGAGCCAGCACAGGCCTCTTCCTGACGCCCAGGCAGGAGCTCAGAGGCGCCATCTGCCCGGCCAGGACCACGACGGCCCACCCAGCTCCCGCCTCGCTCTCCCACCCTGCGGCCTCTCCCAGGAGCCTGCCATCAGGAGACAGCCCTGCGGCCGCCATGAAGCCGGAACGGCGGGCTGACCTGCGCGTGGAGCCGGCTGTTGGCCGCGTCCTCCTTCAGCAGGCTGAGGTTCTTGGTTTTCAGGAACTCCTTAAAGGAGAACGGGTTTGCCTCTTCCAGGTCCGCAAGCTTCTCATCTGAAATAGCGACAAAGACCTCAAGTGTGAAGCCTCAAGCTCGTCCAAAGGGGACTCCCTGTTCACTTGTCTTGCCGGACACAACGCCACCTAAAATAGGGAGCCACGCGAGTCGCTGCCCCAGAGCTCAGCGCTGGCCCGTGACACGGGTACTTCCTCTCCTTCCCACCCCACCCCGCGGTTCCCACACCTCGGGCGCAGAGGCCACGTGGGTGAGGATGTGCCTGCACTCCCACTCCCACAGGGCTGTCCCAGCTCCAAAGGCCCCCAAGCTGGGAATCACCGCCCCGCCTCCGCCCTTCCCCTACTCACCCACCCCTTTCCTTCTCCTCTCCCCGCTTCTCGCTTCCCCACCACCTCGCCAGCCACACTGCGGCCCTCTCAGCCCACCCATCGCCCAGCCCGCCCATCGCCCGAGCCCCGGTGCCACCCGGTATGATGCTGGCCCGATCCCAGCCCCGGGCCTCTCTGACTCCTAGGAGTGACCTCCCTCCCACTCCCTGCCATCCCTCATGCCTCAGGGTGTACCCTGCGTCCTTCTCCCCCAGGGCCAGGACCCACCCCTCGGGTTCCACCCCACCTGCTCTGGGGGCTACAGGTGCGCTCGGCAGGCCCGTGCTGTGGCGTGGACAGCCCTGCCCCGGGCATAAACCGGGAGCTTCGCGTTGGGCAGAGAGAGAAAGGAGGGATTACCGAGGTACTCTACCTCCAAAGAGTATCTCCTGGGCTCCTGGCTTGGTGCCCTTCCCCTTTCCGTAGATAAAATCTGCAAAGACACCCCGTGGCACCCCCGTGGTCACAGGGACCCGCGGCGACCCAGCGTCCCCACACGGCCTCCGTGCGGCGATTCAGGCCGGGGAACCGGCCAGCCCTGCCCGGACCCTGAGAAAGGTCCGCAGGCCTGGGGCTCCGTGGGGCTGCACAGACCCTCCCGGGGCCCCTCCCCCGGCCCTGCTGTGACCACCCGCCCGCAGGGGGACAATGGGGGGAAGGAACGCGGGCCACTGCCTGCGGCGGCGGCTTTCCAGTTGGGCCTCCCGCCCTCCCTCCGACACTTGCCATCCTACGGCGGGACTGCCTGTTTTGGGGGGAGGGTCTCCCCAAGACCACACTGTGAGCTCCCAGCGGCAGGACTCTCTCCACCTTCGTATCCGCAGCGCCGCGCACGGGCGAGTCCGGGCTCCGCGGGGCACCCACCGGCCGCGGCGGGCCGGGTCCCTGCGGCTCGGCTCACCTGGGTCTCCCACGGACGCCAGCACCGGGCTGGGCACATAGCACATAAACGCCGGCCGGAGGCCGAGGAGGTGGGGGTCCGGGTCCCGACCGCGGGGGCGCCCACAGTCGAGCTGGGGGAGCCCGGCCCGGCGCTCGGAGGACGCGGCCGCTGCAACAACAAGGAGAGCGACTTGGCCGCGCCCCGCCGCGCCCGCGGCCGCTCCCCGGGACCGGGACCTCGGCGCCGCCCGGACGGAGCCCGGAGCCCGGGGCGCCCGCCAGCCCGCCCGCCTCCCCCGGCCGCCCGCCGGCCGCTCACCGTCCGGAATGACGAGGCTGCGGGCCCGGGACAGCGGGGACACGCCCGGGCGGCGCGCGTAGCCCGACATCGCCGCGGGCCCGGGGGCGCCGGCCCTCCCTAGCCCGGCAGCCGCGGCCCCATGGCTCCGGCTCCGCCCCGGCCGCGGCGCCAGTCCCCCGCCCCCGTCGCCCGCCGCTCGGCCGCCGCTCCCAGCCTCTCGCCGCCGCTTCCGCTCCGCCCACCGGAAGCGAGCTCCGGAACGGCAGGGGCCGGCGCCGGGGGGCCGGGGCGCGAGGGGCGGAGCCGGAAGTGACGCCAGAAGCGGTGGGCGGAGACCCAAGATGGCGGCGGTGGTGCTGGCGGCGACGCGGCTGCTGCGGGGCTCGCGCGCCTGGGGCCGCTCGCGGCTGAGGTGAGCGGGGGGCCGGCCGGGCGGGCCGGGGGGGCCGGGGGGGCCGGGGGGGCCGGGCCTGGGCCCGCGGTGGCCGGCGTCCCTCGGGGCCCGCGGCCTCTGGTCTCCCGCCGGCCAGACGCGGCGCCGGGCGGGCGGGCTCGGGGGGCGGGATCCCGGCCAGGTCCCGGGGGCGCCCCCTTGCCCCGCGCTGCGGGCCCGCACCCCGAGCTCCGTCCGCCGCTCCGTCCCGGCCGCGGGGTCGGCTCCCGCCCTCCGCTCCCGGTCGGCGGGCTGGGCCCCGGTCGCGTGGTGTCCGCCGGCCCCTTCCTGCCGCGCGCGCCCCTCGAGCCCGCGGACACCTGGCTCCCCCGCCCCGGCCCCGCCGCTCCCCGCCCGGCACGCTCATCCCGGCGGCGGGCGCTGTCGGCGATCGGCGCGTGTGAAACCAGCCGCGATGGCGGGAGACTGACTGGGGGGAAGGAGGGGGCCGCTCGGAGGGGCGTCTCCACGGAGAGGACGGGCCGCCGGCGGGGCCCGGCGACCCCGGAGCTTGGGGGCCGGTGAGCCGCGTCTTCTCGGGGAGCCATCCCGCCACCGGGACCGAGACCAGGACCGGGACCGGGGTGGGGGTGGGGCCGATGGGCTGGAGGCCGCGCTGCCGGTCCTGCGGGCGGGTGTGACCACTGACCTGCACCGGCCGACCAGACCCCGGAAGGAGAAGGGTCTGCCCCGGCCTCCCCGACCCCCAGGGGTAGCAGGACCCTCCCGAGGGGGCGCGCCCCGCACCCACGCGGCCCACGGGGCCCCCAGTCCCGCTGCCGTCACCGGCGACCTCTCTGTTTCAGGTTTGGGGCCCCCGGAGACAGGCAGTTCAGCAGTGGGAGCGCCTACCCCAGCGTCCCCCTCTCCGCCCCCCTGCCGGGGGTGCCCACGCCGGTGTTCGCCACTGTGGACGGCCAGGAGAAGTTCGAGACCAAGGTCACCACGCTGGACAACGGGCTGCGCGTGGCCTCGCAGAGCAAGTTCGGGCAGTTCTGCACGGTGGGGGGTACGTGCCCTGGGGGCCGGGGCGCGGGCTCTGTCCGCATGAAGGCGCACGTGGTGCCAACCTGGCCGTTTGGGGGGCTCGTCCCCTTTCCTCTCGTCTGTCCCTGAGATTTCCGACGACCGCATGCGGCTCCATAAACAGACAGACAAACGCTGTGGCTGTGGGACCATCGCAGCCACGTGGGGGGCCCCTCTCCCTCCTGTGACGCGTCCGTCTGCCTGTGGAGTCGTGCTCACGGCGTTAACTGAAGAGGTTTTTTTTGTGTAAGTCGTCTGTTTTGAAAAGTGACTTAACCTGTCAATTTTTTTTTTTCTGCCAGTTCTTATTAATTCAGGATCAAGATATGAAGCAAAGTATCTCAGTGGAATCGCTCACTTTTTGGAAAAGTTGGCGTTCTCGGTCAGTGTCCACTGTGTGGGCTTTGAGTTGTAATTGGGGAGGATTTATATAGCGGTGCTTTCTTACAGGGGTGACTCTATTAAGTTGCCAAGTAATGGTAATAAAAGGTCACTTAATTTCGTGTTGCTCTGAAAGCAAAAATAAACTTTGCTGAGAGCTGTGCTTCGGGTTGTTTGGGGTTGCTGAGCCCGCGGTGCCTTCCTTGTGCCCCTAGTCCACGGACCGCTTCGACAGCAAGGACAGCATCCTGCTCGCCTTGGAGAAGCACGGCGGCATCTGCGACTGCCAGGCGTCCAGGTACCCAGCTCGCACACAGGCTTGTCGCGTGTCCCGTGGAACTGCCCGGGGGTCAGGGTCCCACAGCCCTCAGGCCGTGGCGGCTGCGATGAGAAGTGAGCGCCCACCGGGCAGAGTGGGCGGGAAGCACACACTCACGCAGAGAACACTCCCAGGGCCAGGTGGTTCCCGAAGGCTGTGCCAGGGGACTTGAGCCAGGCAGGAGCTGGGCACACAAGAGCCCCGTCCCCAAGGTGCTCACAGATCGAGCAGAGGCCACGCCACAGGCCACGGCACAGGAGCCAGGACCCACGGGCGGTGGGAGTGTGGGGCCCGGGCAGCTGACGTGGTCTGGAGTCGGGAAGGAGTGCCAGGAAGCCTGACCCCGGGGCTGGCTCCCCCACTGGGCAGTCAGTTCCCACAGGAGACACAGACACCGACAAGGGCTGGGCATGGCGGAGCCTGTGCTGGAGAGAACCCTGCACTGGGCAGCGCGGTGCTGGCGCAGGCTGTGCGCTGCCGTCTGCCTGTGGCCACCCCGAGGCGGGAAAGCCCGGTGTGTGCTGACGCTAGGCGCCGAGTGATGTCACGTCCCCAGGGCCCCGCCTGCCCTCAGGGCCGGTGCTGCTGGTTTTTTCCAGAGACACCACCATGTATGCGGTGTCTGCCGATTCGAAAGGCCTGGACACGGTGGTGGGCTTGCTGGCTGATGTGGTCCTGCACCCCAGGCTCACAGGTGGGTGTGAGGCCGCCTGGGGCCGGTGGGGGCGGGACACCGGGAGGTGCAGGGCTCTGCCCCGGGGGACGTGCACTGTATCTTTGGAGACTTCAGCTCACCTGCCCGTGAATTGGTGCAATTTTATTGGAAATAACGCTGGCGAGGGGCAAGTTCTAGTCCTGGTACTCCGAGACACCAGCTCACACCCTTTGACGCGTTAGCAAAATTGGTTCTTTGAGCAGCGTGTCTTGACTGTGAACATCCTGGTCCGTTCCCTTCCTGGGCCCTGCAGGTGGCGGACTCGCTCCCGCTGGGCCAGGGCCAGGGGCGGCCACGTTGCCGTCACAGCCGTCCGACCGCTGCTTCCACGCAGCCTGCCTGTCGGCTGCCGTTCCACTCAGGGCTCTGGCCTGTTGCCTCAGCACTGTCACACCCTTTGTCCTCACGTCCTCACACAGCACTGCGGCAGGTCAGGGCCAGTGCCTCCAGCGGAGGGGGCCGGGGCTCAGAGCAGGGCCAGGGGGCTGCTGCGGGCGCTCTCCCTCGCTCACACACGTCCCCCAGGCCTGCCCCAGAGGAAGGCAGAGGGACGGCCAGTGTTCGCCACGCTCGGCCCAGCTCTGCTGGCCTGTGGGGCCTGAGCCCTCTCGTGTCCTTCACAGAGGAGGAGATTGAGATGGCAAGAATGGCTGTCCAGTTTGAGCTGGAGGACCTCAACATGCGGCCTGACCCGGAGCCTCTTCTCACCGAGATGATTCACGAGGTGAGGGGAGCTCCGAGGCCGCCCGGTGTGCCGGGCCGGGACCAGGACGGTGGGAGGGGCGTTCTAACCTTTCCCGTCCCTGCAGTGACCGGGTCGTCCCCTCCACCTAGAGCAGCGGTTCTCAACCTGTGGGTCTTGACTCCTTTGGCGGTCGAACGACCCTTTCACAGGGGTCGCCTAAGACCATCCTGCATATCAGATATTTACATGACAATTCATAACAGTAGCAACGAAAATAATTGTATGGTTGGGTCACAACATGAGGAACTGTATTTACACTTGGGTTGCGGGAAACGAGTTAAGTCGGCTCGCGTGAATTGCGCGTACTCCGCGGGAGCCGTCTTAAACTCGGTTCATATAGATTTGCGGTGGAGTGCGGGAAACGTGTAAACTCGGGCCGATTGTAACTGCGTATTACCAAATATTTCATTTCAATCGAACCCATACTTCAAAAGATATAGGCATTTTAACGCGCCATCTTATATTTTGGCGGGAAATTCACCCGCAACCCAAGTGTTTAAAGGGCCAGAAGGTTGAGAACCACTGATGGAGAGTGAGCCTCTGTGGACCCTTGGGGACTGTCCGCCCTGGAGGGGTCTCCATGCACGGGAGGCTGTCCTGCGGCTGGGCCAGTGGAGCCGCCGGGGTGGCAGGGCCAGGGGGCTGCTTCGGGCGCTCTCCCTCGCTCACACGTGTCCCCCAGGCCTGCCCCAGAGGAAGGCAGAGGGACGGCCAGTGTTCGCCACCAAGGACGCTCGGGGGGCCTGCGCCCTGTCACTCGTGCTCCTCGCTTCCGTTGCAGGCCGCTTTCCGGGAGAACACGGTCGGCCTCCACCGCTTCTGCCCCACAGAAAACATAGCGAAGATCGACCGCGACGTGCTCCACTCCTACCTGAGGAACTACTACACGCCGGACCGCATGGTGCTGGCGGGCGTGGGCATCGAGCACGACCACCTGGTGGAGTGCGCCAGGAAGTACCTCCTGGGCGCCCGGCCGGCCTGGGGGAGCGGGGCTGCCGTGGACGTCGACCGCTCCGTAGCGCAGTACACCGGGGGCGTCGTCAAGGTACAGGGCGGGACCGCGGCCTCGGGTCATAGATGCGCTCTGACCTCAGGTCTTGGTTCGTTTTGTTGGTTCTGGGGAGTTCAGTGAATTGCACTCGTGGCTTTGCCTCGAACACGTTCTCGAAGCCGAGTGCCTGTTGTGTTTAGCTTCAGCGGGGCTGGGGTAGATCTGGCTGTGCCGCTGGTGAAGCCTGATTCACTGTTTGTTCTTGCTGGTTACAGCTAGAGAGAGACATGTCCAAGGTCAGCCTGGGCCCCGCCCCGTTCCCTGAGCTCACGCACATCATGATAGGACTGGAGAGCTGCTCCTTCCTGGTGAGTCCCGCAGGCTCCCTCCCCGCTGGCCCCGCGCTCCCCGGCCCAGTGCGCCCTGGCGTGGCCCCTGCGAGCTCCGTCCTCCTCCCTGCAGGAGGCTGACTTCATCCCCTTCGCGGTGCTGAACATGATGATGGGCGGCGGCGGCTCCTTCTCGGCTGGCGGGCCCGGCAAGGGCATGTTCACCCGGCTCTACCTCAACGTGCTCAACAGGTGAGTGGCACCTGCCCCTCGCCATCCCCAGGCCCACAGGCCCAGCTGAAGGCGTCTCACCTTCCAGGTGTCTCTCCCTCCCGTCCCTGCAGGCACCACTGGATGTACAATGCCACCGCCTACCACCACAGCTACGAGGACACGGGGCTCCTGTGCATCCACGCCAGCGCCGACCCCAGACAGGTGAGGCCCAGGCCGGGGAGGCCAGCTGCCGCAGGCGTCTCAGGCAAGCTGTGTCAACAACTCTCGCTCTGGCCTCTCGCAGGTTCGGGAAATGGTGGAGATCATCACCAAGGAGTTCATTCTAATGGGTGGGACTGTGGATGTGGTAAGTATGGCCCGACCCCGGTGACCCCGTCCAGGGCTGAGCTTGTCCCATGGGGGGCCCTCCCTGGTTTTCACTGGGCACCTGGTCTGCTTGCCCCTGGCTGACCCCGTGTGTCTCCTGGCTGCCTGAGTTCCTCGGCTTTGCTGACAAATGCCGCACACAAGGCAGGTCCCTCCCGCCGCCTGCGGGCGAGTCAGAGCAGCCCCATGCGCAGCCCTGCCAGCCCTCCTGGCTTCTCCTTTTCAGCTCCTCGGGCTCTAGCCCAGCACTTGATGCCTTACGTGTTCAGAAGCCTCGTTACTTCCTGGCCCAGAACTGTCACAAAGAGCATATTTTACACGCACATACACACGCATGCGCACAAGTACCAGACGAGCCCAGCGTGCAGGCCCTGTGCCTCTGGGGGTCGGTGCACATGCTTCGCCTCAGGTCACACTTTCTGCGGCCCCGTGTTTCCTGGAGCCTCGCGTGGTCCCTCTCTGAGCAGAAAGAAGCAGCGTCACTCGGAGCGGAAGGGCTTGAAGTCACCGGCGGGTCCACAGGGCCCTGCTGGGCAGGCAGTGCTCCCGGCGGGAGGCGCCGAGGTCGCCTTCAGTATTTGCCTGAAGTGCAGTCGTGAAGCCCTGTCCTGAACGGGCAGCTGCTGTACTTAGAAATGACACAACTTCCAGCCGGTCTGTCAGGACTCCCTCTGCAAAGTCTGTGGGGTCCCAGGGCCATCGGGCCACCTGCCTCCCAGCTGCCTCTGTCCTCGAACCCCGGGCCGGACTCCCTTGTAACACTCACCCCTGGTCAGAAGGGCTCCTGGAACGGAGCCGGTGGCTGAGCTGTCCCTCAGCGTTGGCCCGGGAGCACGGTGGGCAGGGCCTGGGCACCGGGGAGCCGTCTGCCTCAGCGCTGACCTTGGGCCGGGACACCCTTCCGAGCCACTTGGTGGCTTGAGTGCCTGGCTGACGGCTCGCCGGGCTGTCACCCTCAGGTGGAGCTGGAGCGAGCCAAGACGCAGCTGATGTCCATGCTCATGATGAACCTGGAGGCCAGGCCTGTGATCTTTGAGGACGTGGGGAGGCAGGTGCTGGCGACCCGCTCCAGGAAGCTGCCCCACGAGCTGTGCGCGCTCATCCGTGAGTACAGGCGCGGCCGGGCTGGGAGGGACCTGCCTTGTGTGCGGAGGCTGCGGCTCCAACCACGGGGCCCGGGGCCTTGCGGGCGGCGGGTGCCTCGGCCCCAGGTGTTTGTGGCCTCTCTCACGTGGCCTCCAGGGGGCTCGGACGTCCTCCGCCGAGTGCCCGGTACTGCTTGTGCGGCTTAGGGGACTGTTTCTAGCTTTCTGATTCCCAAGGGGTCTGACCAGAGGTCAGCACTCTGTTGTGAAGCTGGCACCGTTTGTAGTGTCCCCTGGGCTTGGAGTCCTGTGGGGCCCCGCAGGCCCTCGAGAATCACGGTGCTCCACCTTCCTGTGGCCTCATCTTCCGCAGCAAAGCCAGCCCTGCCGGGTGCGTTGCCGGGCGGCTCCTGGCTTCTCTGCCCAGGCTCAACGTGCAGCCTCTGCCGCATTCCTCCCTCAGCTGACCCACCAGCTTTTTCCTGAATTCCTATGGGGGGCATGTCCTGTTGCATTTGGAAACATGGACACTTCCCCGTCGCTAAGCAAAGCCAAGCCCGCTCCCGTCCTTCGCCCTGACCCACGGGCAGTCCACGCAGCTGCTCCTGACCCTCTGTCCTCCGCTCCTCTCCCCGGGGTGGTGGCCGATTAGCGGCCTGGAGGCCCGGGACCACAGTGTGTCAGGCCTTCCCGTCCTTGTCCCCGTGCCAGGCGACGTGAGGCCAGAGGACATCAAGCGAGTTGCTTCGAAGATGCTGCGCGGGAAGCCGGCCGTGGCCGCCCTGGGCGACCTGAGTGGCCTGCCCAGCTACGAGCACATCCAGGCGGCGCTGTCCAGCAGAGACGGGCGCCTGCCCAGTACCTACCGGCTCTTCCGGTAGAGGCTGTGTTCGCACACGTTTGAGGTGAATTTAGTGCAAGAACTGAGCGCTGCGAACCACAGGGCACTTCTCCGCACGGTGAACGCACGCTGACGTGGCCGCACTCGGCGCTTCAGGACTATGTGTGCCTCCAGCACTCCACTCGGCCGGGTGGCGTGCAGAAGGCTCCAGCCGCCGCTTCCGCTTCTACTTCCACTTCTACTTCCAGTGCCGACCACGAAGCGCCTCGTCAGTGCCAGGGCGTGGCGCGGCCATGCACCTGGGCTGTCTGCCGATGTCATCAATTGCATTGGTGTCCTCACCCTTGATTTAGGACGGGTCGTTCCAGGCCGTTGGAATTTTCTAGAACAAGGCAGGGAAGTGCCAGCCACCTGTCCCCCGATAGGCCTTCCGTTTGACCCAGCATTGCCAGGCCGCTTGCTCTCATTGGAAGATGGGCTCTGATTTCAGGTGTCCGCGCACGGGGTGGGAGGGGTTTCTTGGGATTGGTGGTCGGCGATCACCTTTTAAAAGGTGGGAGACTCGGGAGCTGTAGGTTCAGAAGGGAAAGGTTTGTGCTTCTCAAACTCCAGTTGCCATAGAAGCCCCAGGTTCCACGTGGGAACCCCGAGTCCCCCGGTAGTTCTAGGCCACCGCAGTGTAGAGGGCAGCGTCCTGGCACGGCCATGGGGCACTGGAGGACGGCGGTCTCCATGTGACCTTTCCTGTGACCCTGGGCAGCCTGGCCCCTGCCGTACAGGGGGGTGTGCGTGGGGGCCGGGGGTGAGGAATCGAATAAACACGCCCGCGTTACTTCCGTCTGCAATCGACTGTTCTCAGGGCCTGTCAGTTGCTTCACAACACACCCCAGTGCAGGCGCCTGGTGGGGTGTGTCGCCACTGCCCTCCGTCCACTGGGGCGGGCGGGAGCCTGGGGGTCGGGGCTGTCAGTCCAGCGGCGGACTTTCCACGGTCAGACCCCCTGTGGCTCCACACGGGCAGGCACCTGGCCATGGACGGTCCGCAGCTCCGCTGCTACCAGGCATGCGCTGCGGCGGGACAGAGCCCGAGGCAGGTGGTGGCTGGGCTGCGGTGCCTGCCCGCTCCCGCGGGGCTGGATTGGGCTTTGACCTGGCAGCTTTGCACACGTTCTAGAAACTGCCAACTCCCAGACGTGTCTGTTTTGGAAGCTGGTCCTAAGTTCTCCCTGCCTGCTGGGTCCCCTGCCACCCTCAGGGACGGGCACTGAGTTCCCTCAGCAGGGACCACCCTCTCCCACGCCCTGCCTTGTCCTGGACAGCACCACGCTCCTCTCCCTCCAGCCCCAGCCATCACTGCCCAGTGCCTGTGCTCCCAGGTGCAGCACCCTTCTCTCCCCTCTGCTCCCCCGGGGCAGTTGCCCTGCTGCAGGGTGGGGGGGTGGGGCCACGCACAGCCTGCGAGGCGAGCGGGCCTCCTGCCTCCGGCTCCGCCCTCCCAGTCCTGTTCTGCATGAAGCCCCTTCCCGAGGCTGGCCGCGGTCATTTAAACATTGTCCCAGTGACTCCGTCCTCCTACAGCCTTGCGGCCGGTACGAAGCAAATCACTTCCAACCCAGGATCTTACCAGGGGTGACGGCCGCCCCAGAGACAAGCGTGACCTCGGGCCAAACTATTTTCAGATTCACATTAAAATCTTCCACGGTTTGGGTCAGACCATGCCTAGAAAGAACCATAAAATAGCATTTATTTCAGTCCCTGTTGCCACACCCTTTGTAAGAGATTTTAGGTAATTGATTTGAGCCTCAGCGGCACATTCACTTCAGCGGCTTTCAGGGTCGCATAGCTCCCCGAGATCCCAGGGACTGGCTGTGCCACCCCGACTGCTGCCACAAGGTGGCGTGTGCTGCTTTACCGCTGCTTCTGGAGGCTGATGCTGGTCACGTGGCTACACGGTGGTCACTGACTTCACTCACACCTATAGGGACGGGTGTGGCCAGCACGGAGCACGCCCTGCGGGGGGCTGAGGGACGCTGTCAGCCGCCAGCCCAGAGCACCCCTGCCTTTTCCTACGAGCTCTGGTGAGAACGGCCTGAAGACAGGCTGTGTCTAAGACTCACACTTTGACCAGAAAGTTAAAGACTCAAAATATGCATTTATTTAAAAATATAAATATGGAAAATAAATAATTGGAAAGACTAGACCGAATGCCCTGGGTTTCCCCACATTCAAAGCCTACGCCTTTTCAGGAGATGGAACCAGATGGGAAGGAATAACAGTCTAAACACCTTGAAATCCAGAAGTGGCGGTGCCAGCCTGGGTGGCAAGGAGGTGCCAGCCTACGCTTCCAGCAGCGGCTCTGGCTGGCAAGGGCACTGCTGCTACTGACAGGCCCGTGGTGGGGGCGCTGCTGGTGGCTGGAGGGCAGGGCCCCGTCCCGGCCCAGCAGTGGGGACCACGCTCACTTCCCTGGATGTTGTCTGGCTTCAGCCTGGTGACCAACCTGGTCCCAGCACGTGCCGTGGGATTGGGGACCCGGGTCACCCCACCGAGCAGCCTCCTTGGTACCAGGCCAGGCGTGTGCAGAGAAAGGGCCGGAGGATGGAGACGCAGACGCTGGAGTGGCCGTGAGCTGGCCACGTGAGGCTCTGCTGCTGGCTGGCGAGGCGTGAGTCCCGGGAGATGGTGGCAGGCCTGGTGGGGCATCCTCTGGCCCAAGCTCTGCCTGCGGAGAGGGAGCTGGGTGTCTGCGGGGAAACGTGTCAGTGACCAGCGGGTCTGGTCCAGGGATGAGGCGAGGGCCGGCTCCGCTGCAGCCCCGTCCCGCTGGGTTCCTGCCAGGACGGCGGCCTGCCTCTGGCCACGGTGCTCAGCGTCCCCCAGGCTGCGCAGTCCAGGCGGCACGTCCTCGTCCTCGCCAGGGATTCCGGCGGCGGTGCCAGCCCCCGTGGGCAGACCCTCAGGACACGGTGCAGATGGTGCTGGCGTGCTGTGTCTTCAGGGCCTGCTGCCTCTGCATCTCTTTGGAAATCCGCCGTTTAATCCCGATCAGGTACAGCTCGCGGTCAAACTTGCCGGCCGCTAGCGGGATGCTGCGGAGGAAAAGGCGTCAGGAGGGGGGCGGGCCCCGAGGGTGCCCCACCCTCACACTCCAGGGTGGACGCTGAGCCAGGCTGGCGCTGTGAGCCAGGCGGAGGTCACTGGGTCTGGCCAGCCCATGGGCGCGGGGGCCAGGCCAGGTCCCGACCCTGTGGTGGTCACTCCAGTGACGGTCGCTCAGGTCCGCCCAGGGCAGTGATCTCCGCGGGGGCCCTGGAACCTGGCTCCTGTCTGGGGGCAGGACTCTGAGACCATGGCCTGTGCCAAGGTCCAAAGCTGACACCCCCATGGCAGGCAAGGCGTCTCCCCCCGCGCCCGGGAGTGGACGGGCCTGGACGGTACTGACTTGTCCCTGCCCCCGCCTCCCCCGCGCCTGGGAGTGGACGGGCCTGGACGGTACTGACTTGTCTCTGCCCGGCCTCACTGTCACGCGGAAGAGGCCGTACACGGGGCGGTGGTCGGAGGTCTTGACCCCGGGGCAGGAGGAGTAGGTGAGCGGACAGATGTCACCCCGGTGGCGGCTCCGGTACAGGACCCGGTCCTGCAGGGACAGCCAGAGGCAGGGCCCCGGGTGACGTGAGCGGGGTCCCCAGTCAGTCCTGCTGTGGAAGCCTGTCCCGGAGCCCCGCACCCCAAGCCCCCTTTATCGCCGGGCACCCAGGTGCCGGGAGAGGCAGGTGTGCCACTTCCCCCGCCGCCCGGATGCAACATCCGTGCCCTCAGCCCCGTGGAGCGGACGAGGCAGCCAGGTTCCAACCCGCCCCTGCCTCCCCCGACGGGGCCCCGACAGCCAGTGGCCCAGGGAGGGCCCCACGGCGTGCGCTGAGCCAGGCCTCTGAGAGCGGGGGCCGGGGACCCACCTTGGGACGCCCCTGGGAGGAGAGCACGCGGGCGCAGTCCCCGGCCGGAGCAGAGTCCCAGCCGGGCCCTGCGTGTGCGGCCCCCGAGAGGCCCCAGCTCAGGGCACTGCCCGCACAGGGACCGAGTCCCGAGCCCTGGCTCAGGAGCGGCTGCGCTCACCGTGTAGGACGGGGTCCGCTGCTTGGAGGAGGTGTCGTAGGAGTCCTTCCCGATGTCGAACTTGTACGACGGCAGGAAATGGATGTCTGCCTCCTGGAAGCCCTTGAAGATGGACCCTGGGGCGGGCACAGGCCCGGCTCAGACCTGGCGTGGAGCTCCGGCTCGCCTTCTGCAGGCCTCCCCCTCCTGGTCACCACCCCCTCCCCTGCTCCATCCTCCCCGTCCTGGCCATCACCCCCTCCCCCGCTCCGGCCTCCCCCTCCTGGTCACCACCCCCTCCCCTGCTCCATCCTCCCCGTCCTGGCCATCACCCCCTCCCCCGCTCCGGCCTCACCTCTCTGCATCTCCCGGGCGAGCTGGTCGAGCTGCAGCAGGGCGGGCACGCGGGCTCCCGGGTCCTGCCTCAGGATGGCCTCCACAGACACACGCCCGCTGCTCAGGCGGAAGTTGAAGTCGCCAAACCAGAAGACCCCGTCGAAGCGGGTGGTGACGTCCGCTGGGCACAGGCCAGAAAGCGCATGAGCCCAGCCTTCCCCACGCAGGAGCCGCGGTGACGGGGTCGGTCCCTGTCCCCTGCCCCCACCTGCCTCCATCCACTCCCCAGAGCACAGGGCGGAGGCGCCTGGGCAGGGAGCACGGTGAGCCCGTGGGGCCCGCTCACCTGCGTCCGAGCGGTAGGGGCAGGTGTCCGGCACGTTCTTGGGCAGCGCGAGGCCCTGGATGGTCTTGCTGTAGTCCAGCAGCCTCTCGCTGACCTTCCCCTCTCCGGCTGCGGGGACGGGGGGGGGGGGGCGGGGGAGCCCCGAGGGGCAGGTCTGGCTCAGGGCTGGACACGGGTCAGTGAGGGTGGAGACCCCGCAGCAGCAGGGCCCGCAGTGAAGCCCCCGCAGGAGGTGGCACCGGCAGGGCCTCTCGGTCGGGGCTGCAGGTCAGGGTGGCCGCACAGAGGCACCCGGCACCCCGCCTCCCGGTCGGGCAGTCAGTGTCCCCACACGACGCCTGGGGTCAGGGCAGGCGACTCACAGGTGAAGTGGGACGTGATGAAGAGGAAGGAGGTGCCGAAGAAGGTGAAGCCGACACCCAGGGCCCCCTTGGTCTTGATCTGGGACACGATGCGTGTGGTCACGGTGGAGCTCTCCACCTCTGCGGGAGGGAGCGGAGCTGAGGGCCGCCGCAGCCTGAGGGCCTGCGACCCGCGGAGTGTGTCCCCGACGGGCGCGGAGTGTGTCCCCAACGGGTGCGGAGTGTGTCCCCGTGACCCGTGGAGTGTGCCCCGACGGGCGCAGAGTCTGTCCCCGTGACCCGTGGAGTGTGTCCCCGACGGGCGCAGACTGTGTCCCCGACGGGCGCGGAGTGTGTCCCCGTGACCCATGGAGTGTGTCCCCGACGGGCGCAGAGTGTGTCCCCGTGACCCGAGGAGTGTGTCCCTGACGGGCGCAGAGTCTGTCCCCGTGACCCGTGGAGTGTGTCCCCGACGGGCGTGGAGTGTGTCCCCGACGGGCGCGGAGTGTGTCCCCGTGACCCGCGGAGTGTGTCCCCGACGGGCGCGGAGTGTGTCCCCGTGACCCGCGGAGTGTGTCCCCGACGGGCGCGGAGTGTGTCCCCGTGACCCGCGGAGTGTGTCCCCGACGGGCGCGGAGTGTGTCCCCGTGACCCGCGGAGTGTGTCCCCGACGGGCGCGGAGTGTGTCCCCGACGGGCGCGGACTGTGTCCCCGACGGGCGCGGAGTGTGTCCCCGACGGGCGCGGAGTGTGTCCCCGACGGGCGCGGAGTGTGTCCCCGTGACCCGCGGAGTGTGTCCCCGTGACCCGCGGAGTGTGTCCCCGACGGGTGCGGAGTGTGTCCCCGTGACCCGTGGAGTGTGCCCCGACGGGCGCAGAGTCTGTCCCCGTGACCCGTGGAGTGTGTCCCCGACGGGCGCAGACTGTGTCCCCGACGGGCGCGGAGTGTGTCCCCGTGACCCATGGAGTGTGTCCCCGACGGGCGCAGAGTGTGTCCCCGTGACCCGAGGAGTGTGTCCCTGACGGGCGCAGAGTCTGTCCCCGTGACCCGTGGAGTGTGTCCCCGACGGGCGTGGAGTGTGTCCCCGACGGGCGCGGAGTGTGTCCCCGTGACCCGCGGAGTGTGTCCCCGACGGGCGCGGAGTGTGTCCCCGTGACCCGCGGAGTGTGTCCCCGACGGGCGCGGAGTGTGTCCCCGTGACCCGCGGAGTGTGTCCCCGACGGGCGCGGAGTGTGTCCCCGTGACCCGCGGAGTGTGTCCCCGACGGGCGCGGAGTGTGTCCCCGACGGGCGCGGACTGTGTCCCCGACGGGCGCGGAGTGTGTCCCCGACGGGCGTGGAGTGTGTCCCCGACGGGCGCGGAGTGTGTCCCCGTGACCCGCGGAGTGTGTCCCCGACGGGCGCGGAGTGTGTCCCCGACGGGCGCGGAGTGTGTCCCCGTGACCCGCGGAGTGTGTCCCCGACGGGCGTGGAGTGTGTCCCCGAAGGGTGCGGAGCGTGTCCCCGACGGGCGCAGAGTGTGACCCCATGACCCGCGGAGTGTGTCCCCGACGGGCGCGGAGTGTGTCCCCGACGGGCGCGGAGTGTGTCCCCGACGGGCGCAGAGTGTGACCCCATGACCCGCGGAGTGTGTCCCCGACGGGCGCGGAGTGTGACCCCGACAGGTGGGCGAGGGCGGGGGGCCGGTGGCGGGGCGGGCGCTACCTGAGCAGAACCAGATGAGGTCCCTGCGGATGAGCACGGACAGGTGCAGCGCCCCGTGCGCCGCCGAGTGCAGCATCACGTAGTGCGGGCCCAGCGTCTCCTGCAGGCGCGTCTCCCACTCCCGCCTGGGGGACAGCGGCGCCCTGGGCAGCGGACCAGGCTCCTGGCTCCACACCCCAGGGCGCTGGAGGAGGGGCCAGAGGGGCCCCGCGGTCTGGCCTCCTTGTCTCGCAAGAATGGGGGACATGAGCAGCACAAGGGGTTTGCTGGGCCAGAGACTGGGGCTCCCCGGACATCGCGGAGCTGTCACCCGCTGCCTCTCAAGGCTCCAGGGATGTGGGCCGGGTCCCAGCGCTGGTAAGACTTGAGCAGAGTTCCAGGCCCACCCGGCGGGCCCGGGAGAAGGCCAGCCGGCGGGAGGGAGGCCACGGCACCTGCCGCTGCGAGGAGCCTGCACCTCCTCCCGGGGACCCTCCACAGTGTGAGGGCGCGCGGCAGGCAGAGGCGGGGTGGGGGGCAGGTGTGCAGCCCCGGACCCCAGGGCGGCCAGCGATGCCCCTCGGGGGCCTGGGGCCGGAGCGGCCGAGCTGCTCTCTGCTGCACTTATACCCTCTGAGAGCAGCCAGCACTCAGTGGAAGGAAACCCTTGTTTAGCTCAGATCTCTGAGGCCCCGTGTTAGGAGGCGGTTTGTGTGCTCAGCTTGGTGGTGGGGTCTCGGGTCACAGCAGCCTCTGCCCCAAAGACCACCTCAGCAGCGCTGTTCATAGGGACGGGGGGTGGGGGGGAGACCAGGCTCAGGGGCACACGGGCCGGGGGCCTACCTGTCGGAGCAGCCCTCCTGCACCCCGACCACATACAGGTCCTGGGCGTAGTCGGCCTCGGCGGGCAGCAGGAGCTCATCCAGGTTCGCAGGCAGCTCCTGAGGGGAGGCAGCACCTAGCGAGGGGCCGAGGGGCCGGCTTCCGGGGCTCCTGCTCCGCCCGGGGACCCGACTCCCCTCCCAGCCTGTCATCGCCAAGGCCCGGTCTGCATCCGCTCCCTGGCTGTGCCCCCAGCTGCTGCTCAGCTGCGTCTGGCCCTGAGCCTGACCCGACGTGTTTGCCCCCACGTGCACACCCGGGGCCTGAGCGTGACCCGACGTGTGTGCCCCCACGCGCACACGGGGCCTGGGTGCAGCGGGTCACTCCACCCTGCGGCCACACAGCCACCTGGCTTTAGCCCTGTAAGCCCCGCAGGCCCAGGACGAGAGAGGGACACCCTGTGGACGGGAGGGTGGCGCCCTGAGGACAGCGGGGCTACCAGCCTGGGCACCTGCCTCCTCCTCCACATTCGCCAGGCCCCATGGAGCGAACAGGAGTGACCCTGAGGCAGACTCGGGGCCCTGGGTGACCTGAGCCGGCGGGTTCAACGTGGGGAGGGGGAGGCTGCTGGGGGAGGCCTCAGGGAGCCGCTGGCCTTCCTCTCCAACGTGCTGTCTGCCTGAAACCGCTCTGACGAGAGGGGCTGCCCAGTCACTGAAGCGGGGGACGGGGCACCGGCAGGAGGCGTCCTGGGTGTGGCTCAGAGGCCGGAAGGAACAGGCAGGAACCCCGGCCGCACCCCGAGACGCGTGGGCGCCCGCTCACCTTCTGGCCCTGCATGTTCCACGTGGCCACAAAGAGGGCCAGGGCGCGGTCGGGGAAGTACCGGGCCAGCTCCTCCGCCCCCATCAGCGCCCCGCTCGCCAGCAGGCTCCCCTCCAGGTAGCTCCTGCAAGGACAGACTGAACTCGGGTCCGAGCAGACGCCCCTCGGGCGCCCCAGTCAGGGCCAGGCAGATTGTGCTTCAAACAACCCGCCCAGCCCTGGTTGGGATCGGAGCCGAGGAGGCCGGAGCCGCGTGGGGAGACGAGGGAGACAGACAGGCCTGCGGGGACGGGGAGCGGGGTGGAGTGACCCCCAGGCCAGCTCCCAGGAGAAGCTCCGGCTAAGGAGCCCCAGCTGGGGACACAGCTCTGGCCTCGGGAGCGGTGAGCCAGAAAGAAGCCTGCATCTGGGCGTCGTGAGCAGAAGGGGAGACGTGGGACGGCACTCAGGTTCTTTTCAAGCCGTAAAAATGCGGACGTGGTTCAATACTAAAGCCCCGAGCCCGTGGCGCCAGTCCTCCCCCAGGAGCGGGCGCTCAGCAAACGGGGTCCCGGACACCGGAGACGCCACGGCCCTGCTGGAGCCCAGCAGGAAGCCGGCGCCTCTGCCCTCCCTGCCGAGTGGCCCTGGGCCCTCCCTCCACCCGGCCCGGCCCTCGGCCATCAGCCTGGGCAGGAGGCGCCCGGGAAGGACTGGGAGACCCCTCAGTCTCCACCTTTATGCGCCAGACACATTCCAAGAAGCACTCGGTCCTCTGACCCTAAAATAAAGGCCACAGCCGCCGAGCCCCACCCTCCACCCCGGGGGCCCCACCTGCTGCGGACGTCCTTGGCTCGGATGGGCACTAGAAGGCTGAAGGAGGACTTGGCCGAGCGCAGGGAACAGTCGTCGGAGGCCAGGGGGCTGGGGGAACGGCCGGGGCCCAGGCTGCTGTGGTCCCGCAACAGCCTGGTCTGCACCCGCAGCTTGTAGTCGGCGCGGTCTGCGTCCGCCTTGCGTGCCGTCCGCAGGGAGTCAGAGGCCACGCTCCACTCCATGGCGGGCAGGGGGCGTGAGGGAAGCCCGCCGGCCAGCCGGGGGCTGCTCCCGGCCGAGGCCCCGTCCTGGGGCAGGAGGTCCTGGGAGTGAGCCCAGGAGGGGCCCCTGTCGCCGGTGCCCGGAGTCCGCTGGGACGCGGGGATCTCCTGCAAGGAGGCGCTCAGGCCGGGCGGGAGGCAGGGGCGGGCGGCCGGCCCGGGGACCGCGTCCCGCGAGGAGCCCCTGGAGGGGCTGGCCCCGTCGCGGGAGGCCAGGTCCTCCTGACTGTTTGGAAATCGCCGCCTCCTCCAGCCCTTCTCATCCAGGGACAGTGCCCGCTCCAGCCGGGGCCTCATGGGCGGCTTCGGGAGGAAGGGCTTGGCCCTCGCCTGGGGGTCTTCGTGGTTGATTTTGGCTGGAACGTCCAGAGGGACCCCTGGGGCCTTCTCGGGGCCGGGACAGTCGGCGGCCAGGGGGCCTGGGCCTGGGCCTGGGCCTGGGCGGGGGGCCAGGTCCCCGTCCGTGTCCACCAGGTGCCCCTTGGGCATCCTGCCTTCAGGCTGCAGGGGGTCCGCCTCGGAGCGCCCCGGGCAGGCCGACTTGGAGGGCATAGTCCGGGCAGCCCTCACCCACGATGGCGGCCAAGCCGACCGGAACACACTCTCCGGGCCCCCGGCGGCGCCCAGGGTCAGGGATGCGCGGCCCGAGGTCCCGGGTGCGGCTGGGCGAGGACCGGCAGGGGCTCCAGGTCAGGCGCGGGGCGGCCCGGCAGGCGCGGGGCCGGGGGCGGCATGGCTGGAGCCGGATCGCGGCCCCGGGTCCTAAGGGAAAACCGCCGTCACCGCTCGAGGCGGGGCCCGGAGCTCGGCGGCGGCGGGGCGGGTGGAGGCGCTACCTCCCGGGGCGGACGCGGCGGCCCGACGGGGCTGCTCCTCCCGGGGCTCGGGGGCACCGCCCGGGGAGAACTCCCCCGTCCCGGGCCCAGGCCGGGCCACCGCGCGGCCGGGCGGAGGGTCCGCCGGCCCCGGCCCCGCCCCGAGCGCCCGCGACCCCAGCGGCTCCGCCGGCGCCGCCGCCAAAGGCCCCCACTCGGCCGCGACCCGCAGGCGGCTCCGGGGCAACGACCGCGGCGCTGGGGGCGGGACACGCGCCGCGGCCACTCCGCGCAGGACCCCGCCCGCGGGCCACCTCGCGCCCCGAGGTCGCCGCACCCCGGACCCTGGAGCCGCCCTGGGGACCGGGACCCCCGCCCCCCCACCTCTCCCCGGGACCACCCGGCGCCCAGGACCCCGCGCCCCTACCTCCCGGCGCCGCCCGCTCCCAGCACCACGGGCCTCGGCCGCCGCTCGCCGCAACCCGCGGGCAGAGCGCCCCGAACAGGCGCCTGCAGCGCCCCTGGCGGCCGGAGGACCGCCCCACGCGCGGCTTCCCTCCCTCCCGGCCGGAGGGGGTTGGGGGTTGGGGGGGCTGCTTCCCTTCGCAGGCCGCCACGCTCCCCAGGTGGCGGACGGGGTCAGAGGGCCTACCCACCGCCCACAGAGGGGCCCCTTCGGCCCAAGCCTGGAAGACAGGCCCGCGGCCGCGGTCACCGCCCCTGCAACGTGGCCCCGCAGGGGCCTGACAGCAGCCGAACAGGCCACCGGTCCGGAGGCTCACTGACTCCAATCAGCTAACAAGCAGGTGCGCGCCGAGCGCAAAATACTTTATTTAACAATTTGCAGTGTAACAATTTGCATTTAGGAAAAATAGCCCCTCCGGGGAAGCTTCTTGAACCAAGTCGCTAACAGAACAAGGGGCTGGAGAAGCCGAGGGCAGCAGGTCTCAGGCCCCAGGAACCCCAGCCCCTGGACAGGGACCCCGGGACCCTAGCGAGGCCGGGCCTTTCCTGGCGAAAGAACATGGGTCCCATCACACCTGTGGGCGCCCCAGACGGTCACGTGACCCGGAAAGCGAAGGACCTGTGCCGAGGCCACATTCCCATGACCCTCCGCTGAGATTTAAAATACCAGGCGAACTACAGAATTAGTTCCTAGTGATTTTATAAATATCTCCACCTGCCCTCAGCCCTGCAGGCTTAACAAGAAGGTGAGTGGTTCTGAGAACCGCCGTGAAGGTAGAGCTGGAGGGAGTCCGGTGGGAGGAGCCCTGGCAGGTTCGCACGGCGAGCAGCAGGTCGGCCCTGCCCGGCTCGGTGTGGGGAAACCAGGGCAGAGATCAGCCTCAGGAGCTTCTGTCAAGAAGGTATTTTAAGCCACTTTCGTCAAGATGTGGCCAACAGTGCCAGCCAGGTGAGGGCACGTCGCTGGATGGCGCAGAGCTGGCCACCACACAGCCGCTCTGCCGGAGCCCAGCCAGGCCTCACTGAGCCCAACGGGGGAGTCCAGTCACGGCTTCCACACCGGCTGGTCGGCGAGGACCAGGCACCTGGAACCCAGGCTGTGCCGTGGCTCTTTCTCCCTCACGGGGGACAAAGCCAGGCTCCAGGTGGCAGGGACCCTCGTGGTCCTGCTGGGCCGCAGACACGCCTTTGCTGCGGGGGGAGCACACCACACTGACCACGGCGCGCCGCCTTCCCTCAGAGGCTGGTGGGCACCCGCCAGCGCCTGCCGTCAGGGCTGCGGACGCCGCGGCGGGGTTGCTCAGTCAGGCCTGCTCTTCCCTCCAGCGTCTTAGAACTGGGATGAACCTGGCAGCCACTCGCCATCAGCCTGAGACGCCCGAGTCCCGGCAGCTCAGCTCCCCAGCAGCAAAGGGCGTCCGGCTGCGCTCAGCATGACATTCCTACGTGACTACAAAGGCTTATCCTGAACTCATTCTTAGGCAGAAGGGGAGCCGAAGGTCCCTCTTGTCCTCGGATCTGGGAGCTGTGGGGTACCGGCAGCTCTTCCTCACAAGGTGCGAGCACGTGGCTCTACTGCGTGTCCATCGGGCACAGGAGGGAGGCCGGGCGGTCAGCCGAGTGTCGGTGGAGAGCAAGCTCAGGTCCCAGTGCTGACGGAGCAGGGCCATCTACCTCAGCACCGGGTACTTCCTCTGGCCAATCCTCCCAGGCCTGGCGCTTCCCGAGGTGGCCGAGGCCTGAAACGACATGGACAGCACTGACTCCGCCCGCCCCGAGGTGGGTGCCCCTCGTGAGGGCTCAGGGTGCTGCGACGTGGGCCGGGGTGACAGGCCAGCACCCCCGACGCCCAAAGGGCAGGTTGCTCTGCCCCGTTTTTGCAGCCACGACCACGGGCCACGTCAGGGTCAGGTCCTGGGGTTCCTTAGAAGGTGTAGCCATTTGTTAGGGGCTCAGAGGGAGCCAATCCCAAGGGCTGAGCATCTGAGGAGAAGGACAGGCACCGACTTGCTCCCTCACAAACCAGACTGACGTGCAGGCTGAGGGCTCCTGTGGAGGGTGAGCTGCAAGATCGAGGTCCAGGAGGGAGAGCCACCACCCCATCCTGAAGGGGAAAACAGACAGGTCCCAGGCGGAAACAGGCCTTGGCCCTGGGAGGGGGAGGGGAACAGAGGCCAAGAAAGGGCCTCCTGGGCAGCTGCCCAACGCAGAGGGCAGCAGGGCGGGCTCCGAGTAAGGAGGCTGGGCACACCGGGAGGCGAGGCAGGGTGTGCCCCAGGGCGCAGGTGGTTTCCATTCTGTGCCCAGAGCTCTGCAGATGCCTGTCCCCCAGCTCCCCTCACCCGGCAGCCAGTCTGTGCTGTAGAGGCAAGAGCCTGGGAGGGAGGGGAGTGGGGGGAGCAGTGGAGAACACCCTTCCTCTCTAAAATCAATAAATATGTTTTTTTTTTAAAAGAACACCCTGACAAAGGACATGGCCACCAGGTGGCGCAGCACGGCCGGCGCAGCCAGGGAACCGCAGTGGGCACAGCAGCAGGAGCAGGAGCGGCAGGACCCGAGGCCGTGGCCCAGCCGGCGCTGGGCCTCCCACTCCCGCCCAGGAGACCGCGCAGCTTACCTGTGCGAACTGTGCAGGGTTGTAGAAGGTCACGGATGCCCCGGGGGGCGCCTCTGCCGGGGGGTGGTCACTGGGAGCCTGGGAACCACAGAGAGCGCAGCTCAACAGACGACGTCACAGCCACAAGCACAGACACTATTGGGGTGAGCCGCAAAGCAGCATGCAGAGAGCTCGCGACCGGGCGGCCAGGCGCGCGCAGCGTTAGTGCGGTGAGCAGCCAGCAGGCACGGCAGCGACTGCCATCTAGTGTCCAGCGCGGAACCAGTGCGGTGACACGCAAACTACAGGCCACGTGACGGGCAAGCCTGGCTCCGCGCGACACGAAGATGCAGCATTCCTTTCCTTCCCTTCCCAGCGCGGCCACAGGACAGCTGTCGCCTGCACTCGCCCGGCTGAGCGTGAACCTGCTTGTGCTTGAGCAGAAGAGGAATTCTTCCTTCCAGATGAGCACCGACCCAGAGCGAGGCCACGCCCACGGCCAACGATTTGGAAAAAGCCAATTCAGGGAGTGCAGTTACAATCCCCCACCCCTGGCACGTTGGGGTCCACTCAATGGTCAGTGCGTCTGCACGTGGACACTCGCCGAGACGCTGGAAGAAAGGAACCCTGCATCCCAGTGATGTGGCGGCTGGGTGACACCTGGGTGACGTTAGTGAGCCACCAGCACCGCGCCCTGAAGGAACACGAAGGTGACCCAGTAGAGCCCTGTGTTCAGTGAGAACCGCCAGCCACGGGTACCTGGTGGAAGTGCTGGCTCACTTCACGGGACAGTGAGCTCATTGAGCTACAGCGCGAAAGCTACAAAACAGCGAGAACAGACAGTAAATGCGCCGCGCTCCAAGCCGGGGAGCAGCTCCAGAGCTTTACCAGCCACGAGAACTCCAGGGGGAAGAGGCGGGCGAGCCTCGCAGGCCCGGTTTAACGCCCAGGTCTGGTTAAGACACATTAGTGGGGGGTCTGTCCGGGTCTCGGCCAGAGCCGCCGACCGCCGGACCCTGAGGAATGCAGCAATCGGCGTGCCAGGCTGCGGGCAGAGCTTGGGTTGTGACCTCAAACCCCTCCCAGGGACTCTGCTCACAACAGTGCGATTGCACTTAGGAATCAGCAACTCTTCAAGTTGTGAAAGCGTTTAAACTGCCTGTTCTGCCCATTAACACTCATTCTCACAGGAAGAGACTCTGGGGCGCCCTTACCTCTCCCCCCTGGGGACCGTCCACTGGGCAGGGGGCCAGTGCAGAAGCAGGGAGCGAGTTTGCCGGGCTCACAACCTGCCGGGAAGGACACGAAATGCAGCAACTACCAAGGTCAGTGAGCGAGCCTCCCGCAGGGGCGGGTGACAGGGCGCCTTCCTTGGGTCCAGGCTACAGGCTGCCCTGCTCCACGGCGGGCTCCTCGGAGAAGTGGAGCCAAGAACCCATGTGTGTGCACCAGACATCACCATCCCGTGTCCCACTGCGTGCCTGTGGCCTGCTGTGATTTGTATCCCGTTTCTGAGAAGGAACCTGAGCCTGGAAGTGACTCCCACATCTCACACACTGACTAGCGGGGACCAGGGCTGAACCGGCTGATCCGACTTCAGAGCCCACACTCTGAACCGCTCTCCTGCCCGTCAAGTCCTCCACAGGAAACACCTTTCCTGCCGGGACCTCTGAGACACCAGCACGTCCCACACGTGGTGACAATGTGAGCTCCCACTGGAAGGTCGCCCGCGCACAGAAGAGGTGTCCCGGGGATGCCCACAGATGATCAAGAGCCGCTCCTGGCCAGGGAGGAGGCAAACCCCCACGGGGCCTGTCCTGTCCCGCTGCGCCCGCTCACCTGCGGTTCCAAGGAAGGTTCTGGAAGGGCTGGACCCCCAGCTGGCGCCTGCCCTTCCCTGCCAGACCCTTCTGCAGGTGGGGCTCCCTCTGCGTCTGTGCAGGAGACAGCAGGGAGGGGCTGACACATCCTAGCAGCTGGCCGTGTCCACCTACCCGCACGCATGTACTCGCGGAGGGAGGGCACGCGAGGAGGAGGGCACGCGAGGAGGGAGGGCACGCGAGGAGGAGGGCACGCGAGGAGGGAGGGCACGCGAGGAGGAGGGCACGCGAGGAGGGAGGGATGAGGCACTCCTCTCCGGGGAGAGTAAGGCCAGCGGCTCTCGGGGAGTCAGGGCAGGCGTGGGCTACTGCAGACGTGCCGCCCACACTGCCTACCTGGGTTTGGTTCAAACAGCTGCGCCGGGATCGGGAGCGGGGCAAGTGGAGCAAAGAGGTCCGCGGGGGCAAGCGCCGGGTCGGTGCGCTGGGACCCGCCCGGGTTGAGGATGTCCACATAGCGCGCTCGGCTCCCGGCTACGGTGGGAGGTGGGAGGCGGCAGTCAGTGGCGTGCCACCGCCCGCTCCCACGGCCTCCTCCCCGCGGCAGAGGAGGAGCCGCAGGAACCTCTCCCGTCCCACCGAGCGGCTGCGGGACGGCCCCCCGCGGTGCGCCTCTGCTGGCACCTGCCCCGGGCGAGGGCCCCCCTCCACCCTGCTCTGCACCCCTCGCCCACAGGGGGTGGCGGGCACCCCCTGCAGTCCCACTCAGGACCCAGTCCCCAGCACGGCTGCAGGACACATGGGTTATTCAAACCAGCGCCCACTTCTGGCCTGACTTTGTTACCTGCTTTTCTAGAAAACATGTTCACAGAGGCTCTGGGGGGCCCGCCAGGCCCAGGGGCGGCAGCTTGCGGAGCCTTGGGGAGCGACACTGGGGGTGGGGGCGGAGCCTTCTTCTGCGGAGGGACAGTGGCTTCAGAAACCTGCTCACGAGCCCAAAGGCCTGGACGCGCCACAGACAGAGCCTCGGAGGCAGGGCTCCTCCCGGGCACAAGGAGCCCCCCACCCCCCAACGAACCTCCTCCTCCGGCTCATTGGTGTCCACCCATCGGTTCTTCTTCTCGTCCCAGACGATCTGCCGTGATTGCGAAAAGCAAAGAACAAGGTCAGCGGGCACAGCGGAGCAGCTAGCCCAGTGGTCGGCAAACTGCGGCTCGCGAGCCACATGCGGCTCTTTGGCCCCTTGAGTGTGGCCACGAAGTTTCAATTGCACTGTACGTGCGCACCCGCACGTGGTATTTTGTGGAAGAGCCACACTCAAGGGGCCGCAGTTGGCTGACCACTGGGCCAGCCTGACTACTTTGTGACACGGACTGGAGGGACACGTATGTGCGTCATTCTGAAGCTGAAATACAGCGCCGACAACGCTGCCGGACACGCCACCGCGACACCCACCAAGCCCTCGGGGGCCCCTCCAGCGACACCCACCGACTTGTTCTTGTCGTCTGGCAAGTACGCTTCCGTCCTCTTCTTCCCAGACAGCCAGCGCGAGAACCAGGACTCGGCATTCTGAACCAAACCAGGACAAGCACGTGAGGGCGCGGTCCGAGCGAAACGACACAGGACAAGCCTGTGTGACCCGCTCTGAGGACCCACAGCCAGGAGCACGCGGACTTGTGTCCACACGTGGGGAGACCTCCTGCGAGTCCTGACAACACAGGGAGCCTGGGGGAGCACAGCGCACGCAGCCGAGGATGGAGAGGCACAAACAAGCACCACCCCCGCCAGGAAACGCCAACGCAAGCACAGCAAGTGTCACCGCCTGGCAGAAGGGCCGGCAGGAGCGCCAGTGCCCGCCCTGCACACGGGACAGGGCCTGGACGGTGGTGCCACTGTGGGCGGCTGCCGGGAGGGTGGCCTGCACCACCTACGGTGCCTTCTGAAGCTGGACCGGCTGCCTGAGCCCTGGGCCACACCCGAGAGAAACAGCGCCCTTGCCACCAGCCCAGGAAGAGCTGGGTGTGCCCGGTGGGGAGAAACCCAGCGCCCGTCGGGCGGAAGGGCAGTAGAACGGTGGCAGCCACACGGATCGCCCCACACGGGGGACGGGCCTCCTTCAGGCAAAATGCAAGGAAGGCTGAACTCCTCAGTGAGACAGAGAGGCCGCCCCGGGCGGGAGGGGACAGTCCTGGACACGCAGGGCCTCTGGGAGCAGGAACGGCCCTAGCTCTGAGCTGGGCGGGGTGACACGTGGGCACAGACAGAATGCCCACCACTGTGCCCCTCACACCGTGGCTCCTCTGAAAACGGGTCTGGCTTAATTAGAGAAGAAACGACTGCCTGGCCCTGGCCTCCGGGTGCCCGGGCTGCCGTGGGACCGAGCCGGCCCCGCTGGAGGCGGCCCGCGTTACCTTCTTAGGCTCCTTGGGCTCTTTCTTGGCTGCTGGCACCGGGCTCTTCCCTGCGGGAGCGGGCGTCCGAGGCGGAGGCTGCAGGGCCCCCAGGTTGGCACCCCCCCACGCTGGGGGGGCCTCCGAGTCCTGCGGCATCCTCGGGGAGCCCTGTCCAAGCAACGCGGGAACCGGTTCATCTGGGGCACCGCCCAGGAGCCCCAGAACATCCCTGAGAGACCGGAGAGCAAGAGCGAGGAGAGGAGAGGGAAGGAGGCGGGACGGGAGGGCAGCCCGGCGCCCGGGCCAACCTGAGAGCCAGCCCACAGAACAAGCGGCTCATCGAGGGGCATCACGGGACCGCAAGGCGGGCTCTGGGTCGGGAGAAACAGACTCCACGTGCCCCGAGCGTAAAGACTGGTCAGGGAGCCGGGGGCGTTTTAATGAAAAATGTCCCTGGTCAGAGTCTGTTTTCAATAGTTAACTCTCATTTTCACTTTTCCAGGACACACAGTGCAGTTTCAGCGACAGCGATCGCCTGCTGTCGGTGTCCGTGCTGAGCTGGGCACCCTGAGAAGGTTCCAGAAAGTGGCTGTAGACAGCATTTGTCCCGCCCGCTGGGCATCAGAGTAAACAGGTGGTATTTACACCAAACAGGTCTGATAAGCTGAGTCTGTTTCCAGGAACCCGGGGAGACTGCAGGGGCCCCGTGCAGAGCAGGTGCAGGGCCGGGGGGGGCCGTAGGGGCCCCTAGAAAAGTGCGGTGCAGTCACAGCGGCCGCCAGCGGTGCTCCTCCTTCAAGCAGCGGCTCCCACACCAGTACATTCCCCTCCCACTGGCGTCTCCTCCCAGGGCCTCTCCTAAGTCAGCGCTATCTGCCCCAGGACCCCGCCCTCGTCCACAGGGAGGTGGGAGGAGCCAGTACCGCATTCTCAGACTTGCCACCCAGTTCCTCTTCCCTTCGCTCCGCCAGCGAGCCTCTCCCGCGGGGGTCCTGGGGCAGCGCTCCTGTCAATGGCAGAGAGGGCCTCTGTGACCTCGGAGCCGCCAGGCACAGGGCAGAGGGAGCCGGCACGGAGGGGGCATGCGAAGGCCGCACCCTCTCCATGCACCTGAGCACCAGGCCTGAGCGCCCTGCCTGCAGGCTCCTCCCCCGCCCCACTCCCGGGACAGGAGACCCATTCAGCTCGCTCCGCGGCGACACCTCGCAGACCCACCTGGGTCCTGGGCCCGGAGCAGGTGTGCGCTCTCCTGCAGAGACGGTGCGCTGGGTGGCAGGCCAGGCCCTGGGTACCGGGCCGCGGGGTCCGGCCCAGAGGGCTCTGCAAAGCCAGGCGCTGGCTCCCCAGGGCCGGGGGGCGGCACGGGGAACATGGGCACCCCGGCAGGGACGGCGGGCAGGCCCTCGGGGAACATCGGCGGAGCTGCATGGGGACAGTGGAGGAGTCAAAGGTGCCGAGGCCACGTCTGTCCCTGCAGCTGCCCCGGTGCGATCGGTGGTGCGGTATTGGCACGGCCTGCTCCTCCCTGAGAGACAGGAGGGCCTGCCACCCAGCAGGACACGCCGAGACAGGGCATCGCAGCTGGAGCAGTGAACAGACACCTGCCAGCGCTGAGGGGAGGCACCGTGAGCAGCAGGACCCAACCTCCGCTTCTGGGGCTCAGACCGGCCACCCACCTGCCCCCGGGCATCCAATGCCATGAGACCCGCTGAGCTCGGCAAGGTTATGAATAAGCATGGAGGAGGAGGAGGAGGAGGAGGAGGAGGAGAAGGAGGAGGAGGAAGAGGAGGAGGGGGGTAGGGGGGGAGGAGGAGGGGGAGGAGGAGGAGAAGGAGGAGCGGAAGGGGAAAATGTCCCTGGTCAGAGTCTTTTCAATAGTTACGCTGCAGCGGGAGGAGGGGGAGGAGGAGGAGGGGGAGGAGGGGGGAGGGGGAGGAGGGGGGGAGGGGGAGGGGGAGGGGGAGGGAAGGGGGAGGGGGAGGAGGAGGGGGGAGGGGGAGGGGGGAGGGGGAGGGGGGAGGGGGAGGAGGAGGAGGAGAGGGGGAGGAGGAGGAGGAGGAGGGGAGGGGAGGAGGGGAGGGGAGGGGAGGAGGGGAGGGGGAGGGGGGAGGGGGAGGAGGGGGAGGGGGAGGAGGAGGGGAGAGGAGGAGGGGGGAGGAGGAACAAGCGCCCCTGGGTTCTCCTCGTCTGGAAGCTGCCGTCTCGAGAGAAAGGGGCGGGCCTTCCCCGGCGCAGGCTCACCTGACGGCAGCAGCCACACACCCTGGCCAGAGCGCTCGGGGCTGGGCGCAGGTGGCACCAGCAGTGGGTTCTCGGTGCCCGGGTGCGAGGGCTGCTCGGGTCCTGGCCCATCGTACTGTCCCACCTCGGAGCTGGGGGTGCTGGCACAGCGCTGGGGGAAGGCCGGGTCCTGACGCCACACCACAGCGCCCTCCTGTGGACAAATGGCTCAGGCCTCGCTGGCAGCCAGGCTGTGGGAGCCATCCCGCCTCATCCCCGAGAGGCCCTCCCACACACCGCACGCCTTCCCTGTCCTGTCCACGCCCAACACCACGGGTGGAAACCAGCACGAGAAGTGCCAGCCGCGACGGACCACGCTCACCTTGACCTGCCTCTCCACACGCTGCAGCTGCACCAGCCAGGCAGGCTCCACAAAGGACTCCTCCTCCGGCCTCTCTCTCAGCTGCGGGTCGAAGAGGCGTAACTGGGAAGCGATCTGGAGACACACGAGAAGGCAGGCCCGTTACTACCAGTGTCTTCACAGCCGCTCCGACCTGGAGCAGACGCACCCAGGGCCGGGCGGCCTCTGCGGCAGGCCTCCCACTCAGTGGTGCCACAGGGCGAGCCCGGACGCCACGCTCACAGGAGCCGACCTCGGGGTGGCTGCATGGGGTCCGCAGGGCCCAGGCCCCGGAGCTGAACTTCCTGACACCGCCACCTGACGACAGACTGGACTTGGCCAAGCCAAGTGCGGAACTGACGTAGACAGACGTACTCTGAGCGGGTGGGGAGGTGGGCTGGGGGTGGGGGGAGCTGGGGGCCCTGGGCAGGACCGGATGAGGCAAGCTTGGCCTCACACTGTCCGGAAGCCTCCATAACAAAACCTTCCTGGGTGTCACTTGAGCACATTCTCCGGGAGGGGGACACACGCTGTGGCGCTGGCTGGGCGCTGGCCCATCCCGTCTAGGGTCCACAGTTCTGAGGCCAGTCACGCTGCCTCACTGCCCAGGGCGGGGAAACCAGGCCACAGTGGGTCAGCAGGACCCAAACCCAGGCTGTGGGACCCGCAGGCTCCACTAACGGCGGGACCGACCTCTGCTCTGGCCTTGGAGCTCCCGGCACAGTCTCTGCACGGGAGCGAGACGGACGGACTCGTGCGCTAACGTGCCAGACACCAGCAGCTGCCTGAGAGCATCTCAGTGTGTGACTCGTCCCGACCTCTGCCCCCGAGTCTGGCGCCCTGACCCCAGGCTGCGGGGCGGCTCAGGACCGCACCTGGACCAGCTGGCTGATGAGCACGGGGGAGTGCCTGTGCGGCTGCAGCAGGATGCCCTTGGCGATGACCTCGCAGTAGTGGAAGGCCTGCGTGGCCAGCCCCATGTCGGCCAGGCGGCAGGAGTAGATGAACTTGAACACCTGGAGCAAACACACACACAAGCTCAGCCCCCGCGGCTCCTCCCGTCTGCAGCCGCCCCACAGCCCCACAGCTGAGAACTGTCCTGGACGATTTGGGCCCCGCCCCCGGCAGCTCGTTTGCTCCTGGAGACAGTTCAGAGCACAGGACACTGCGAGCTTCGGAAGCACAGTCCTTCTCTGCAGTCCTCAGAGCTGCCAGGTCAAGTAGAGAGGCCGCAGCTCAGCACACGCTCACAGCCCCCGCCCCACGCGGACTGTCCCACAGCCAGTCTCCTCGCTCAGGGTCATGCAAGTGCTGCACACACATGCACACACACGCTCAGACTCTCACACACTCACTCCTGGGTCAGATAACACTCCTCATCACACTAAAAATAGCCGATAGAAACAAAATACTCGAGATTTATAAGGTTTTAAATATTAAGACCCAAAATACAAACAAAATCCTCAATTCAACAGGGTTTATTCTCAAACATTACCAATCAATGTCGCCCCAAGATTTCCAAAAACACTGCCTTTTGCGTGAGAATTTTCCACCCCACAGCCCGCAGCCTCGCCAGCCCATGGGCGGGGCTCACCTGGAAGTTGGGCATGGGGCCGGACTGCTGTGCCCAGCCTGTGGGCGGGGCTCACCTGGAAGGTGGGCATCGGGCCCGGACTGTGTGTGTGCCCAGCCCATGGGCGGGGCTCACCTGGAAGGTGGGCATCGGGCCGGACTGTGTGCCCAGCCTGTGGGCGGAGCTCACCTGGAAGTTGGGCATGGGGCTGGACTGCGTGCCCAGCCTGTGGGCGGGGCTCACCTGGAAGTTGGGCATGGGGCTGGACTGCGTGCCCAGCCTGTGGGCGGGGCTCACCTGGAAGTTGGGCATGGGGCTGGACTGCGTGCCCAGCCTGTGGGCGGGGCTCACCTGGAAGTTGGGCATGGGGCTGGACTGCGTGCCCAGCCTGTGGGCGGAGCTCACCTGGAAGTTGGGCATGGGGCTGGACTGCGTGCCCAGCCTGTGGGCGGGGCTCACCTGGAAGTTGGGCATGGGGCTGGACTGCGTGCCTAGCGACTGCGCATACTCATAGGCCTCTGTCCTCTGGATGGCTTCATTGGTCGCAAACTTTGAAAATGGCAAACTGTTGAGGAAAGGAGTGAACTTATTTGAGCCAGTCCCCCAGCAGCACGTCATGCCACACGGCCAGGCCGCAAGGCCACCTCCCGGCTCCGATCTGGGTTAACAGGAGGGCGGGGTGGGGAGGGGCACACAGTTATGCAATTCCTCACCTGTGGTTCGATCCAATTAAGACGAGTTTTGTGGCTTTCTTGGTATAAACCCCAAATCCAACTTCGGCCATGAGGTAGCAGAAGTGCGCGGCGTCCAAGAGGCCTTTCGAGGCTGAGGAGACACAGGGGGGCCACGTCTCGGTCGGGGGTTCTCCCGAAACCAAAGATGGCGAATAGCCAGCGGCAGTGATGCCAGAGGCGCGCGAGTCCGGTCCCTTCCACCCGACACGCTGCACGCAGTCTCCGTGCCCCACGCCCACGGCCTCCTGTCTGCACGGACCCACCTAGCGTGTCGCCCATCGTGGCCATCGTCCTGGACTCCACATCCATGTTGTTGTTCAAGTTGGACAGAACCATGGCGAGGTGTGGCCTCCAGTCTCCCCACTTCTCATCGCCGCAGCACTAGGTACAGAAAGCCAGCGGGACACTCCTTACCCTGGGTGACCCCGGGCCGGGTGTCACCAGCCTGCAGGGTCGGGCTCCGGGAGCGAGGGGCAGGGCAGAAAGGAAGGCAGCCTCATCCCGCGATGAAACCGCCGGAGCAGTCCCCACACACGGGGCCGCGTGAGCCACGGGAGTACCACTGACCGTGGACGCTGCAGGCATCCGCCCGGACATCAGCTGGTAGACGGTCTGCAGAGGGTCGTTGATGGGAAGACTGTTGGCGAATCTGGGGAGACACCACGAGAGGAAGCTGACCTGGCCTGGCTCCCCCACACAACTGGCCCCGTCTCAGCCCTTCAACCATCAGCCCGATGCCTCCCTCCCCTCAGCGCGCACGCAGCTCAGTGTTAAAGGCCCGAGAGAGAGACAAGGCGCTCAGCGGTCTGACAGAGCTCAGCACCCAGCAGTGCACAGGGTGCGGCCCCGCAGCGCAGGGGAGGCCCAGCTTTCTCTGCCGAGAGCTAGACCCTGTGCCTCGAAGAGCTGCCAAGGCTCGGCCGCCGGACCAGCTGGCTGCGCCCAGAAGCCGCCAGCCCAGCGAGTCTGTACCTGGTCATGACTCTGGCGTGAGTCCGGCTGTCCATCTTGCTGGCGAGCAGCAGAGCGTGACCCCACAGGCCGTTCTTCATCGCGGCCTCCAAAGCATCCTGCAAAGCAGCGCAGTGAGCCTAGGAGCAGTGACTCATGTGACGCGAGTCAGGCACCGGGGAGCGTGTGGTCTGCGTGGCCGGGAAAGAGGAAAGGGCTCGACTGCGGTGACACACTTGCCTCAATGGCCCCCAGAACACACCTGGGCCACTGCCCTCACCCCCCGCCCGGCCCCGTCACAGTGCCTGTGGCCGTGGGTCCTGCTTTTACAAACTGTTACAAGCAGCCCTGGCCGGGCGGCCCGGTGGTTAGAGCGCCGTCCTGACGCACCAAGGTCGGGCACAGGAACAAGGGGAACAACGAGTCAAGGCCCTGCTTCTCTCCTCTCCACAACATCAATACGTTAAACACTTATTGTTAATAACTGGAACAAGCAGGCCAGGAGACACAGGACGCGGGAGGCAGCGCTGCCCCCTCCAAGGTCCTCCCCACCGGGCGATGATGCCTCTCCACGTGGGCAGCGCGTCCCCTTAGCCAAGTGACCTAATACTTCAGAGAACTTCTGACCGTGACCTGAGCTTATCACGACACACAAGCACCAAGGACTTGGAGCTGTCAGACCCCTGCCGCCGGGCCACGCAGAGCTGGGCATGAGCCCACAGCCCACAGGGACCCCTCTACCCTAGACCCGCCCTCCACTCGGCACCACCAGAGAACTTCCACAGCGCCAGCACCTGTGCGAGGCCTCTCCCCAGCCCGCAGCCTCTGCACGCGCCGTGCCTGATCCATTCCCGCTGGGCACCGCTCCCCCACACCCCGCACACCTCAGAGGCGAGCGCACCCCTAACTGTGACAACGGGCTGTATGTCTGTCTCGTGCACGTGTTCACCCGACAGTACTGCATGGGCGGGCACAGCCCGAGCGCGACTGCGTGCACTTGAGCGGGAATGAGGAGGGAAACTGAGACTTCAACGCTGGCAACGTGTGAGGAGACGGTGCTGACACCTTCAGAGATGACAGGGCCAGACACCTGTTCACGGGGTGGCCGTCAAGGCCCGGTGCTCTCCAGGCAGGCCTGCCCTCCCACTGCTTCCTGGCACTTAAGCCCACGTGGCGGATGCCAGGACGCCCCGGCGCCCGAGACCTTGGAACTCGCCTTCTTGCGGCCATAGAGCAGCAGCTCCCGGAACCGCTCCGTCTCCTTCTCCAGAGAGCTGGTGGCGGCCTGGCTGTCGGTGAGGAAGGAGAGCTGGGCCTCCACCGACTCCTCCTCCTCCTCAGCCTGACCCACGGCCTCGTTGGTGAAGTCGATCAGGTTGGCCTCGTTGGGTGACTTCCCAGGAAGCCACACCGTCCTGTGGTCTTGTAACAACAGCTCGGCAATGTCTGTGCCCACCACGGTCTGCAGGGCGGCGGGGACAGAAAGAACAACAGGACTTCCCACAGGCCCCTCTGGGGGAGGCCGCCAACAGGCCGCCCAGTGCACGCCGCCCCCCACACGCCCAGGAGCCGAGAGACCAACATGGTGGGCCCGAACCTGCCCTCGCCCCAGCTGCACCCCCGCTTGTCTCCCCTTCCCCACGTCACTGCTGAGACGGCTCCGCGTGCTCGGCCCAGCACAGACATCCTCCCCACGCCGTGGGGGACAGGATCCCTGAGACTCCAGGCCAAGAAGAGGCGTTTTAAAGGTAAGACGACACGTACCCCGTTCTGTCTGCACAACAGGATGATAAAGTTCCAGAGGAGATTTGCGGACTCTTTGTCAATTAAGCTCTCATTCTGCAAACACTGGGTGGCTTTGCTCTGCGCAAAGTTAATAACGTCCACCTTGTGGGTGTCGTCCCTAAAAGGAGGACAGCCCTCAGTGGACAGCGATGAGCGCCGCGGCCCAGCCACACTCACGCGGTGCCCACAGCTGCCCGTGCCCCGGCGGGACCTACTTCCCCAGCGGCCCCGGGAAGGCGCGCATCTCCTCCTGCTCCGGCAGGTGCTGTAGCAGTGTCTGTGGACAGGGAGGGACGGGGGGACAGGGAGGGGCAGCTCAGGGCAGGCTCCGCCACTGCCCCGTGTCTGCTGACCCGAGGACGGTCTGTCCCATCGGGGAGGCCGAGGTGCTCCACCAGTGACTTTCACCCTTTAAAGCGGTGAGACCCATTCCCCCTGAGCTCTGAGCCAACACGTGTGACAGAGGCTGGTGGGCCGCAAAACAGTGCCCACCACACGGGCCCCCAGGGCACCCCAACCCCCACTGCCACCTTGCTACTTGTCACTGAAATCACCAGTACTGAACACCAACAGGCCCTCCCCTCAAAATCAGAAACGCAAACAAAGATAAAAGACGCACAACCACACAGAACAAATAAAACCCCTCCACCGAGGGTCCACGGAGGAAACACTCCGCATGACCGTTTTCAGACAAGGCTGAGGCACGGCCTGTGGGCCCGCGGCCGCCCCCGGCCTCACCTCCATGCTGTGCACTTCCACCAAGGCCGGCTGTCCCTCCGAGGGCAGGTTGGGGATCACGCGGATGAGCTGACCCCCAGGACCAAACCGGGCACAGACATGAGGCACGGAGAACTTCTCCGGGGAAGTGGGTCTCGACGGAGCTGCAGGGAGAACGTGAACAGGACACAGCCGGGGGGTCAGCTCTGGGGCCTCGGGGCCAGACCACAGCTCGATGTCAAGGTGCCCACAGGCTGAGGCCCCACGTGAACTGACTTTCAGCTGGAAGTCACTAGTGGCTAAGGGCCCCGTTAAAGTAGAACTCCAGCGCGGCTTAGGAAATGTCTAAATCCTTAGAAACGAAACCATCTCCTCGAAATCTAAAAGCTCTTCAACACCGCCCGAAGCGCCTGTCACAGGAAGCAGCACCCGGGACCCTTCGTGCCTGAGCCTTCGTCCTCAACGGCGGGGCCGTGACCGCACCCAGTGAAGGCGAGGGCCGCTGCCCAGCCTGGTGGCTCAGGTCCAGCACGTCCTGTGCACTGAAAGGTCACGGGTTCAAGTCCTGGGCATTTTCGGGTTTGGTCCCCAGGAGGGGCGTATGCGGGGGGCGGGGGAGAGGGCGGCAACCAACGGATGCCACTGTGGTTCCTCTCCCATCGCTGTGTTTCTCTCCTGTTCTCTCTCTAAGCGTGTCCTCAGGTGAGGTTGCAACTGAAATACTATCTCAAGAACGTCACATACTTTCACAGTTTCCCAGACTCAGCATGAACAGACCTCCCCGGGACTGAGCGTGGAGTGGGAGAGCCGAGGGCAGCTTTTCTAGGGGAACCGGAGTTCCCGCCACAGGCTGCTGACCCGCGTGGTCGGCATGGGAACAGGAGGCCCCGCCCGAGAGCCTGGCGGTGAGCTACAGGGAGTCACAAGAGTGCCCGTGACAGAGGCAGGACAGCTCTCCGGCCTGAGTCCAGCTACAGCCGAGGGTGCTGCCAGCCCAGCGGGACCAGCCTGGCCCTCAGAAGGACGGGCGTGCTGTGACACAGCTGTCCCTACTCCGGGGAGGACCGGGCCAGGCCATCACAAATGCCCTCAGTTGCAACTCACTCCCGTTTCTCGCCCCAGGCTTGTGAAGCGACCGAGGGGTGACTCGGCATCCCCGCCCCTGAGGGCACCCAGGGCCTTGACCACACACACCTTGCTCCACGGCGGGCCAGCCGGCGTCGGCAGGGTAGCCGTACTCTGGGAAGCCCTGGGCGCTGCTGAAATTGCCCATGTAGGCGTCGTAGGCATAGTCCCCGTGGAAGGAGCCTGGCGGCGGCGGCGGCAGCGCCTCATAAGGCCCCACGGTCACATTGCAGCTTCTGTAGACCTGACTCTTCGGGAACACAAAGCCGGCAGGCAGTTAGCTCGCAGGAGCGCCAGCCAGACCTGGAGGTGCTGCCAGAGCAGGGGGACCTGGGTCTACACAGAGCCGTGGACAGCCTGCCTGCCGCCCCCCGTGGGCCCGCGCGCACCTGCTGCGAGTGGGCGCTGAAGCTGCTGTGGCGGCTGTGCACGCTGGGCGCGCTGCGCAGGCTCTGGCCCGAGTGCTCGCTGTGCACGCTGCGCCGGTCCACGTCGTCCCCGTAGGGGTCCCTGTGGGGCTCAGGGTCGTCGTCAAAACTCCCTGTGAAGCGAGGGTCGTACCTCCAGGGGTCGTCGTACCTCTCGGGCCTGGAGGGCCAGTGGGGCAGAGGCAAGAGAGGGCACTGAGGCCGCTGGCATGACGCACTGCTGCTCAACACTCAAGCCCTACGGGTCCTCAGCGCCCGCTGCCCTCACATCATGACGGGGCCTGCCTCGCAGGACACGGTACGAGCCCGCCCCTAGGGGATGCCTGGAACCCAGGGCCAAGGTCAGTCCCGGGTGAAGGGTCAGGGGAGCAGGCTGCAAGGTCACAGCCACCGAGGAGACAAGGGCAAGCCGGTCCCAGGCGCTTGTGCTGCGCCCACAGTGAGCGACGCCAGCGGGCCAGTCTGCCCGCCCCTTTCAGACAGTGGCCGTGACACCAGCGGCTCCCGGGACCCCCAGCTGCAGCTGGTGGGGCGTTACAAAGCACAGCTGATTCCCGTCCCCCTCGGCGAAGGGTGTCTCACCCACCTGTCAGCATAGGCGTAGCTGTCTTTCCTGTACGGCTCGTATTCCGCGTCATACCAATACCTGCGGTCGTAGGGGCGGGGATCCCTGAACCCAGACCCATAGGAGTACCGATCCCAGCGGCCCGGATCTGCAAGCAAGGGATTAACGAGCTGATACAACACTCGCGGGAGACGCTGCGCCTCCAGCACCGAGGAGCCTCGCCGTCCCCCCGAGAGGCATGACCCTGGGTGCTGAGATGCCGGAGGTCTCGCGGAGTCCTCTCCCCGTGTGACACCCAGTGGCCACTG
The DNA here is from genome assembly GCF_028538775.1 of Myotis yumanensis. Taxonomy (NCBI): domain Eukaryota; kingdom Metazoa; phylum Chordata; class Mammalia; order Chiroptera; family Vespertilionidae; genus Myotis; species Myotis yumanensis. The sequence continues at coordinate 1,308,553 of NW_027223763.1, forward strand.
GCTTTTCCTCCCAATACACATGATTAGGAAGAGAAACCGGCTATGTGACATCTTGGTTAAGTTCTTGCCCATAGTTACTACTTTGGAACAGTTCATCCCGTAACTTTACGCTTTATTCCCATGTCTTCTGATGTGGCCTAGGAAGGGTGAGGAAATCCTTAGAACCCAAGGGCTGCTTGAACAAGGCCAGTCCCATCCGAGCCCCCAGACGTGCCCTCTGACCAGTGTGTTACGTGGAAGGGAGGCAGAGGCCTGTGAGCGGAGCGGGGCGGGGCGGGGCGGGGCGGGAGGGCCGTGTTGGGTAAGCGAGGGCTGCCGGCCTGGACCCTCTGCACCGAGCAGGACACAGCTTGGCAGAGGGAGGAGCAGGGCTCAGGGACATGTGGCCAAGAGGCACCGCCTCCCCACCCCCCACCCCCCCCACAGCGAGGGGACACTCCTGCACCTCCAGTGCCGGAGCCACAGCCCCGCAGCCACAGAGCAGGGCAGACACACTAGCCCAGGAGCAGCTCGTGTTCCTCTGATCAATGTGAACGATCGCAGGGACAGGAAAGGCAGCCCCGGCCCCTGGCAACTGTTCTAGGAAGTCAGAGAACTGCTCGTGTGAGCCAGACACGCGTGCTGTGACCACGATGCAGCTTCTGGATGAAAAGCAGCAACAGGATCACTTCCAGAAGCAGGTGACCGTGGCTCTGGGATGAAGACAGAGCCTAATGGGGACTCTGCCTAAGGCCCGAGGGGCGTGTCCCAGGCTGACGTACCTCCATAGTCGTACTGGCCGCAGTAGTAGTTGGCGTAATCGCTCTGGCTGCTCCATCCACGCTTGGAACTGTAGTAGCCCTCAGGAGGCCCCTGCCTGAAACCACACAGGGATTACCAACAAGCCACCTACTTCTGAAAAGCGCGACAGTATCGGCCTACAGACTGCGCCCAGGGCGACAGGCACTCGTCCAAGCCCTTGGTCGTGGAGTCCTAATCAGAAGGCCCAGAGCCAGGAGCGTAAGGGATTCCCTGCGCCCAGTGCGCTGAAGTGCCTCTATGGTAACAACCACACGAGCGCCCAGCACAGATCGTGGCGTTCGCAGTGCCGTCGCCGGAGCAGGGCTCTCGAGTGTGGATGTCAGACTCAGCCGATGCCAAGGGGTGTGGAGGGGAGTCGGATCCGACTTCCAGACCCGCCGCACAGACCATGCCCGTGTCCTCCGGGCGGGTCCCAGTGCTCCCAGCCTGGTGCCCTCAGAGCAGACCAGCGTGGGCCCTGCCTGCACCGGCCGGGCTGGCCTCACAGAGCAGCCTGGCTGTGACCTGCATTACAGAAAGGGTGGAATTTAGCAGGAAGATCAGGTATCTGACCTGCTGAAAGGGCTTAATGACATTTTTGTTCTTTAATAGCAAGTTTTAGGTAATACTTCATTTTTTAAAGAAATATATTTTTATTGATTTCCGAGAGGAAGGGAGAGGGGGAGAGAGAAACATCAATGAGAGAATCACTGATTGGCTGCCTCTTGCTCGCCCTCTACTGGGATTGAGCCTGCAACCCAGGCTTGTGCCCTTGACCGGAACTGAACCCGGGACCCTTCAGCCCCCAGGCTGGGTTCTACCCACTGAGCAACACCAGCAAGGGCTGTAATACTTGACTTTTAAAACAGACTTCGCTCGTGTCTCACTCAGCTGAGCCTGGGGCTTGGTGGGTGCAGCCCTGGGGAAGGAGTGCAAGGCCTCAGCCCAGCACCCGCGCTCACTGCCCCAGGGTGAGAGCACCCGTCCACGCATGGGGGGGGGGGTCTCCGAAAAATGACCTGATGCAGCACAAAACCAGGAACACGCACCTCTTCGCCCCCACAAACCCCGCATTCGTGGGAAAGACAATCACAAAAACAACAGGCCCACGTCACCTTGAGCAGCGCCCACAGGGATGTGATCCCAGTGGCACAACGAAGACGAACTGATGCTACACACCACGTGGGAACACGCACGCACCCCAACCACAGCAGGGCCGAGGAGGCTGCTCCCCAGCGCTGCCAGAGTGGTGCGGACGTGGCAGACGGGGACACACCTCCCACGTCACCGCCCGCCTTGTTGGGTGCCTCTCCACACTGAGCAGCTCTGGCCTCTGAAATGTCGCCACATGAATCTGCAGGTGGGTGAGTGAAGGGAAACCGGAACAGCCAGATGCACCCTGGCTCCACCCGCCTCCCGACCCCTGGCCTCCAGAGTTGAAGAAAACACTGGCCCACAGCTCTCGCCGAGTCAGACGCTGCCCAGGCGGCAGGGTGGTCCCCAGGCAGTAGGACATGAGCACCTGGCCCGCTGGGCCACACGCAGGTCAGTGCGCCCTCTTCAGGCCTGGACAGAGGCCAGCTGATGGCACAGACTCACAGACCAGCTACCAGACACCGAGGGGCCCGCGTAAGGAGCTCACGGTTCTGAAAGGCAGTGCGTGAACCAAGCCTGCACCGGCGGCCACACCTCTCTGTCCCACGTTTAAGGAACCACGTGCCCTCGTAGCACCGACAGCTGTGAGGCGTTACTTCGCCAGGTGAAGGCTTTGGGAGGCGGCAGAGCTGGAACCCTGACAGCCACCTCCCTCGTCCCGCCCCCCCAGGCACCGAGCGGAGGCCTCTGAGCTCCAGTTCTCACGCGGCTGGAGGTGCGGCCCGGGGCTCTTTCAACATGCTTGTTTGTAATCGCAAAATCCAGCCAGGGTCCGCCTGCGAGAGAAGCCGGCCGGAGTGCCGGCACAGAGGCTGCTGGGAAAGCACCAAGGCCCAGGCCGGCCTGGCATCAGCACCGTGGACTCTGGCCTGCGGGGGGACCAGTCCGCAAAGTAAAAGCTGCCAGTCTAGGACCCTGAGCATTCCGTCAGCGAGCCTCCAGGGCGCACGCGCCCCAGCGATGACCGCCGCCTGGGCTGGGGGAACCCTGCCCGAGGACAGTGGTGCCTCCAGGGCCCCGCCCTGGGTCTGGCTGACGCGTGGCCATGGCTGCATGGGGTGTGCTGACCTCCATGTAAACACGCATCTTGCAGTCTGTCCACATGGACAAAATGGCAACCAGCAGGGTGGACACTCCTCACACAGTCTCTCCACATCAGGACATCACTACAGCCAGCAACACAAACATCACCTGGCAGACGGCCGGTCTGAGCAGTGGCTCGCCCGGGAGCTGGGCCGCTCCGGCTCGGGGTAGCGGTAGTTCTCAGCGTAGGTGGACGCTGCGCCATCGTAGGGCCTGTACCTGGGATCGTATAGGCCGTAGACGTCCTGTGGGAAGACAGGTTTATGCAGCATCAGGCCCCCAGGAGCAGGCACCAGCTCTAGGCTGCACGGATGGCTCTCCCAGGGGCACGGGACACGGGACTTCCCCGAGCGAAACAGAAAACCTCCAGGATGACGGCCCCAGGCAGGCAGCGCTGCCCTCCAGCCCCAGCCCGGCCTGCTCAGGGGAGGCCAGCACGCAGCAGGCACCCCGGAGCCATGGCAACTCGTGAGGGCTGTTAGGCTTCTGCCTCCTGAGGTCTCAAACACGGAGGTGCCGGGACTCAAGCTGTGCCCTGGCCCGGACACCATCCCAGGTAAGCAAACCAAGGAACCAGGGCTCCATCTGCCTGGTCCTGAAGCCACAGGCAGCCCAGAGGGAGGGTACTTGGTTCTCAGAGGCGTCCAGCCTCTTACAAATCACTGATCGCCACGGCTCCGCCTCTAAGGGGCTGCCATGTGAGGACCTGAAGCAGAATCAGTTCGTGCCTGAGAGCCCGCCTCTCTGCCACTACCTGGCACACGCTCCTTGGCTGGTGCTGGAAGCTAGGGTGGCAGAGAGACAGGCAGAGGGGTGCCGGCTCCCACAGGAGTGGTGCCGCCGGCCCAAACTCCGGGGCGCTGTGCAGCGCTCACCAAGGACCTGGAGCGGGCGTGGTGCTCCCTGGGCCCCCCGGGCTCCCAGCAGAGCTCAGCTCCCTGCTATGGGAGTCAAGTCCTTGGGAACCTACACGCGCAGGTGTCAGTGGTCAGAGGTGCAGCCAACCACTCACACTCACACACACACACACACACACGCTGAGGGCCCACAACAGGGCACAGGTCTCCCATCAGCCGACCCGGCCCATCCCTGACCCAACCTCTTTGAACACAAGGTCCCCAGCTCGGCCACCGGCCCTTGTCCCTGCCCTGCCTGCGGCGAGTCCGTGCTTTCAGCCTCCCTGGCCCACCCTCCCGCGCCTCGGCTGACCTTGAAGGACCCTGGGCCTGGACTAGAGGTGAGGAAAGCCAGGTAATAAGGAAACGTGTCCACCTGGAACCCCCTTTTCCAGCGGAGGCAGGACTCAACTGAACCTGAGGCAACCACACTGGGAGCTGCCGCACCGTCGCTGTGAGGCCGTGTGCCGCCTCCCCAGGCCTGGGAGGAGCTGGTGGACTCTCACCCTCCTCGCGGCTTCACTGGGGTTACAGGCCAGACCTAACTTCCCCCTAACTACGTTTCTTCTGAAGGAGGCATTAAAGACTAGTTTCCTGCTGTTCGTAGGGAGGTTTCTGATGTCACCACCACACACCAGCTCCAGGCGGCTCTCCTGTGACCCAGCCTGACTCCGAGCGGGACTAGGACAGCCAACAGGCGCCAACAAGCAAAGGGCTTTCCTGTCCCACCAGGGGGGGTGCTGCGTTACACAAGCATTGAGATGATCTCCGCATGGACTTCATGAGACGCGCCGCGTGGCAGAGCAGTGGTGGCTGGAGCACTGTTCTCACGCCCAGTGCCCAGAACCGGCGTCCCGCGGGCAGTGCCCACCTGTCACTTCTGAACCCACAGAACCCTGCCAAGGAGCTCGCAAGGAAAGACCGCTGGTCAAAGGGTTCAACCGTCTGAGCTCAAGCCTACCTGGTAGAGCGGGGCTGTGCCAGGGTCTGGTGGATATGGAGAGGGGTACTGGGCCGGGTAGCCGTCGTACGGGGGTCTGTAATAGTAGTAGGACGCCAAGTCCAGGGGCTGTGGCGGCATCCACTGCTGGCCCGGCGGCACGGCTGCCTGGCTCGAGCTGCTGGACACGGCCGATGCGCTGGAGGATTGAGGGGGCCGAGGTGGCGGCTGCTGACCCAGGTCAGCAGGAGCCGTACTTGCAGGTGGCTGGGCCGAGTTCTGGGGCTGCCCTGGTGCTGGTGGACTTTCTGGGTTTGAGGGTTCAAAAGGCGCTGCTGTGGGCCCTGGTGGGGGAGGAGCTGGCTCCTGCTGGGCTCTCTCGGGGCCACGCTGGTTGGGAGCACCTTTTGTCACCTGTTGGTAGAAACGGTCTGGGTTACGTGCCCCAGGCCCAGGCTGACTGGGATGACTCGGGGTGGGGTGCTGAGCAGCAGCGGGGCCAGAGGCATGGGACAGGCTATCCATTCTCACAGGCTTCTCCACGGTCCCATTCAGCGTGAAGTCTAAGGCTCCCCAAGTCTCTTCCCGATTCCTGGGGGGGTCTGCCTTATTACTATGAGGCCCCAAGGCGTCGCTTGCGGGCGCCACCAGCAGGAGGCCTGTGCTCCCGGCAGGGCTACTAACCAACTCCGGCAGCGCGCTCTCGGCACTGGGACTCTTCTGACCTGGAAGCAAGTTCTTTGGTGCTGGATGAGATGGTGGTTGAACCAGCAAATTAGCAGGTGGAGTGGAAACCGTTTCAGAAAGAGCAGAAACGTGTGGGAAGTTACTCTGGGCAAGGCAGTGAGACAGAGGCGAGCAGGTGAGAGCGCTGGCTGGAACCCCAGGCAGAGGCGCGGCTTCTCCAGCATCAGCCCCCGCGGCCCGGCTGCTCCCGGCAGATCTGTCCCCAACCCGAGCATCTCTCCAGGACGGAGTCTTCTCCGTGGGATGGGACAAGGACACGGGAAAATGAAGGGGCTGAGCCAGGTGAGTGCTCTGATCGGGCTGAGCGATCAAGACTGGTTGGCTGTGCAAAGATTCAGTGGGCGGTGAGGACAACAGACTGGCATAACCAGAACTTGCCTGTGACAGAAGGGCCTCCTCTTCCCCCATCTTGGGAGGGTTCTCGAGGTTCTCAGAAGCACCAATGCCCTCCCCGCCTTGCAGAGGGGTGAGGCAGCCCGGCGGCCGGGCCCGCTGGCCGGACACCCCCTTGTCTGGAGGTTGAACCACTTCGGATGGCTGAGGCTTCCCAGGCACGTGAAGTGCAGGAGCAGCAGGGGCCAGCAGGACGTTGCCCCCAAAGTCTGGCAGCTCATTCTGCGCCCACAGAGTCGTTGCTGGGCTCTCACACTTCATGGCTCCCTGGGCCCGGGTCGAGGGCCTCTTCTCTGGTGTCGCAGGCACAGTCTCCAAGGGGGGCCCTCCAGGGTGCGGGAGCCGGTGACTGGCTTCTGCGGGTGAGGGAAGAGGCAGAGGGCAGGCCTGAGGTGGCAGGAGGGTCTCCATGTTGTCTGGTGGCTGCTCCAGGTTGCCAGGGCAGGCGTCGGGCGGTGCAGCGGCTGGTCTGTGCTTCTGGTGGGCATGGCTCCCCCTCACCTCACCCACCACGTTGGCACGATCTGCCTCAATTGGTTTGACTCCAACTAAGTGGGATCTCACTGGTTCAAAAGAACTATTCGCACTCGTCTGAAAGACCCCTGTAGGTTTGGGGGGGCTTGGGGTCAAGGGCTGGGACAGGCTGTGGTGGTAATGCTGGCTCATGGTGGTCACATCCGTCTCGCCTCCCACAGGAGAAGAATCGATTTGCTTAAAAAAGCTCCCGGGAGCCTCCTCCTCGGGTTTGCCGACTTCCTGCTGGATGAAGGTGCCCAGGTCCTGGGGCCTGGCTGTGCTGGACGCACTCCTGTGGCTCTTGCTGCTGTAGCTAGACGACACGCTATCAGACCGCACGGGGTGCAGCGGCACGTCCAGGGCCTCGAGGTTTGAGCCCCCGCCTGCCGCGTGGCCTGTGACACTGAGCCTGGGGCCCGGGGGCCCGGGAAGAGGTGCATATCTGGGGTGATCGCCTGGGGAGGAGGCATCCAAATATGGGGGCTCACTTGGCAGAACCTCCTGGTTCTGAGTGAACTCCAAGTTCTCCACATTCTCACAGTGTAAGCCGCCAGCGTCATGAGTCCCTGTGCCTGCCGTGTCACCCCACACGTCAGCAGCAGCATTCTTAGCGGCTGGTTGATCGAGCTGGGTGCCTGCAGACTGAGGAAAGTAAGGTTGCGTGTCTCCTCCCTGCTGTGCGGTCTCGCTGCGGGAGGCTCTGTGAAAGGCCTGGTAGACGCCGCCTGCGCCCGCGTGTGCCGGAGGAGGGCCCAGAACAGGGCTGGGGGAGAAACCGTCAAAGTAAGACTGAGCCGCGGAGCCTGTGTTTTTGGAGGAAATGGTCTCCTCATTCTCCATCTCTCCGCCTCGGAAGAATAGGGAGAGCGTGCCCGAGTCTGCTTCTGGCAGGGCGTGGCTGGCGGCCCCCAGAGGGCAATGCGAATGGCTTTCCAGGCTGCTGCCCTGAGCGGAGGGGTTCCCGAGAGCAGGGTTTGGCCCCTGCTCTTGACTAACTGCGGGACTCGGCCTGACCTCCTGGCCGACCCCGGCACTCCCCCCTCGGACGCTCTGCCTGAACGTGTTCTCAGGATCAAAGGGACTCGCTGAGTGGTTTCCACTTTGCAGGGAGGCTGCCCCGTCTTTCCCGTCGACCGAAGGTCCTGGGGCGGGAGGCTGGTGCTGCTCGTGGGCAGGCCCCTGAGGCGGGCTGAACAGAGCGGGGATGCGGGAGACGCTGGAGGCCTGCGGTGTAGCATTGGCAACAGGGCCTTCTGGGCGGGGCCAAGAATGCCCAGAGGGCTGCGGGCCGCCCTGGGCCGGCCCCCACTGCCCTGGCATCTGCGGATGCAGCTGTGGGAAGAAAGGGGATGCGGTGGGTGCTGCAGCGCCATCGTGAGGGTTCTCTCCACTCGGGGGCCTGTCAGGCCCAGGCAGGTGCCCATGTGGGGGGCCGCCATGAGAAGTGCTGGAACCCCCTCCTGGAATGTACTGAGCCTGGGTTTCGTGTTCAGAGCTGGAAGTGGCCTGGGCGCTCCTGTTCAGCTCGGGCCCAGGAGGTGCCGAAGGGGTCAACACACTGGAAAACGGGCTTGCCGCTGGCCGGGGCTGCGACAGAGGTCTCGGCAGAGGCGCCTGGAATCCTTGGGAGCTGTCCCCAGCATTCGTGTGAGGCACAGGCAGTCCCGGGTGCTGAAGAAACGCTGGTGGGGCCGAGCCCAGCAGCACGGGAGGGCTGCTTTTGGACGAACTGCCCAGTGAGGTGCTCTGAAGCGCCTGTCTACTGAAAGCAAATGGGTCCGTTACCGGCTGCAGGGGGCCAGTTACCGCAGCCCCCGGTGCACCCGCCGCCGCCTGTCTCCTGTATGAACTGCCGGACCAGAACATGCTTGGAGGGCTCCCCGCGGGAGGCGGCCCCACCACGCTGGGCGGGACCGCCTGCGGTGGCGGCTGCATGGCGGAGCTCCTGCACGATCAGATGCCACTTTCAGAGAGAAGCAGGATGTAGGTTATCCTTAATTTGAACTGAAAAAGAAAAAGAAAAATTGGCATAAAGTTCACATATCCAAAGCCCTGGCTGCAATCAGGAAAACTAGGAACAAAGAACGTGAGGGACAGTGACTTCCTGTCACTAGGTCCTGAGGGGCGCGTCTCTCCCACCTCCACTCCCGTCTGGAACTGCGCCTGCTCCGAGGGGAGAACCCTGGACGGAGCAGATTCGGCCGTGCCCGACCTGCTGAGTGGCCTCAGCGAGTCACTGTCCTCTTCTGGGACTCAGCTCTGTAACACAACTAAGGACCCGCAGATGGCGCTGCCTCCGTGATGCCCTCATCAGGCTGAGCTACGCCCCAGGGGCAGCCACCTTTCCTGGAGCCTGTCCCCAGGCCCCGAGTCAGCCCCTCGACCACACTGCGCACCACCCTGCCATACAGGCTACCTCAAGTCTCGAAGGAAAGCCAGAGCTTCACACGGGCTCCCACCCCTCCCATGAAAGAGCATTACCGAGTACACAGCAACACCAGCTGCGAAGCAGACCTTCAGGGGAGACCTGGACTCAGCAGAAGGCCTGCACCCCACCTAAGTGACCAAGTGACAGGCAGAGTGTCAACAAAACGCTCACAGAAAACAGGGACAAAATCCTCTAGACAGTGTTTTCTGTTGCTTGTTTTTAATGAGATACACTAAGTATAATCTTGAACAGCTGACTTGTGTTTTTCAGACAAAAATCCAAGTTGTCTCTTTAGGACACCCGTTCTGTGAGTCAGTCCCTCTCCCTCACAGCAAACCACGTTTCACGATCACAGGGAAACGTGAACACGGGAGAAATGGCAGCAGCTCTGGAGTTTCAGCCACATTTTTGCAGACATGCACTGTTCTTGGTAATCTTTCTAATACTCGATAAAAGGGAATACCGTGAATGTGTTTTAAGTAAAGCAATTTACAAATAAAAGTTCCCGTCCCTGCCTGAAAACCAGCCCTATGACTATTAACTCACCACTGCTACCCACACATGCTGTCCGAGGCCAATGGGAAACCCTTTCTATTGACAAGCATTTGAAACGCACTCAGACTTATCGACTGACAGTAGGAACAGCACGGAGACTTCACCTGGTTCTGAGCTGTCATCTTTAAAATACGTATATTCTTATTGACTTCAGAGAGACAGGAGAGAGAGAAGAACATCAATGATGAGAATCACTGATCGGCTGCCTCCTGTAGGCCCCGCGCTGGGATCGAGCACGCAACCCGGGCATGTGCCCTGACTGGGAATCGAACCCTGACCTCCATAGTTCAATGCTCAACCCCTGAGCCACATTGCCTGGGCTAAGCTGTCATTTTCTCTAGGGACTGAGGGTACAACACTCGGAGCCTCTCTCACCCGTGAAGCAAGCACCGGGGCGCCTTCCAGGACAGTCTCCTCCCTTCAGGCTTCAGGGAAGACCCTCCACCAGCCTGAGCAGCTTAAGACAGGAGAGAGCCCAGGCCGAGCGGCCTGCCGGTCAGGTGCCACTGTGGGCGCAAGGCCGCACCCCGCGGGGTGGCTCAGGCACCCACTTCTTTCTGCCACGCAGTTTCCTCATCTCGAACGGGAGAGAATGATGATGATTTCTCAGCTCCCCTCTGGGTGTAACCTTATGAAATTCTACTCGCAGTGGATTCTGGGATGCTCCAATCCCTATCAGCGTTTAATAGGGAAATCTTATCACAATCTAAATCTCACAGGTTTATATTTAAAGGTTTTCCTTGCTGAAACCCTTACAATTATTTTCTCAACTCCTGGACTCAGAACTGTTTTGGAAGCAAACACTCCCACTTCCCTACAAAGTAGCATCGCCTATCCCCCCTCACCCCCCACACAACTGAGAACTTTCTAGCAATATACCAATTTCATTTGAAACAATCTTGAAGAGTCTTATTCTTTCGATCTTTTTTCTCTCTTCACCAGCAAAAAACAGCACAACTGCACATCATTTATCTCACGACTGTAGGGAATTCTATTCCGTCCAGCAAATCCTTCTGTAGCCTCAAGTCACCGAGCTTTAACTTTCAAAGACACCAGTTGACCTTAGAGATACTAGTACATTCTCCGTAAACCTCGCTCTTCCTTTAAACTGCCTGTATCTGTGTGAAAAGCACAACCTACTTTTCATATAAGTTCCTGGCGACTGAACTGAGCGAGTTACAGCACGAGGCCCCTCCCAGAGCGCCGCCTCCAGCTGGGTGTGCAAACCGCCAGCCATGTGTGCAAACCTCCAGCTGAGCCGGGTGTGCAAACCTCTAGCTGAGCCGTGTGTGCAGACCAGCAGGCCTGCGGAGGAGCACCTGCCTCTGCGCCTCTGCCCACAAGCTTCCCCCACGGGGCGTCCCTGCCAGGCGACGGGGCACTTGCCCCAGAGAATCAACACCGCAGACGGTAAAAGGAAAAGGCGGTGGGGCCTGGGCACTGGGAGCGATGTCTGCGGCCGCAGGAGCGTGAGGTGCACGCACCGCCCAGAGGAAACGCTCAGGACGACTGGCCACTTGGGCAGTGGCTGCTGCTGAAGGTGAATGAGTCACAGGAACAAGAAATACGCTGTTTTGCCTCTTGTCTTATCTTTGCGCGATAACAGCACTTAGGACGCTAGGTAAGGGCATGGGGGGGGGGCCTGCAGGGAGGGTGGCTGCGCTCAGCCCTACACAAGTGTCGCCCCAGGAAGTGTCACCCCGGACAGCCTCTGGCTCGGACGGCCTCCTGCCACGTCCGGGATCGGAGGGGACGGGGACACCTCTCTGGCTGACACCTGCCGTCCTAGGTACTGAACACAAAGTCGTCAGCGACTCCTGCCCCATCTCCAAGCCGGTCCAAAGGGAAGCGGCCACCACGGGCTTTAAACGGCCGCGATGTGTCCGGACTCCGTACTGTCCTACTTTCACCGCGAAAAGGGCGAAGCTGGTTCACACATGACCTCTAACCCCGGGCAGGAAACGCGAGCGCTCGGCGGCCTCCATTGCGACATCTTGGTCCCCTCGCCACGAAATGACCGGCCAACGGCAAGGCGGCCCCGTGGGTCCGAGGGACGCCGATCTCACGAGGAGGACACAACAGCGTGGGCGCACTGAGACCCGTCCGGGGCGTGTGCGCCCTGCAGAGCTGCAGGTCGGCAGGCTGCCGGCCGTTCCACCGAGACGCCACGCCGAGGCCGCCCGCCGGCCAAGTGTCAACACAGCGGAGCCCGGGCACTGGCCCAGGCCCGGCCGTACGAGGGGGTCCGCGTCTGTCTGACCGGCGGGCGGCGAGGGGCGGAGGGCGGCGGCGCGCGGCTCCCCGGCCCATGGGCGCCCACCCGCCCCGGCGACCCTCCGGCAGCACCCGGAGACTCACTGCCCGCTCGGGGCTGGGCCCGGCCCGTCCGCCCGCCCCTCTCCGCCCCGACCCCGGCCCTCACCGGCGCGCCTCAGGGCGGCCCCCGCCCGGCTCCTCCGCAGTCCCGGGTGCCAGCCCTTCAGGAGCCGCGGGCGCCAGCCGGCCCGGCAGTTAAGACGAGCGTAGATGCGGCAGCCGCTGCAGCCATCTTGGCACATCCGGCTCCGGTCGCCCGGGCCGCCGCGCCGCCGACGTGTCCGGCCGCGACGTCAACGCGCGCCACGCCTTCCCGCCACGCCACCAGTCCCGCCCCTCGCAGCTGTTCTAACGCCCCGCCCCCTCTCCCCGCCCCTTCTATTAGGCCCGCCCCCAGGAGCTGCTCAGGTGACGCGACGCTCCGCCCCTTGGCCCGCCCCTCCCCGGCGTTCTGTCCTTCACCGCGCAGCCCTTCATCCCGCTCCTGGTCTCCGCCCATCCCTTCGCCACGCCCCATATTAACCCCGCCCCTTGCTCGCCACCTTCCTTGGCCCATCCTTGGCCCCGCCCCAGCGTGCGTCCAATCCTTCACTGCCGCATCCCTTGGCCCCGCCCCCGACGGCGTCCAATCCTTCAACGCCCCATTCTTTAGTTCCGGCCCTTGGCCCCGCCCTCCGCCTCATCCAGTCCTCCAACGCCCATCTCTTCGCCCCGCCTCTAGCCCACCTGCCTGGGAGGGCGCGCGGGGGGCCGCTCCTAAACGTCGCCCCGGTTACGCTGAGTCTGTCTCGCAGCCGTTTCTCGTTGTAGGATGTGTGAATAGTAGGGATTCTTCAGTCAGACTCGAAGGAAGAATCAGTCCTGGACGACTGATGCCAGCAGGTGCACCTGCCGAGAACTGCTTTCTGCTGAGCGGAGAACCCGAGCGGTGCTCTGGCGCAGGCGCGTTCTTCCCATTCGGTCGTTGGACTCGAAGGCTGGTAGACTGGCGGGAGGCAACGGCGCATGCGCTGACCCGCGGCGGAGTGCGCGTGCGCACCTCGAGCCGCCGGCGGTTGCCTGGTTACGGCTATCGCGTCTCGGGTTTCCAGTTCTGCCGGTGAAGTTGGTTTCTGTCCACACTAGTTCTCGCGAAGCAATGCCCGCCTGCTCCACAGAGCCCTAGACGGGGCAGGCGCCGCCGGCCCCCAATCCACAGGCTGCGTCGAAGCCCCACTGCCCACCTGTGCGCTCCTCGGAGTCGGTCGTCCTGTCGGCTCCCAGCCGCGCCGTCCGCCTAGCCCAGGCCCCAAACTCCCTGGCTCCGCGGCCATCTCCACCGGCCCCTGTGCGCGTGACCCATGCACACACTCAATCCTGTCCGGGCGTTGGGCGCGCAGTCCCCAGTTCCTCTCTTGCCTGCCTAATGCCCCTCGAGAGCCCAGCCGGGTCCCCTAAACCGCGGAGCCCCGTGGATGAAGGCTCCAACGGCTGAGTGGATGTTTGTATTGAATGAGCGCGATCCCCGAGGTACCGAACAACAGGTTAAGCTGCTGGGCCCCAATCTCCTGCTCCTCCCCGTGGCTGCTGCCTCGTCCTGGCACCATCGGAGCCCTCCATGGAGGATCTTAGGGAAGAAGGGGTGCTGCCATTTGTATCTTCCTTTTCCCGATGAAAGAAGGGCGGCCGGACCCACTCACCTGCACTCCTGCCTGGCAGGGATCGGCAAGGGCATCAGCCGCCCCACTGACCAGCTTCTTCCAGAGGCAGGAAGGGTGGCAGGTGTCCCTGTCTGGCAGCACCTGACGGCCGAGCTCTCCGTGCTGGCTGCTGCTACTGCCACAGGGGCTGCCACACCGCCTGGGGTGGGAAGGCACCCCAGTCACCCGTGGGACCCAGAGGCCAGGAAAGAAGGAAGGAGTGTGGTTGGGCTATTTGTTTGCTGTGACGCTGGCGAGGGAGCAGCCACGCTGTCAGAGCCCAGGCGGGTGCGGGGAGAGTTTCATGCCATCTGACGTGGCCACTCTGCTAAGCTAACATTTGCCTTGCAGAAAGCGAGTTCTCAGCCTGTTTCAACACAGGGTTGAGAACTCCTGGTGGAACAGCCCCGGGCCCCAGGCCCTTGATCCGCTTCCTCCTGGTGGTCACGGTGCTCCGCAGCCGCTCTGTCCCAACAGACCACTCGGCAGGGGGTGTCCTTGCTAGCCCTCCGCCTGACAGGCTGCACCTTCCATCCTGGGCGCTGAGGCTGGGGGGAAGGGGGACCCAGTGTCCTGGAGAGAGGAAGGGCAGCCTCCATGAGACAGGGCTGGCTGAACGGTCCAGGCGAAAGCACCGACTATCTCGGGCTCGGGCCCAAGAGCTGGAGCCGAGACCTGCCCCTCTGGCGTTCTGAGGAGCCCAGGGGTGGGCCCGGGGGACTCTAACTTGGAGAGACCATCAGCTGCAGAAACTACCCTCATGGGCAAAGGAAAGACTCCAGGGCCCTGGGGCAGGGCTGGTACAGAGGCAGCAGGTGCTGACTTTTATGGGGCGACTTTAAGGAAAGCTGTGAGCCCAGCGTTGGCATGGGGGGCCTTGGGCTCTCTTCCCCTTCCCTCCTCCTCCCGCCAAGCCTTCCCATGGAGGCCGCCTCTGTTTTCAGCTGTTTTCCGCCTTGGATGCAGGGAGGGTCCTGAGGCCCAAGGCTGAGCCATCAAGCCTCTGGGCCAAGAACCCCTGAGTCAAGAGCCTCTGCTCTGAAGCCCAGCCTGCTGCCTGGAGGCTGTGTGCCCTTTGCCAGCTTCCGGACCTCCCTCAGCATCAGCCTGGGGGGCAGGAAAGGCTGGCCTTCAGGCCAGGCCAAGCAGGTCAAACTCGCTGCCTGAGTGAGGGCATGCGGCCCGCCCGCCGCGAGTCTGACCTGCTTGAGGGGGACAGGAAGGGGGCGCTGTGAATGCACACACTGGGACCACAGGCATGACCTGGAACTGTGTGGGTGACTGTGGTGTGCCTAGGAGGTGTGCTGCCAGGAGAGCCATCCTCCCCTTTGCCTGCAATGTCCACTCCTCCATGGACATGTCGCCCCTCCCTGAGGCCCCCTGGGTGGGCGAGAACCAGCTGCAGAGTCGTAGCTGAGTCCGAGGGCCAAGTTGTAGCTCCTCCCCCGAAGTTCCAGGACGGAGTTATTGTCCCCTTACCCAGCCCGCAGGGGCGCACCCTTGCCAGGACAATGGGCAGAGGCCGTGCCAGAGAACCCGGCCGACCTTCCCCTGGTTACGCCAGCCGGCCTCCCGCATTGGTCCGTCCGTCCAAGGAGACCGCCACTGAGCCCTGGGCGGGGCTGGGCGGAACCTCCAGGGGCTCCAAGCTCGAAGTACGCGCTGGAGTGCCAAGAGCTCACAATAAATTCTGATTGCACGTTGAAATGATAATATTTTGGATAGTTTGAGTTCAAATGTAGCAGCTAGAAAGTGTGGCTCAGTGGTTGGTGTCGACCCAAGCACCAAACACATGCCTGGGTCTCAGCTTCATCCCCAGGTGGGGGCGTGCAGGAGGCAGCCAATCAATGTTCTCCCGTGGATGTTTCTATCTCTCCGTCCCTCTCCTTTCCCATCTCTCTAAAAAAAAATCAATAAAAACATTTTATATTTTAAAATCCCTCAGTGGCTGGCATTGCATTTGCACTGGACAGTGTGGGTCTAGAGCACGGGGCTTACTGGGGCTGTGGTGCTGGCTCTCTCCTGATCACCAGCCAGCCCGGTGGTCCTCAGAGGAGGACCACCCTGCACTCTCCCACCCCCTGCAGCGCATGAAGCAGCTGCATTTACTGGTTTGTAGGTAGTTGTAGGGTAGGCCTGCTCCATGCCAGGCACCCCGCTCAGCCCCTGGCCTGCACCTTCTGTCCTGGGCGCTGAGGCTGGGGTGGAGGGGGACCTACCCGCTTAGCGGCCTGGAGAGAGGAAGGGCTGCCTCCATGAGACAGGGCTGGCTGGACGGTCCAGGCGAAGGCCTGTAGGGTCTCCGAGGGGGGTGAGCTGGCAGGGAGGGCTTCCTGAGGAGGTGAGAGCTGTGGAGGCCGGGATAGAGGGTCAGGGTGGGAGTCACCCCGGTCTGGGGGAGGGGCTTGGGGTTAGTGTGTCCTGTGGATCTGAGCATCTGGCCCCTGTCGGTGTGCGGGGGCCTGTGGTGGGCATCCAGGCCGAGTGTGAGAAGCGTGTGCAGGCCGGGCTGTGAGGCCAGCACCGTGAGGCCATCCCGGCTCCTGGGGGCCCTGCAGGAGCAAGTCCACGTAGCGGCTGGCTTGACAGATGTCACCACCGTCCGAGGTGCGTTAGTGTGAGCGTGGCCCTCTCTCCGGTGCGGCCTCTGGGCGTGGCCCCGTCCCAGGGGCCTTCCTTTCTGAATCGCTGTGCCAAGTGCCAAGCATCTAAGTCGCTAAATAAGCGGCAGGGACGGGTGCCCATTCTGCACCCGGGGGCGCCACAGAGCCGCAGGCGACTGCGTGGTGGCCCCTGAGCTGCAGCGGGGCCCCGGCCTCCTGCCCTGCTCTCACACACATTCACGCCCCAGGCCCTGCTGGGAACTGGGGCTACGGCTGCGGGTCAGACAGCCCTGGCCTTCATCCCTGCGAGCACCATCACCGGACAGCGGCCGGGCCTGGGTCCCCCCACAGAGGGTGGGACAGGGCAGTGATGGGAGGGGACGAGCATTTGCAGCCAAAGCTCACAGAAGCTCCTGCAGCAGCTGGGACGGAAACCCGGGAAGCGGGGCTCGGCTGGGGGTTTGCACTGGGCCCTGCGGGCCCTGCGGGGGATTTGACATCGGAAAGCGAAGGCAGCTTCTGGGCTTGTCGGCCAGGACTGCCGCCGCCGCCAGGCCTCCCCGGGCTCTCCGCACGGCACTAGCGAGAGCCGGGAGCTGGGCAGGTGTCCTTGGGGACCCTGGGCGAGCAGCGAGGCGGCTGGGCCAGACTGGGGGGCGGGGGGAGCTGACCCCCGGATGACCCTCTGCCAGCGGCGCCCGCAGCCCCCAGCCCGGCCCAGCACGGGCGCCACACACCAGCCCGGGGAACAAACCGCACGGGCAGGCGAGCGTCCTGAGCGAGTCACAGGCATGGACTTGGCGGCTGGGTGGGGGCTGTGGTTCGGAAGAGAAAGGGCCCTGGTGCCGCCGGGCAGAGCGCCAACAGCTGCAGGTTGCCAAGTGCCAGGCTGGCAGGGACATTAACTCCTGGCCGTGACCTTGGCAGCTTCCTCCCTGAGCATGTTTCCTTGTCTGAAAAGCCACAGGCCGAGTGGCATAGGCCCTCCAGGCCCCCCAGGCCCCAGTCCTCCACGGGAAGGTGACCCCTCAACTGGTCACGAGAACATGGACCCGGAGCCCCTGGGCCCGGCCGTCACCGACCTCTGCGCCTCTGCCCCCGCAGCTGTCCAGTGGGACAAGGCAGCGTCGCAGGAGGCGGCCCCGAGTGGCCGGTGAGGTGCTAAACTGAGACTCACCTGGCCAGGTAGGTGGACGGCCCTTCGGAACCACCTGCTCGCCCAGGGCGCACTGGCGGGATGCGGCCAGCAGGGGGCGGCAGACACCGCCTCCGAGCGGGCAGCCTGGGCCGGCAAGTCCAAGTCGTTGCTCCGCTGGCCGCTCCGGGGAGCTGGCCGCAGGGACACCCCGGCTCCTTCGGGATCAGGCCCCGGGGCTGCAGAGGGAGGTGTGAGGCTGCTCCTCATTACCTGACTGCGCCCTGGGGGGGGGGGCATTCATTTCTGGGCCCCCCAGGAATGGGGGCGGGTGCTGAGAGCAGTCGCTCCTCGCCTACCTTCATTCTTCAGAGGAGGACCTGGCGGGCGAGGAAGGCGGGCTTCCCGAGGCTCGCACACCTTCCGGGGCTGGTCCTACTCGCTCCTAGGAGCTCACCAGGCAGGCTGGGCTCGGACCCGCCCCAGTGCCCTCGCCTCCGGAAAGACCCCGCTCCAGACGCAGCCGCGTGCGGAGGTGCCCGGGCACCTCGACCTTCAACACGTGAAGCTGGGAGACCCAGCTCAGCCCGTAAGACACTCCTCCGTCAGGGGTCTTGGCTGAGCTCAGCCCCGAGGGAGCGCCCGTCTTCCCTGGGAGGTGCCTGGTGAGGGGCAGGGGTCCTTCTGAGGGGGGCCCTGTTTTAGTTCCTCACACCCCAGCCCTTGGCGGCCTGCCAGGCGGGCGGGGCCGGGTGCCCAGCGCCCCGTTTAAACGTGGCAGAGGGGGCGTCATCGCCTCTGCAGGGGCTCCATTAACTTGGGGAGCAGGGAGTCCCCAAGGCCAAGGGCACCTCCCCGGGGCCCATCCTGCTGCATCTGTGGGAGCCCCTGGATGAAATTCTTGGAAGGTCCAACGCTGCCAGCTCCTCCTCTTTTGCAATGAATTTGTTGAGGTGAAATTCGCAGAATCTAACCTTGGACGCTTGTGCACATTGTCATCAGACCTGGAATCGCCCGCACGCGGCCCGATGGGTCCGGCCGCCTCACGCCCCTCGTTCCAGGCGGAAGACCCTGCGCTGTCCGTGCGCCCTGAGAAACAGCACCGACGGGAACACACGGAAGAGGTCGATGACGGACAGAGAAGTCCCAAGATGCGTGACAGCCCTGGACACTCAGGGGGCCGATGTTCTAGGCCAGCGGTTCTCAGCCTTCCTAACGCCTCAACCCCTTAATACAGTTCCTCATGTTGTGGTGACCCCCAATTTCATTGTTACAAATTGAACATAATTAAAGCACAGTGGTTCATCACAAAAACAATATGTAATCATATATGTGTTTTCCGATGGTCTTAGGTGACCCCTGTGAAAGGGTCGTTCAACCACCAAAGGGGTCTCGACCCACAGGTTGAGAACCGCTGCTCTAGGCCAAGTCCAGAGGCAGGAGGCTGGTCCGATGGCCAGCTCGCGGCCCAGCTGGAGGAGACCCCTCTTACTCAGCCTTTACATCCTGTTTTCAGTGGTTCTCAACCTTCTGGCCCTTTAAATACAGTTCCTCCTGTTGTGACCCAACCATACAATTATTTTCGTTGCTACTCGATAACTGTCATGTTGCTACTGTTATGAATCGTCATGTAAATATCTGACATGCAGGATGGTCTTAGGCGACCCCTGTGAAAGGGTCGTTCGACCGCCAAAGGGGTCACGACCCACAGGCTGAGAACCGCTGGTTTAGATCGTCACCTGATTGGACGAGGCCCACCCGAGGAGGGAGGGCCATCTGCTTTGCTCCGTCCACCTGTTCAAAGGTGAATCTCGTCCAGACGCTCTCACATTTGGTCGAATGGCCCAGCCAAGTTGACACAAAATTCACCCTCCCTGGGTGGATGGACCACACTGTTCCCCCCTCTCGGCCCCGCCCGCCCCCCCCCCCCCCCCCGCCTTCATCCCCCCGTCAGCTGACGGCACCAGGGCTGGGCCCGCCTCTCAGCTGCCGTGAACGGTGCTGCTGTGAACGCGGTGAACGCGGACTTGGGTCCGTTTTCGCTTCTCCTGGGTGCACACCTAGGGGTGGGACTTTGGGGTGCTGCGAGCTTTGGGCAGAACTCAGGCTGAACCCGTCCCTCAGGAAGGTGCGCCACGGAACCTTATTTCACTTCCTGGAGCCGCTTGTCCCACCCACGCATCGCAGGGCCAGCACATGCGACGGGCGGAGGCATCCAGACGCAGTGAGGAGCCTTGGCCAGTGTGGCCCAGTGGGTAGAGCATCAGCCTGCGGACTGAGGGGTCCTGGGTTCGATCCCAGTCAAGGGCACGGACCTCGGTGGCAGGCTCGTTCCTCGGGCCTGACCGTGCGGGAGGCAACCGACCCACGTGTCTCCCTCACATGGGTGTTCCTCTCTTTCTGACCCCCCCCCCCCGCCCCCACTCCCTTCTACTCCCTCTAAAAATCGATGGAAAAACATCCTTGGATGAAGATGAACAAAAACGACAAAGCATCAGGCTTTACTCATCTTTAAAAAAAAAACCCAAAACCAAGACAAATGCAGTGAGGAGGCTGAGCTCACACGTGTGCTTGGGTGGGGAGTCGGGGCAGGAGGCAGGGCCCAGCCGGAGGGGCCGGCAGATCCTAACCTGCGTGGTGGCGTCCACCTGCCTGGGCGAGGGCCAGGAGCAGGAGGGAGGAGGGAGGCCCACGAGGGCACCCGGTCCTGCTCAGCGTCCCAAGTAAATGGTGCCCCGAGCCAGCACCCCTCAGCTCTCAGGGCCTTCCAGTCAGTCACCCCAGCGCCCGCCTGCCACCCCGGGCTTGGTCCGCGGTGCCTTCGCTCCTCTGTGGCCAATAGGATGGGAGAACCTACAGCCTCGCGTCACCCCAGGGCCCCTGGATGGGGCCGCATGTGTCCTGCTCTGCCGTGTCCCCACTCTCCCTGGGGGCGGGGGCTGGCCGGGCAGATGCAAGGACCCTGGAACTTGTGGACACAGCAGGGCCGCAGGCCAGGGCGGGCGGCTCCCCATCGCTCTCCTGTCAGAAGAGGCGGAGGGATTCGGGGTGTCTGACCCTCCCTGCCTCCCCGCCCTCCCAGAAAGGGAGCCAACAGCACGGCCGAGTTTAGGAAAATCTGGGTGTTATCAGTATCGTCTTTATTGCAAATCAGTTAACAAAAAAAAGATGAAAAAAAAAATACATCATTTTATCACCTACAGTTTTGCATGTCGTTAACTTTTACAAAAGATTCCATTTTCTGTAAACTACACTCTATTTTATAAAACAGTAAGAATCAACATCTTAGGATGCGTCTGCTCACACCCACAAGGGATGGTACAGCGTCGCCCCTGGCGGGGCCGTAGGAGCTGCCGAGGAGGCGGGCACCCCCTCCCGGGGCTCAGGCTCGCTCAGGAGCTGCGGGGGCCGCTGCAGGTCAAGGCCAGGGGTGTGAGTGGGACCCATTCCGACACCCCCTCCTCAGCGTGACCCCACGGGCGTGTTCACTCAGATTTCTTAAACAAAATCCACCTTTGAAAATTATGTACAGACATTTCCTTTGCAACAGGCTTATACTTGACATTGCAAGACTCTGCTCCTTCCCCGGACACACGAACCCCCAGAGCAGGCTCCTGTTGTCCCCCGGGACCAACAGCCCCGCACACTCAGGCCGGACACAGAGCGGTTTTCCAAACCTCGGTGGAGGGTGCTCTGAGCCGAGCCCCAGCCGGGCGGCACCAGCCCGCCTTCCCCGGGGCCTGGAAGACGTGCGTGCGGAGGTGCCCGGGCGGTGCGGCCCAGGCGGCGTCTTTCCCCACAAAAGGGTAGGAGCCCTCCACGCGGGCCCAGGCGGTGCCACGCAGCCACGCCTGACCTCACACTACGTGGCGCTGAATGCCAAGGCCCAAGCGGGGCGGAGGAGCTTCCGGAAGGAACGAGACCAGCAAGACCCACGAGCAACTACATAACACTGACCCTGAAACAAAGATTCATGATCCGTGCCCCGGACGCACGCGGCACCCTGAGAACACGCCGTCAGAAGCCCTTTCTCAAAAATCCACAGATAAGCACCCACACGTATAATCCACTTCCCTTCACTTTCCCACTTTAGATGCAAATCTCCCACGTGCGGAGGTGGGGGTGGTTTGCCTCCGTCTCTAGATTCGGGGCGCGGGGGTTCCCGGGGGAATCGCGCCGGCCCAGGCCCCCGCAAGAGCTTTTTGGACGACGCTGGCGCAAACCTCCCTGCTCCGACATTCTTTCTTTTTTGGATTTTGAAAAAAGAAATCAATAAATAAATGGCATGTATCAATCATGAATCTTTGTTCATGTGTTTTACTGACATGTAACAATCTTTTCCCTACGGAGGGAAGTCATGGCTGAGAACTACTAAGTTTCCTGGGAGAGAGAACATGATGCATATAAATAAAAAGGCAGTGTTTCCATGTGAGATAAAAGTACATAAATAAATACTAAAAAAGTTCAATTCTCTGTCCTTATTTTGTATAAAAACATGTTTCTTTAAAAAAAAATAAGCTCCTTTGGTCGGCCCGGTGTCCGTGGAGTGCCGAGCGAATGCCCCAGCAGGGCCTGGGGAAGGAAGGTAGTCCCGTGGCCGGGACGCGTGGCCCCATGGCCAGAAAAGCGTGGCCCCGTGGCCAGAAGCGTGGCTCCGTGGCCAGCTCTTTACTTGAATGCCTCCGGGATGTGGGCGATCTGGGACTGCGTGCTGGTGGGCGGGCTGGAGATGCCCTCGGACCAATCGGAGATGTTGGAGTGGGGGGACGAGCTAGACCACTGGTCGGGGGACTCGGGGGACGGGGTGAGGAAGGGGTGCTCGGGCACCTGCAGCTGGTGGCTGGGGGTGTTGTCCACGGGCGAGGAGGAGCAGCTGTGCTGGGAGGGTGGCGTCAGGAACTGGGCGGTGGCGATGGGCGGGCCCAGCGAGGACGGCAGCGCCGTGGGCAGGGCCTGGCTGTCCTGGGGCAGGATGGTGTGCGCCGCCAGGCCGGGGCCCAGCGGCTGCACGTCCGCCTGGCTCGGCTCCCCGCCCAGGAAGCTCCGGCCCAGGTGCCCGCTGGTGGCCGAGCTCACGCCCAGGTGCGGCGGGGGTGGCGGCAGGTTCTGCTGCTGCTGGATGCTCGGCGGCTGCTGCATCTGGAGGTTCTGCGGCGGCTGCTGCACCTGCTGGGTCTGGACCAGGTGGGGCTGGGTGGCCAGCCGCGTGCTGGGCAGGGCCTGGTAGCTCAGCATCTGGGACAGGGTGGAGGCAGAGAGGCCGCCGTGCAGCGGGCCCATCACGCCGTGCTGGAGGGCGGGAGCCTGCGCGCTCAGCGAGCCGGGCGCCACGTTCCCGCGCAGGGGGTTGTACTGGTTGGGCACCAGGCCATTCTGCAGCCGGGACAGCCACTCACGCTGGCTGTTCAAGCCCGTGGTCCCGCCCACGGTGAAATTCACAGCCCCGCTGCCGCCGGTCCCCAGGACTGGGCCGGTACTGGAGGCCACGGGCAGGTGGGAGAGGCGTGGCGGCCCCGCCTCGAAGGCCAGCCGGCCACCCCCACCCAGGGCTGCCATCTCGGGCTTGGCCGCCACACCCAGGTGGCCCATGCCCAGGTGGGTGTCGGGCATGCCCGGCAGGTGGTTGAGGGGCACAGACGGAGACGGCTGGAACGGGGAGGGCAGGAGGGGCGGCGAGGCCACGTCTGACAGGTAGCCGTGGGGAGACTCGAGGGAGTCCACGGGCGACAGCACACTGGAGCTGTCCAGCAGGCAGGCCTTGCCGTCCTGCGCCTTCTTCCGCCGCGCTTTGAGGTCCCGGGCCTCCTTGCCGCCGGCCAGGCCCTTGGTGCTGGGCTTGCGTGCCTTCTTGCCCGGCACGGCCGGCTTGAGGTTGCCCAGGTAGCCGTTGGGCGAGCAGAGCGGGGGCGACAGGGTGGGCGCGCCGCCCAGGGCGCCGTGCAGCGGGGGGCTGCGCACCAGGCTGTGCTCGTCCAGCAGCCGCACTATGTCGTGGTGCATGCGCTCCTGGGCGATGTCCCGCGGCAGCCGGTCCATGTGGTCCGTGATGTCCCGGTTGGCGAAGTGGTCCAGCAGCACCTTGGCCGTCTCGTAGCTGCCCTCGCGGGCGGCCAGGAACAGGGGCGTCTCCTCCTGGGGACACGGGCACAGACAGGGAGGGTCACCCTCCGCCGTGCCGCCCCCGCCAGAGGGACCCGCGGTCTGACGCCCCACCCGTCAGGGGGAGGGGGCTCCTTCGTCCTGACCTGGCCCCCTACCGGTGCCTACCTGGACCAAGACTTCTTCTTCTTTTAAAATACATTTTTATTGGTTTCAGAGAGAAGAGAGGAGGAGAGAGATGTAGGAACATCAACGATGAGAGAGAATCATGGATCGGCTGCCTCCTGCACGCCCCCTACTGGGGATCGAGCCTGCAGCCCGGGCATATTCCTTGACTGGGAATCGAACCCTGACCCTACGGTTCATAGGTTGATGCTCAACCACTGAGCACACGGGCTGGGCTGACCAAGTCTTAAAAACAAAGCCTTACACACGCCTGAGCCCGCCGGAGCTGGTCTGTGGGGTTACACGTTCTGAATCGGGAGGGTTTACCTTTGTGGGTCACAGACCCCACGGGAATTCTCACTGTGGCCTCTCTCCCCCCGAAAGCTGCACAGACGCAAACGCAATGGCCTGATGCCCTGTGCCCAGTCCCTGCGTCTGAGGCCCAGGCTGCCCAGTGCCCACTCCGGGGACTCAGGAGCTGTGCCCACCAGTGCCCCCTCGTGCCCAACACTGCTGGTGCAGGTTCAGGACACCAGGGGGTCAGACTGGAGCCAGGAGAAGCGTTTCTGGGCTGCAGGGGAGACTGGCCATGGTGGGTGAGAGGGTGGGTTCACCAGCAGGAAGGTAGCCACTCACCTTACCTCTGGGGCCACTCGGTCCCCGAGCCCCCCACACCCACCCGGGTTCCAGCTCAACCCACACCGTCTAGGGCACCCAGTGGCAGGGGGGACAGAAGGTCAGGTCCAGGTCACTCCTGTACTGGGACCAATGCCCTGCTGGGCGGTAGCCCTGTGCGTGGGAAGGCCCGGCGAGCACAGGTCGGATGAAGGAAGGGCTGCACCGAGCTATGGGGTCTGCGTCTACCGTGTGCCAGTTCCCAGGGGCCCGGCCTGGGCTCCCCGTCCCCCCGCCCAGGGCCCCCCGCCGCCCACCCACCTTGTTGTTCTGCATGTCCTTGTTGGCCCCGTTCTTCAGGAGCACGAGTGCGGCCTCCACGTTGTTCACGGCGGCGGCCCAGTGCAGGGCGGACTTGCCTGTGTGGGAGGCAGAGGCAGAGGGTTGGCCGGGGCCGAGCAGGGGCCGAGCAGGGGCCCCGCCTGTCCCCACGGCCCGCGCTGCGCCCGGCGTACCCAGGTCGTCCACGGCGTTGACGTCGGCGTGCGAGTTGATGAGGTCCTCCAGCATGCCCTCCACCGCCAGGCGCGCGGCCAGGATCAGCGGCGTGGTGCCGTCGTGCATGCGGGCGTCCAGGTCCGTGGCTCGGTTCCGGATCAGGATCTGGGCGACAGGGAAGGTCTCAGGCTGGGGGAAGCGGAGCCCAAGGCCCCCTTGGGGTCAGAGGAGCCCCAGCAAGATTGGAAGGTCATGGCGTGAGAAGGTGGGGGGGGGGAGGGCAGGACTTCACTGGCAGCTGCTGGGGGCGTGGGGTCAGGCCGGGACGCAGGCGGTGCTGCCCACAGACCAGCCCCTTGGTGACCACACGTGGCCTTGGCGCCGAGGCCGGAGCCACGCTCAGAACTGCTGAGCTCTGCTACCTCCAGCCAGGCTCGCGGGACCCTGGGGGCAGCCCGTTAGATGCTGCCCCCCCAGGCCTCAGGCCAGAAGGGTGATCGCTGTTGGCTGGCGGGTGGAAAGAGCCGGGCACCACACAGCGAAAAGGACGAGCCTCGTTGCTGCGAAGTGGGCGTGAGAATGTGTCTCTAAGGGCCTAAAAGGCTGCACTGCACCCACAGCCAGAGCCGGCCTGGGCTCCTCGGCATTGTCCCCATTCAACTACGCTCCGTTCTCAACCTGTGCTTCCTGCAGGGAAACGGCCTAAACACGGTGACATCAGCACCTCTGTGGTGACCGCCCTGGCTTCTGCCCCTCCCACCTGCCCATCCGTGCAGGGCAGGGCTGCCCAGAGCCGGGTCACAGACCGGGGGGCTGGCAGGCGGCTGACCAGAGCCTCTGCCAGGGACGCTCCCCGGAGCCCCAGGCATCCAAACCCCTAACTCTAGCCCGTCCTGGGCTTCCCAGCAAGGCCAGCTCCCAGGGGCGCAGGCAGGAAGCGGCAGCCTCCAAGGCCTTCACGCGGCCACAGGCTGTGCCTCTGGCCAAGGCCGACGCGGAGGAGCAAGGTGTGGGGGGCCCTGAGGTGGGGGGGGAGCCTGGCCGGGTCGGGGTGAGGAGGCCTCGCCCCGCACGTCCCTGGGGCTCCTGCGGACCTTCCCCAGCCTGGTTTCCCTGCGAGGGTGACACGTGGGGTTCGGGGCCCTCCCTGGCCTTGTGCCCGGCTCAGGCTAAGACACCAGCTATGCCTGCTCAGGCCACGCTTGGGGCCAGGGCTGCAGGGTCCAGGCGACCGGAGATGCTGGCCCGGCCCAGAACGGTGGGCGAGGGGGGCGGAGCAGCTGCCCACCTGGAAGACGCCCTGTGCATCGGCGGACACGGCCGCGTGCAGGGGGGTGCGGCCCATGTTGTCCTGGATGTTGGCGTCGGCGCTGGCCTCCAGCAGGCGCTTGGCCGCGTCGGAGCGTGAGTAGCGGGCGGCCAGGTGCAGGGCCGTCTCGCCGGTGCGGTCGGTCTGGTTGTGCAGGCTGGCGCCCTGGTAGATGAAGTCCGAGATGACGGCCGGGGCGTCCTCCTCCTCCTCGCTGTTGCCCGTCTCCAGGCCCCCTCCGCTGCAGGAGGCGATCATGAGGGGCGTGAAGCCGTCTGCAGGGGGACACGGGTGGGTGGTCAGGAGGCCGGCCCCGCAGCGGCCCTGGGCAGCGTGACGGCGCTCCTGGCTGGTGGACAGCCGGTGAGGACATGTGGCCCTGCACGCGGGGCCCGGGTGCCACCAAAACCAATCTGAGCTTCCTAGGGACAGAGCCAAGTCCCAGGGCCAAGCGACCTGTGGGCAACAGACCTGCGGCTCTGCTTACAACCTGCGAGGTCTCCACCCACAACCCCCCAGGGAAAGACGACGTGAAAATGCAGCCAGGGCCCGGCCAGCGGGGCTCAGGGTTGAGCGTCAACCTATGAACCAGGAGGTCACGGTTCGATTCCCGGTCAGAACACACGCCCGGGTTGGGGCTCCATCCCCAGTGTGGGGCGTGCAGGAGGCAGCCGATCCATGATTCTCTCTCATCAGTGATGTTTCTCTCTCCTGTCCTCTTTCTAAAATGAATAAAAACATACACATTTTTTTTTTAAGTTCAATGACATATGTCATTTAAAAAAATATTTTTACTGATTTCAGAGAGGAAGGGAGAGGAAAAGATAGAAACGTCAACGATTGACAGAGAATCGTGGATCAGCTGCCTCCTGCATGTCCCACACTGGGGATGGAGCCCGCAACCCGGGCCTGTGCCGTGACCAGGAATCGAACCCTGACCTCCTGGTCAAGCACCGAGTCACACCGGCCGGGCCAAACACGTAAAAAATGTAAAAATCAAAACGCAGCCAGGAAACCAACACCAGGTGCCTCAGAGCAAGCACTGTGGGAGAAGAAACCTATTTCCCGGGCAGAGCGGGCCGGGGGTCAGGCAGGAGGCAGCCGGGGAGGACTGAGCGCCCCGCCCCCCTCGACCTTCAGAATATTGACCCCAGGGCTCAGGGGAGGAGGCAGGTGGGCTCCGGCCAGGGAAGCGCGGGCTTCGCACCGAGAGGGAGGCTGGCTGAGCGCACTCACCGGGCCCGCGGACGTTGACGTCCATGCAGTCAGCGTCGGCCTCGCCCTGGGGCGGCGTGGGCGCCATGGCGGACACCCGCAGGTCAGCGGCATCCAGGTGCTGCTGCGTCCACTGCCGGTGGTCCGTCTGGTCATCCTGCTCAGGATGCACCACCGGCTCCTCGAACTGGAGGCGGGGCCAAGCAGAGAGCCGCGCCAGGTCACACCAGGCCGGCGGGCGGCGGGGGGCACACACCCAGGGGTCCCCGGAGCCCCGACTCACCCGGAACTTCTTGGTCTCCAGGTCCTCGTCGCCCCACTCGTTCTGATTGTCATCTATGAGGGCGCCATCCGAGGAGTTCTTCAGGGGCCTGCGGGGGGGGGAGGGGGAAGCGAGGCTGAGCGGGGCTCCCCGGGGAACCCCAAGGCGCTGGCGATGCCCAGACCGCACCCGGCCAGTCTGCAGGCACTCCGCCTCCCTCACGCCCCCGGGAGCCGGGGCCGCGTCCACTCACTTGAGGCCCACGGAGTCCTCGCCGAGGGGCTCGCGCCGCTTCTTCTTGCTGGCCTCCGACACCTTGAAGCCCTCGGGGAACCAGAGCTGGCCATGCTGCCGCCGGCGCTGGCGCGACAGGAGCACGCCGCAGCCCCCGAAGCAGAGCAGCACGAAGGCGGCCACGGCCACGTACATGAAGTGCAGCGGCGGGGGCGGGGGCGGCTCCACCGTCTCACCTGCGGGCAGAGCGGCCGGCGGCGGGTGCCCGGGCATCAGGCTGCGGCTCGGTGGCAGGCTGGCGGCCGGGGGGCAGCGGACTGGCTCCGTGGCCGGCCGGGCGCCTCCTCCCCCGCTCTCCTCCATCCCGCCCCCCGAAATAAGGTCATTTTGACGTGATTAATCAGAATTGCAAACTATCGCTAAACTCTCTCCTGCACCAGCCCCGCGTCGGGCGGCCTCACTCTCCGCTCCTCGAGGAGGGATTAGCCCGCTCGGAATCGCCGCGCTCACGCTGAGCTGTTAAGACACAGGATTTACGGGGATTTCCGAGATACAAACTTCAACTCTTCACATGACATCGATCAATGCCTCCCCCCCTCGCTCCCCTTTTTAAAAAGCTGTAATGATTTTGAAATAATACCCAACAAAGAAAACGGGGGGGAGGGTGGGGAGAGGACAGAGCGCCCCTTTCCGGCGGAGGCGCTTGTCCCCCGGGCCGGCCCCACCGGCAGCCGTCACTCCGGGAGGGAGGATGTGCCAGGCAGAAATTTCCAGAAAAGGGCTCCCCGCGCTCTGGAGGGCACGGAACGGGCAGCAAGCGCGCCGTGGGGGGAGCTGGGCGCCGACCCCTCCCGGGGCCCCGGGGGGCACTCACTCTGCACGGCCTCGATCTTGTAGGGGATGTTGAGGCTGCCCAGCGAGGCGAGCGCGCCCAGGAAGGCGGCCACGTCGGTGGTGGTCTGGAAGCACTGGGCGGAGGCCTGCACGCACTGCCGGTTGTCGATCTCCAGGTAGACGATGGACCTGCGGGAGGCGGCCAGGGCTCAGGGCAGGCTCCCCGGCTGCCCACCAGGCGCCCTGGGGACTAGATGGGGCCCTGGTGGTAGCATCCCGAGGGGCCCCGGGGAGACAGGGCCCCAGAGCGCGAGGAGGGGCGGCAGGGAGCCAGGTCCGGGCAGGAACGGCCCTGGAGGAGACGCCCGCAAGGCCCGCCCACCCAGGCCTGCCACTCCCTGTGGTTCCCTTGGGTGCCAAATCCCGCTCTTCCCCATCTCAGCAGGACAGAGACCTCAGGCCGGTCCCCTCCTGCTGCCTCTGCCGGGGCCTGTCGGAGCCTCAGGCTCTTTCACCATCGAGCGGAGGGCACGCTGCTCCAGGGGCAGCCCCGAGAGTCACGCGGGGCTCGGCCGGGGTCGCAGCTCACTCACCCGCGGATGTCCATCGGGTCCAGCTCCCGGCGCCAGCGCCCGCCCCCGCCGCCCGGGAGCAGCGCGGCCCAGCCGTCCGCGTCCACGGAGCGCCTGATGGGGTGCTTGCGCAGCTCCTCCTCGCGGCCGTAGTAGGGGAAGATCATCTGCTGGCCGCTGGCGTCGCGCTTGAAGACCACGTTGGTGTGCAGCAGGCGGCTGAGCTCCCGCAGGAAGCGGAGCGAGTCGTTGCGCAGCTGCGCGGGCGGCATGAGCACCACCACCACCAGCGTGCCGGCCGCCAGGCGCTCGGGCACGTGCTCCGCGCAGTCCAGCCCGTCCCACTCGCACTCGGCCCTGTTGCAGCCCTGGTCGCAGTGGCCGTCGCTGAAGTGGTCCTTGCAGTACTGGTCGTACAGGGGGCTGCGGGCGCGGGGAGGGCGCGCTCAGCCTCCCGCCACCCGCCCGGCCCCGCCCCGGCCCCCAGGGGACCCCCAGCTGGCATCTGGCACTGGAACTCGGGCCCCTCCTCCGCCCGCCCGCCGGCTCACTTGCACTGGCCCTCGGCGCGCTGGCAGTCGAAGCCGTCGAAGAGGCAGCCGGCCGAGTTGCACTGGCTGTCGCAGTGGCCGTTGCTGAAGTACTTCCAGCACTCGAGCGCCTGCGTGCAGTTCTGCCAGGGGTCGTTGAAGTTGAGGGAGCAGTCGCCGCCGTCCCAGCCGCACGCGTGGTTGTTGCAGCGCGTGCTGCAGGCCTTGTTGCCCGCCTCCTCGCGGCACTCGGGCAGCTCGCAGGCCTCCTCGACCGGCGGCGGGGCGATGTCCAGGCCCGCGCCGCCCCGGAAGCCGTAGTCCAGGATGTGGCACAGGAGCCCGTTGAACTTGGGGGGGCACAGGCAGCGGTAGTAGGGGCTCTCGGAGGTGGGCTCGCAGGTGCCCTGGTTGTAGCAGGGGTTGCCGCCCACGCAGGGGCTGCTGGCCGGGAACTGGCACTCGGGGCCCGTGAAGGGGCCCAGGCACAGGCAGGTGGGGCTGCGCGGGCCCGAGATGCAGGTGCCGCCGTTCAGGCAGCGCAGGCTGCCGCAGGCGCGGGCGTCGTTCCCGCACGTGGCGCCCTCGAAGCCCTGCGGGGAGGGGGTGGCGCAGGGGTCAGCCGGCGCTTGGCTCGCCAGGTCCCCACCGGGAGGGGGCCGGCCGCCTTTCCCTGGGCAGCAGAACCCCTTAAAGAGAGATTCTGTGGCCCGACCGGGTGGCTCAGTGGTTGAGCATTGATCTAGGAAGCAGGAGGTCAGGGCTCGATTCCCGGCTCCCCCCACAGGCTGGATCCTCAGTGGGGGGCGTGCGGGAGGCAGCCGACCAATGAGTCTCTCTCATCATTGATGTTCCTCTCTCGCCCTCTCCCGCCCTCTCTGACATCAGTAAAAATATGTTAAAAAAGTAAAGAGCTCTTCTGTGAACATAAAAAGCTCAGGTTGGCGGGAAGGGCGAACACACAGGGTTCCCAGGGCCCCAGGAAACAACACCGACGCCGTGCGTTCCACGGCGGACGCCTCACTCTGCG
This sequence comes from Myotis yumanensis, assembly GCF_028538775.1. Classification (NCBI taxonomy): domain Eukaryota; kingdom Metazoa; phylum Chordata; class Mammalia; order Chiroptera; family Vespertilionidae; genus Myotis; species Myotis yumanensis. The sequence goes on from NW_027223763.1 coordinate 1,339,142, forward strand.
TGTCAGAATCCAGAGCCCGCAGCACAACACGGGAGTCAGCCTGCGCCCGGGGGTGCACTGCAGCCTTGACTAAATAACAAGGCATCGATGTCAGCTCGTCGATAGTAACAGTGTCCATAGTAACAGTGGACCCCAGGACCAAGAAGCTAATAGCAGAACTGGGAACCGTATTTACCGCAGGATTGTTCTGAGAATCTGAAACTGCTCTGGCCCTGGCTGGTGTGGCTCAGTGGATAGCGCGTCAGCCCGAGGACTGAAGGGTCCCAGGTTCTAGCCTGGACAAGGGCACGTACCCGGGTTGCGGGCTCAATCCCAGTGTGGGGCGTGCAGGAGGCAGCCGATCAATGATTCTCTCTCGTCATTGATGTTTCTCTCTCTCCCCCTCCCCCTTCCTCTCTGAAATCAGTAAGAAGATGTTAAGTAAACAAATAAGTAAATCAATAAAACTGCTCTGCAAGTCAAGTTCACGGACACGAGAGATGACCTTGAGGGGCATGAGGACGGGGGAGGCCTCAGCAGACACGTGTGCGGGGCCAGGCCCTCGGTGCAGGGGGCGTCAGCGGCCGCCCGAGGCCAGGGCCCTCCCCGCCCGCCCCGGGCGCGGCACCTACCGCCGGGCACTTGCAGATGAAGCCGCGGGCGGTGTTGGAGGCCACGGCGCAGGTGCCGCCGTTCTTGCAGGGCTTCCCCTTGCAGCCGTTGATGACGGACTCGCAGCGGCGCCCTGGGGAGGAGCGTGGGGGTGAGGCGCGCCACCCGCAGCCCCGGCCCGCTCCCCGCCCCCCGCCCGGCCGGGCACCCACCGGTGTGGCCGGGGCGGCACTCGCAGTGGAAGTCGTTGACGCGCTGCACGCAGTTCTGGGTGCCGCGGGCGTCACAGGGGTTGGAGAGACACTCGTTGACGTCGCCCTCGCAGCGCTCGCCCACGAAGCCGGGCAGGCAGGTGCAGGAGTAGCCGCCCACCTGGTCCACGCAGGTGCCGTTGTTGAAGCACTTGGGGCCGCGGGACACGGGGTCGATGGGGGGGTTGCAGTCGTCCACGTTGATCTCGCAGTGCACGCCTGCAGGGGCGCGGGCGTCAGGGACCCGCGCGGCACACGCTGCCCGCTCCCTCCCCGGACGAGCGGCGAGGACAGGGACACACAGGTGCCCGGGCGTGACAGGAGGCTGGCTCAGCGGGCTGCCAGGTGCCGGAGGCCTGGCCTGGCTCCGTCGGCCTTGCCCCTGCCTTCCGCCCTCACGAGGCTCTGGCCAGGTCCGGGACGCCTCTGGCCGGGCACAGGGGGCCCGACGGCCCACTTCCCCTGGACCTCAGCCCCGGTGTGGCGGCCCTTACCCTGTGTGCCCCGGGGACAGGAGCACTTGTAGGTGTTGGTGAGGTCGATGCAGGTGCCGCCGTTCTGGCACGGGTGGGACAGGCACTCGTTGATCTCCTCGGAGCAGTTCACCCCGTGGTAGCCGGCCACGCACTGTCAGCGAGACGACAAGGGGTGGGGCTGTGGCTCTGTGGGTAGCCGGGGTGTGAGCTGCCCCCCGCCCCCCGTGCTGACAGAGCCACACAAGCTGCCCTCCTGCCTGGTGAAGCCGTGGGCTCCTCACATCGGGCTGACCAGGAGGCGACTCTTGTCCAGCCGACCCTGAGAAGGGCTCCCATAAACTAAGTCATGGCCCAGAGCCGGGGCCAGGCCCCATCTCCTGAGATAGATGTGGGGGTCTCAGGAGGGGTGTCAGGTGAACAAGGGGGAAAAAATCCTACAGGAGGGAAATCCTGTCCAACTTCTCAGTGCATCTTCTTCTTCCAGCCACTCCCTCCACCCCCTCGGGACACCTCCTCCAGGCAGCCTTCCCTGATTACCCTGGCTCTACCTTCATGGGACTAAAAGGCGTTCGCATCTGCTGGGCTGAGTCTTCCCTACTGAGCTGGCTCCTAACCCAGGGCCCAGCACTCAGTGCCACACCAGACACACCCCTCCCTCCCCCAGGATGGGCCCCCACCTCGCAGGAGTAGCCGCCGGGGTAGTCGGTGCAGGTGGCCCCGTTCTGGCAGGGGCTGGGCGAGCACTCGTCCACCTGGTCCTCGCAGTAGCTGCCCGTGTAGCCCGGCTGGCAGCGGCAGTGGTGCGTGTTGTCCGCGTCCATGCAGAGCCCGCCGTTCCGGCACAGGTGGGTCACGTCGATGCCTGCGAGGGACGCCGTGGCGCGAGCGTGAGGCCGGGGCTTCCCTCCCGGGGGCTGGCCGCCGGGGGAGCCTGGGCTGGGAGGGGACACGCGGTTACCTCGCTCCCGGGCGGCTGCCTCGCAGGACACGCTGGGCACGTCGCAGTAGAGGCCGGTCCAGCCGCTGTGGCACTCGCAGCGGTACAGGACGTTGGTCTGCCAGCACTTGCCGCCGTTCTTGCAGGGCGAGGAGTCGCACCAGCGCACCAGGTTCTGGGGGCGCAGGGCAGCGTTCATACCCCCTCCCGGCCGCGCAGCCCACACTCGCCAGAAAACCTCACGCCCATCCCACAGAGGTGGAGACTGAGGCCCGTGGGCTCCCACTGCTCAGGGGCAGCCTGGGACTGGGCGGGCCCCCCCCCACCCCCGCCAGCAAATCCAGACCCCTTTCCTCCAAAGAAGATCTTAGACGCTTTTGCTGGGAGTTTTTGTAATTGATATTTCATGTGAAAATCTCCCCAGGCAGGTCAACCATTAATACTTTTGTATATTTCCCATAAAAACATGAGCTTGTAACAATCCTTCCCCAGCCACCCTAGCCGGTTTGGCTCAGTGGATAGAGCGCTGGCCTGCGGACTGAAGGGTCCGGGGTTTGATTCTGGGTCAGGGCACATGCCCAGGTTGCAGGCTCGATCCCCAGTAGGGGGCGTGCGGGAGGCAGCCGATCAGTGATTCTCTCTCATCACTGATGTTTCTCTCTCTCTCTCCCTCTCCCTTCCTCTCTGGAATAAGGCTCTATTAAAACAAAACAAAAAAAACCCTGTACAACCAATCTTCCCCTGCATCACCTGGTCCCTGTGCTCTCCACAGACCTCTGCTCCCTGACCTGGATGACCGCCCGTCCAGCACCTCTGCTTCCTCCGGGGGTAGCACAGGCCAGGCCAGGGCCAGGCCGGCCATCCAGACCCCCAGGAGCACCTGCCCGTGGGCACCCCGCCCCGCAGCCAGGCTCTTCCCTCCTCCGGCCGCCGGGAGCGGGCCCAGCGGCGCCCTCCTCCTCGCTCACCTGGCAGTTGAGGCCGGTGTAGCCCAGCGGGCAGGTGCACTTGTAGGTGCCGTAGCTGTCCTGGCAGGTGCCGCCGTGCAGGCAGGGCCGCGAGTCACACTCGTTGATGTCGTGCTCACAGTAGCTGCCCGTGAAGCCAGGCGGGCACAGGCAGGTGAAGGAGTCGATGCCATCCACGCAGGTGCCACCATTGAAGCAGGAGCTGCAGGTGGGCAGGCGCCGGAGGGAGGGTGACTGGGGCGTCGGACCCGCCACGCTGGCTTAGACCGTGGCCACGGGGGGCCTGACGGCCACACCGGGCCAGCAGCAGCCTGACGAACCTCACGGAGGCCCACGGCAGCCTCAGGGGGCCCCTGAGACAGAACTGGGGGCCTCAGACTCGCAAACCCCATCACACCCCCTCCCTTTCCTCTGCCTTCCTTACTGCTCATCCTGAGGGGAGCTTTCTAATGCTCCGGGGTTAAGGGAAAAACAAGAGGAACATCAGAGCTCATATAGATAACACAGAAGGGAATCATGTCAGGAAACGGGAACGAGGACATTCAGTGCGAGCTTCCCGGCAGCCAAGGTGAAAAAGGAAACGAGTCCCACGTTCTCCTTGTCTGGAAGGAGGCGCGCCAGCTCTTAAACCGCCAGGGTCCCTGGCTCCTGCCTCGCCACCTGACCATGGCCCCCTAGGAGGAGCCCTGCAGGACAGGAGCGGTCCGGCTCCGCTCGGCCAGCTCTGCGTGACGGGTGGACGCCTGCCCGGGGGCCAGGCTGCCAGACCCCGTGCATGGCCCGCGCGGCCCGTTCCCCCCGCGCCGCCCGGGCGCAGCGGACCTGCCGGGGCCACCCACCTCTCGGTGCAGTCGGGCGTGTTGTTCTCGCAGTGGATCCCGCTGAAGCCCGGGGGGCAGGTGCAGGTGTAGCTGGCCACGCAGTCCGTGCAGTTGGCGCCGTGGCGGCAGGGGTTGCTGGCGCACTCGTTGATGTCCTCCTCGCAGACGGCGCCCTGGAAGCCGGGCAGGCAGTCGCAGAGGGCCGTGTTGACGCCATCCGTGCAGGAGCCGCCGTTGTGGCACGGGTCTGGGGAGGGACAGGAGCGCAGGCTGAGGGGCGGCCGGGCGGGGCCTAAGGTGGCTCCTCGCTGGGGGAGGAGCTCCTGGGAACCGACCGGGAGGTGTCGGGCGGGCTTGACGCCGGGCAGTCCTGCTCCGGAGCCTCCTAGAACCGCCCGGAAGCACGCCACTCGGTCCACGCCAGCTGCCACCTCCCAGCACCAACCCGGCGCCCTCCAGCCACTCCCACCTGGACTGGGCGGGTGGCCTCTCTGGGAGTGACAGCTGGTATGGCCAGGGCCCCCCCGCACCCAGCCAGCGCCACCTCCGTTCCCCCAGTCCTGCCCGTCTCCGAGGTGGGCGGGCGGCCACTCACTCGGCCGGCAGTCGTCGATGTCCGTCTCGCAGTTGCGCCCGGTGTAGCCCGCCTGGCAGTGGCAGCGGTAGCCGCCGTTGGTGTTCTGGCAGGAGGCGCCGTGGCGGCACGGGCTCTTCACACACTCGTTGATGTCCACCTCGCAGGTCTGCCCTGGGGGGGGTAGCGTCACCTCAGCCCCACTCCTGGCCCCTCCTGTCCACCCACGTCCGGGGGCTCACGCCCAGGTGGGCCTTGGGGACCCCCAGGAGGAAAGGAAGGGCGAGGTGGGTTCTTGCTAATAGAGCCCCCCTGCAGGTGGCTCAGAACCCCCGGCTCATCTCCATAGAGGAGAGCTCCCTCCCTCCCTGGGGCCGTCCTCCTGGGCTCCGTGGAAACGGGCCGGGGCTGGGGGAGCAGTGGCCTCACCCTGCCAGCCGGCCGGGCACACGCAGGAGAAGCTCTCGTAGTCCTCGGACGCCCTGCACTCGCCGCCGTTCCTGCAGGGGCTGGAGGCACACGGGGCCAGCACCACCTCACACGTGGCTCCTGCGGGAGAGGGTAGATGGTGAGGCCCGGGGAGCCCGGCCAGAGGGCCAACCCCGTGGCATCCACAGGCCGCCGTGTGCTGGTCCTCCCACCGTCGAGACCAACGGGGCTGCACGTAAGGCCCTGGGTGAGCTCCTGGCTGAGTCGGGGCCCGGAACTCGGGCTTGAGACAAACCGGATGGACACCTGGCTCCCAGGGGCTGCAGGGCACAGCCTGGGCCTCGCCCCCGAGGAGCACCTGGCAGTCAGGGCTGGCGCCCCCCACGCACGCGGGGGCCTCAGGCCTGGTCCTGGCCTCTCGTGTCCCAGGCGGGAGGCGCCCATCGAGCGAGGCCAGGGAACAAGGCAGTGACCGCAGGGCACAGGCCAGCCACTGTGGGGGCTGTGCCAGCTCCAGCTGGGGCACATCCTAGTTATCGGGGAGCCCGGGGACAGAGCAGGGGCCTGGCGAGCGCCTCTGCACACCGGCCACAATCTCCCCGAAAGTCCGTGCGGTCTTCCTGTTTACGGCCGCAGGGCCGGTCCGAGGAAGCGTTATCTTCCTCGCGGCCGTTATCTCCCTGGCCGGGCCGCTGCGATTTTCCAGGCCCTTCTTTCTTTCGGTTTCCACGGTGACCCGGGCAGGCAGGAAACTGGCCAGAGTTTCCGACAATTGTGCGAAGGGAAGCAGGAAGCGGGCGGACGGGAAGCAGGTCAGCACCGGCGGCTCCTCCCGCCGGCCTCCCGCCTCCGCCAGCAGCCTGCCTGCCTGCCGCAGGGGCTCGGTGTGCCGGGCGTGGAGGCCTGGGCGGCCCCCGGGGCTTCCTCACCGATTCAGGAGAGAAAACCCAGGCCCCTCGCGTTGGTCAAAGAAAACACGGCCCTGGCCTCCGGCCACCCGATGTCATGGGAACCACAGGCTCCCCCTGGCCCCCCCGCCCCCCGGGCAGGGCCATCTCAGGACTCCGGGCGCAGCACCCTGGCCCACCCCCAGGGCCCATGGTGTGGCCTTTTGGTTTTTAACTCTTTGCATAGCTCTCCTAGAGGGACGGTTCCTGTGACCCCTCGGCCGGACGAGAACGGAGGCTGGGGCACCCAGGAAAGTGCCTCTGCCAGCGGGAAGGGAGGCCCCTTGTTCCCACACGGAGGGCCTGCCTGCGGGCAAGGGACCCACACCTGGCCCCGGGCCCCGGCACCCAGCCCTGGAGGCCGCCAGCCAGGCCCGGCCCTGCCTCTGTGCCGAGGACTCCACCGCCTCACCCCTGAGCAGGCCGCCAGGTGAAATATTTGGGGCCTACTTATACTGAAGTCCTCTCCCGGGCATCCCGCACTTTATTTTTAATTGTCTTCAGAAAGAAAGGGAGGAGGAGAGTCAGAAACATCAATGACGAGAGAAAAACCATTGATCGGCTGCCTCCTGCACCCTCCCTACTGGGGGTCAAGCCCGAAACCGGCATGTGCCCTGACGGGGAATTGAACCGGGACGCTCCACCACTGAGCCACACGGCCGGGCCATCCTCTATTTGTTTATGCTCATCTGGCAACGAGGCCCGAAAGCAGCCGGCCTAAGGCCCCGCATGCAGAGCAGAACCTCTGGGAGGGGCTGTCGAGCACGCAGACAAGGCGGCCGTGAAAGCCGCTGCACACCCCACGGCCACCACTGCGCCTTCATCCACTGGGCGGCCCAGGCCCCGCCCCCCTGCAGGCCCCGCCCCCCTGCAGGCCCCGCCCCGCCCTCACCTGTGTAGGGCAGCAGGCAGTTGCACTTGTACCCGGCCACGTCATCGATGCAGGTGCCCTGGTTCAGACACGGGTTGGACGCACACTCGTTGATGTTGGTCTGGCAGTTGGGGCCTGAGGAGGGCGCAGCGGTCAGCGTACCCGTCAGCGCGTGCTGTGCCCTGCGCTGGGCCCTGGCCTGAGCCACTGTCCCGGAGCCCCGCTCTGCACAAGCCCCCCCCACACACACACACACTCACCGCTGAAGCCTTCGCGGCAGGTGCACACGTAGCCGCTGGTCATGTCCTTGCAGGTCCCGCCGTTGACACAGGGATTCGACTCGCACTCGTTGTTGTTGACGTCACAGTTGGCCCCACTCCAGCCGGGGTCGCAGTCACATTTGTACCTGCAGAGGGGACCACGCTGCTCAGGGGCGGCCGAGGTGGGCGTTCCCCGCCCCCACACGCTCCTGGTCGCATGGCCTGGAGGCGGCCATCCCCTCTGACCCTCCGTCCTTTGAGGTGGGGCACCAGCACCCACCAGCCCTGGCTGTGTGGCCCTGAACCCAGTGCTTGCCCTCTCTGTGCCAAATGAGGGCGCAGGGCCCCTGCCCACCTCAATGGCCCCGTGCAGACAGAGCGATGCGGGCACGTAACGGGTGTCAGAAAGAGCTCCGTGTCCCCTCTGCACCCTAAGACTTCCGACACCAGACGAGGGTGAAGGGCCCGGGCCCACAGCCCGCCCCATGTCCAACGCCAATCACAAGCCCTAGGGCCACCTGTGTTTTTGACCGACCACCCACACACAGGGGCTCACACCCCCTCAGCTTGGTAATTTGCTAGACCAGCTCCCAGAACTCAGGAAAGAGCTCACTTACTAGACTTGGGGTTTATCATAAAAGAGGAGACCCGGGGCAGCCACACGGGAGAGACGCCGGGCGAGGGCTGGGCCAGGGAGAGCAGCTGCACCCCCTCTGCAGGCGACCACCCTCCTGGCCATGACGGTTCCCCGCCCGGAGCCCTCTGAACCCCGTGAGCAGCAGGGAGCAGCCAGCGGCCCCGCGCTGCACACGCGGGCAGCCCCGTCCCCGGCCACCGTCCGCACCGCACCTGCGCCTCTAACGACAGGCGTGGCTGCTGGCACCCACCCCACCCTCAGGTTCCTCAGCCACCTCCTCAACGTAAGCTCAGGGTGGCTGAAGGGGCTTGTGAGGAGTAAAAGGTGCCCCCGCCCCGCCGGCGGGGCTCAGTGGTTGAGCAGGAACCAAGAGGTTCCAGGTTCGATTCCCGGTCAGGGCACAGGCCCGGGTTGCGAGCTCGATTCCCAGTGTGGGGCGTGCAGGAGGCGGCCGATCCCTGATTCTCTCTCATCATTGATGTTTCTCTCTCTCCCTCTCCCTTCCACTTTCTCTAAAAATCAATGAAAAATACTTAAAAAAAGCTGCCCCTTCCACGTCCGTAGACTCGAGGAGCTGCCCGAGGAGCCAGACGAAACCCACAACAGCCGCTTCTCACGAACCACAGGGCACTGAGTCTCAGGGACACCGAGGACCCACCCCGGAGCCAGCACTGTGCCCGCGAGGCCAGGTGGCTCAGGGCGGCACGTGGCCCGGGGACGCGCTGCGCACAGACCAGGGCGGAGCAGGTGTCTGTGCTGGGCACAGACAGCGTATCTGTCCTCGGGGTCACAGTACCCACCGCCCGGCCCGGGGCCACCATCTGGCCCGTCGGGAGCTCCCCAGCCTGCCCCCTGCCGGCCACCACACAGCCGCCTTCCTGGGGGCACAGCTCACGGCCGTGGACTGGAGGGGTAGACGTGCGCCTGCGCCCGGCCCCCCGCCCCGCCCCGGGCCCGCACCCGTTGAGGCCGTCCCGGCAGGCCCCGTGGGCACAGGGGTCGCTGCTGCACTCGTTGACCTCGGACAGGCAGGAGGGGCCGTGGTAGCCCTCGGGGCAGCGGCAGGTGAAGGCGTTGGTGCCGTCCTCGCAGGTGCCGCCGTTGTGGCAGGGGCCGCCGGCGCACTCGTCGATGTTGATGTTGCACATGCTCCCTGGGGGTGGAGGGGTGCCGAGCCTCAGTTTCCTCCCGTTAAACCGGGGATGATAACCGACCCCTCACCTGTTTTTCACGGGGACACCGGCCGAGCTGGCATTTTTATTATTTTTTTTAAATATATATTTATCAAACTGTGACCTCCTGGTTCATAGGTCGACGCTCAACCACTGAGCCATGTGGCCGGGCCGAGCTGGCATTTTACACGAGTGTCACCTGCGGCGCCAGGCAGCCTGGCCCACACTCTGTGCCGGGCGCTCACCGGCACTAGAGGAAGTCCCCCTCCCAGTGACCCAGGGCAGAGCCTGCACTGTGCCCTCTGACTGCGGGGGCACCTGAGGCCCCGAGAGCCAGGACTTGCTCGGGGCAGACGGTGGAGGCCGAGGCTGACGGTGCCCTGGACCCTGGCTGTGTTCTCAGCCCGCTGGGCCGGCTGAGGTGCCCACGGATCCCCGGTGCCGCTGGAGCCCGACAGTGGGCCCTGGGCGGCTCCCGCACCGTCCTGCCCTGGCTGAGGGCCCAGGGCCATCGCTGACCTCGACCTCTGAGCACAGCCTCAGCCCAAGGCCAGGCCGTGAGCAGGGCTCTGAGGGATGGAGCCAGGTGGGGCCCCTGACCCCCAGGACCGCTCACCCGTGTAGCCCGGCTCGCAGGCACACTCATAGCCGTCGATCTTGTCCAGGCACGTGCCCGAGTCGCAGGGGTTGCTGGCACAGTCGTCCAGGTTGATCTCACAGTTGGGTCCTGAGGGGTGAGGGGCCCGTGGTGGTCAGCGCCTGAGCCCCGCCGCCGCGCCCCCTGCCCCCCGACACCGAGCCCGGCCGGCACCTGTGGTCCCCTTGAGGCAGAGGCAGAGGTAGGCGTTGTCGCGGTCCTGGCAGGTGCCCCCGTGGCGGCAGGGCTGGCTGTGGCACTCGTTGATGTTGGTCTCGCAGTGGTGGCCCGTGTAGCCGGGCCGGCACAGGCAGGTGAAGGCGGCCACGCCATCCTTGCAGGACCCGTAGTGGCAGGGGTCGGGGTCACACTCGTCGATGTCCACCTCGCAGTGGGGCCCCGTGTAGCCTGCAGGGCGGGGGCCGAGCTCAGAGCGGCTGCTCCCTGGGCACTAGGCCGTCCCCTGCCCCGAGCTCTGCCACCGGACCCAGGTCACTGGTGTCCTGGCAGGGAGGACCGGGGAGGTGTCCTTTATGGAGAGACGCCTTGCCCGGCCGGCGTGGCTCAGGGGTTGAGCATCGAGCTATGAACCAGGAGGTCACGGTTCGATTCTGGGTCAGGACACATGCCTGGGTTGCCCCCAGTAGGGGGCGTGCAGGAGGCAGCCGATCCATGATTGTCTCTCATTGATGTTTCTCTCTCCCGCTCCCTCTCTGAAGTCAATAAAAAAAATATTTTAAAAAATGTGAAAAAGACAGGCGCCTCCACTGCAGGGTCAGCACTGAGCTGCGCCCTTGGCCCCAGGACAAGGGCTCCCAGGCTGAGGCCCCGTCCCCCGCCCCCTCGGGAGCCGCGCGCTTTCCCTCCCTGCGCCCGCAGCGGCCCCACCTTCCGTGCACACGCAGCTGTAGGTGTTGGGCCCGTCCAGGCACTTGGCGCCGTTCTTGCAGGGCGTGCTGGCGCACTCGTCCACGTCGTACTGGCACAGGTTCCCGGTGAAGCCTGCGGCGGCACAGCGGCGGCTTGCAGATGGCCGGGCACCACGGCCCGTGGCCGAGCCCCAGCCGGACCACACGAGGTTCCCGCGAGGGGCCCCCTGCGCGTGCTCCACAGGGACGCGGCATCCCCACCCAGAGCGCTCTCCTCCCCACGTCAGCTCTCAGCCCAGGCCCACCTCTCGGGGGCCCCACAGGGCTTTCCCCAGAGCAACTGTGGTTGCCATGGCTACAGCCCAGGCAGGTGGAGTCTGGGTTCCCCATGGTGTCTGGGGAGGCCGATTTGCATCTCAGGAGCCCAAGGCTCTGACTTGCTTCCATGGGACAGACTCAGCCCCCTGGGGCTCCAGGAGCCCCCATGTCCATGGTGCCCTCCCCGCCAGCCAGGAGCCCCCAGAGCTGGGCTGGTGCCTCCTCCTACCCAACCCCTGCGGGGTCCCCGGGCGCCCTCCCCTCCAGGGAACCCCAGCAGCAAGGAGGGGCATCTCTGTTCCCCCGGCTCCGCGACCCCCGCAAGCACACCCAGCACGATGAGGGGTAGTGCGCCCCAGCCGGGACGCCCCCATCCAGTTCTGGGGGGAAGGACAGGCAGGGCTCCCGCAGAATGAGGCCCGGGCTGGGGCAGGGCCACCCACAGGGGGACGTCAGGGCTCGGCCTGTCCAGAGGCACAGAGGGCCGGGCTGGGACAGCCCTGCGGCGGGCGGGCATGCGAGCGGGCGCACCTGTGGGGCACTCGCACTGGAACTCGTTGATCTTGTCCAGGCAGCGGCCGTTCTGCAGGCAGGGGCTGCTGGCACACTCGTCCCGGTTCACCTCGCAGTGCACACCCTCGTAGCCTGGGCGGGGGGAGAGCAGGGGCCGTGAACGTCCCGGCCCAGAAAGAGACACCCACACCTGACCTGCAGCTCCGGGCGCCTGGTCCCACACCCCAGTGCCCCGCGCTCTGCTCTGCCCTGCAGGCTGGGCCTCCCTCGGTCTCCCCGGATGCCGCCTTAGTCTGTCGCCCGGGCGGCACGGGGGCTGGGGGCTGTCTGCCCCACCCCCAGCTCCCCTAGCGGCCCACGCACCAGGCATGCAGATGCACTGGAACTCCCCGATCTGGTCCAGGCAGGTGGCGTCGTTCTGACACGGGTTCGAGACGCACTCATTGACGTCGATCTCGCAGCGCGGGCCAGTGTAGCCCTGCAGGCACCGGCACTCGAAGGAGCCCAGCGTGTTGATGCACTTGCCCTTGTGCTCACAGGGGTTGGCACCTGGGGGCGCAGCGCGGTCAGGGGCTGCTCCCAGCACCCCAGCCTCCAACGGTCCGGGAGGGACCTGCCCGCCTCCCCCATCAGACCGGGGACCCTCCGAGGGCAGAGCTCCCGGCTGCCCCGTCGCCACCCGCCCCGCCCCGCCCCGCCCTGCCTGGCGCATACCCAGCGAGCACTCGTCCACGTCCTGGCTGCAGGCCGGCCCCATGTACCCCGAGGGGCAGGTGCAGATGGCCTTGCCGTTGACGGGGTTGGTGTCGCAGTTGGAGCCCTCGTTGCAGGGGTTGCTGATGCAGGCGTCGTTGAGGTGGCACAGCAGACCTGGCGGAGCGTCGGCATCAGCGGGCGCTGCCCCACCCCCCGCTCTACCCACCCAGACCCACTGGGGAAGGGCCTCCCACTGCGATGCCTTTTTAAATAGAATATTTTTCTATTGATTTCAGAGAGGAAGGGAGAGGGAGAGGGAGAGAGAGAGAAACATCAATGACGAGAGGACCATTGACCGGCCGCCTCCTGTACGCCGCCTACTGGGGATCGAGCCTGCAACCCGGGCATGTGCCCTTGACCAGAATCGAACCTGGGACCTTTCGGTCCACAGGCTGACGCTCTATCCACTGTGCCACACTGGCCAGGGATTCTGAGTGACCCTGCTGAGTGTCCCAGGACACACGGGTTAATCCCCAGCGGGCCTGACCGCGGGCACCCTCTGCCCCTCTTCCCTCCAGAAAGGCCCCTTCGCATCATCCCTGGGGGCCCTGCAAAGCCAGCCGTGCGTCCGGGTGAGGTGATGAGCGCCAGGCCTGGCCCGCGGAGGCCGGTGTCACCGCACCCGCCCTCACCTGTGCGGCCGTGGGGACACTCGCAGTAGAAGGAGGCCACGCGGTCGTGGCAGGTGGCGCCGTGGAAGCAGGCCGCGCTGGCGCAGTCGTCGATGTTCTCGCTGCAGTCCTCGCCCGTCCAGCCGTTGACGCACACGCAGTTGTAGCCGCCCTGGGTGTTGTGGCAGGTGCCGCCGTTCTGGCAGGCGTTGGGCATGAGCTGGCACTCGTCCATGTCCTTGGTGCAGTACTGACCTGCGGGCACCGGGACCGTTGGGCCGGCGGGCGGCTGCTTCCAGACCCTCCACCCCGGGCAGAGACCCCACCCTCCAGGCGCAGGGTCCGCCTCCACCAGGAAGCCTTCCAGGGCTCCTCCACTCCGTGCCGGCCTGAGTCACGTCTTCCCCTTCGCCACGGGCACCAGGGTGGCTTCTATCTCTGCTGTGACTGAGCACACAGGTGCACTGGGGCCCACTCGTGTCTGCCATCCCCTCCGAACTGTGGGCCCCAAGGGCCGGGGCTGCATCACTGACCAGCGTCCCTAAGTCCTACCCAACCAGCTGGGCTCAAACCTGGGGAGTGGATTCTGGCACAGGGCTGCCTGGGCCCGGGCTGCCAATGCCCACGTCTACGCTGACCCCCGGGGGAGGGGGGCCTCAGACCCTGGTCATGGGCAGAGGGGCTGCCCCAGGTCACACCATCCTCCTGGCCGGGCCCGGGCTCTCGGGCCCTCACCACCGCCTCCTGCTGGGGAGCAGTGTGACGGGTACGTGCCTGTCCACTCGGGCGGGCAGCGGCAGTTGTAGGTGTTCACGCCGTCCACGCAGGTGCCCCCGTTCTGGCAGCTGTTTCCCGGACAGTCATCGATGTTTTCCTCGCAGTTCTGGCCGGTGAAGCCTGTGGCGAGAGCGGCCGGGGCCCGGTCAGCCCTTGCCCTGCGGCACCTGCTGCCTTGGGGTCCGTACCCCATCCCTGCCCTCCCCACTCCTGTGACCAAGCAGCACGTTTCTCTCCAAGGAACCATCTGTAAAGGGCAGTTGGGCCCGGCCGGCGTGGCTCAGTGGTTGAGCGTCGACCTATGAACCAGGAGGTCGCAGGTCAATTCCTGGTCAGGGCACATGCCTGGTTGCGGGCTTGATCCCCAGTGTGGGGCGAGCAGGAGGCAGCCGATCCACGATTCTCTCTCATCGTTGATGTTTCTCTCTCTCTCTCCCTCTCCCTTCCTCTCTGAAATCAATAAAAACATATATGTGTGTGTGTGTGTGTGTATATATATATATATATATATATATTCTAAGAAGGGCAGTTGGACGGGCAGATTCATGGGCACAGGTTCTGAGGGTCCCCACAGAAACCATTCCGTGGCCGGGAGTGCCTAGTGGCTCCGTGGCCGGGCACTGCCTGCGGGCCAGGCGCTGTGTGGGGCGCTGGGCCACGGGTACCCCACTGGACAGGAGCCGCAGGGGATGGGGGCCTCCAAGCTGGGCAGCGGTGTGGGCAGGACCAGGTGGGCAGTCCTAGGGGCGCCCAGAGCCGCGTGCCCAGCTCCTCCCAACCCGGGCCCGACCTCCCGGGGCTCCCTGCCTGTCAGCTGTTAAGCATGCACCTCCCACGGTCAATGATCAGCCCGGAGAGGTGTGTCTGGCAACAGCCAAACTGCAACCGGTTACCCATTAACTCCCCGCCCCCCGCCCCTGAACACCCCGCCCTTAGAGACCGAGTGCCCTCCCGCCCCCCGGCTCCCCGGAGCAAAAGCCAAATGGAAGTCAGAGAGGTGTGGGGAGCACCCACATCAGAGTCAGGACCCATGTTCTGCTTCCTGCTATGTTGGGGGGCCCCGCGCCTCAAAGGATCTCCTTCTAAAGTGGGTGGGCTAGAGGACTAGAGAGCTGGGCTCACCCCGACCAGGGCTCCCCCCGACTGGGCTCCCCCACCCGCCCAGGCAGGGCCAGCACGGAGGCCCCGGCTCGAGGTCACATAGCCCCCAAGAAGGTATCTGAACCGAGAGCCTGGGGTTGGCCTGGCCGGAGGGCTGGGCCCTCACTCCCCAGAGACCGCGGAGCAGCCACCGAGGCTGGCGGAGGGCGGGGGCACCCCTTGCGCGCAGGAAGCCGGAGCCTGGCGTCCGCACGAAGAGGCAGCGCTGCGGTGAGGCCGGGCGTGACGGCCGACAACACACTTCCTCTTTGCAGGGCCCCGTCTGGGCGGGTGGCGTGCAGGCTGGGGCCACCCCCAGGTCATCCCCAGGTCAGCCGGGCGCTATGCCCCCGAGGAACCACACCCCACCCACCCCCCTGCTGGGGTCCCACCTCCCCGTTGTGCCGCTGACAGACCAAAGGTGTCGTTATTATTTTTAGGTCGCCAGCAACCGAGATAAACTATGATGGAAAGACCAGTGTGACCTGGTGCTGCGGGCCTGCTGGGGGAACAGAAGGGGGTTCTGGTGCCTGCCGGTGCCCCCACCGCACCCACAGGAGCCCAGGAGACAGGAGGGAGGGAGGACCAGCCCCACCCCCGGGAACCAGGGGAAGCCCCGGGTTGCACGGGTGAGAGCTCCTGCAGCAGGGAGTTCTGCACCGTGCATGGGGCTCTAGGGACCCCAAGATGAGGGGACTCCAGGGTGGCGGTGCCTGCTGCCCGGGAGGCTGAGCAGAGAGGCTGTGCCTGCTGCTCGGAGGGAATGCCAAGGAGGCCCCAGCCAGACTCGGGCAGGGCCAGGCCTCCCCAAGGAGCCCCTCCAGGGGCTGCGGGGGTTCCTGGGCCCTCTGGGGGTTGTGGGCCCAGCTGTCCAGTCACAGCAACGCCCACCGGTCAGAAACGGGCAGGTGGGGGCCCGGGGTGGCGCCTGGCCCTACGCCGTCCTCACGCTCTTCCTTACTCCAGACCCACCCGCACGACGCACCCAGGACCACCTTCTGATTCGTGCTTGGGGCGTACACCCCGTTCACCCGCCCGCCGCCCTCCCGGCCGAGGCGGCCGGCGTACCTGGCAGGCAGGCGCACTCGTGCGTGGTGTCGCCCGTGGGCCGGCAGGTGCCCCCGTTCTGGCAGGGGGAGGGGCTGCAGGGCACGTAGGGCAGCTCGCAGTGCTGGCCGGTGTGGGTGGCGCGGCAGACACAGCGGTAGGAGCCGACCTCGTTGAGGCAGGTGCCCCCGTGGCGGCAGGGCGGGGGGCTCAGGCCACACTCGTTCACGTCCTGCCGGCAGGTGGGGCCGTGGAAGCCGGGCGGGCAGCGGCAGATGTAGGAGGCCTCGAAGGGCAGGCACTGGCCGCCGTTGGCACAGGGGTTGGAGGCGCACGGGTCCGCCTGCTGGCACGTCTTCCCTGGTGGGCAAGGTGGGTAAGAGGGGCGCTCTGGCTGCCCTGCTCCCCACGGGGGCCTCCCCCCAGGACCCCGGAGGTGTGGGGCTGGGACGGGCCGAGCGGCATCCTCTCTTTAACCCCCCGGACCCGCCGCCCAACACGGCCGTCTTTCTGTCGACAAGGGACCAGGTTCCAGAGGCTGAGCCCCTGCCCGGGGAACAGGGGCCCAGGTCCGACGGGGCCTGTGTCCGCGTTTCCGAGCCCACACTCCTAGGAACTTCCGTCTAGGGCCCTGACCCCTGGGCAGCAGGGGGCGGCGAGGGGGAGCCGCGCAGGCAGCGGAACCCCACAGCTCCGGGGCTGCAGCGGGGACTCGGGGGTGGAGGCTCGGAGCTGTTTGGGGATCACAGTCCCCGACGGCCCAACGAAAGCCCAGGGCCTCCTCCGGCCACTCAGACGGGCTGGGCACTGCCAGCTCGGCACATGCAGGGCAGCGGGGGCAGGGCCAGGCCAGCCCGCCCTCGTGGGGACGAGGGCCTGACGGGGTGCTCGGGGGGGCCCCCCGCCGGCTCCCTCACCTGACCAGCCGGGGGGACAGAGGCACTTGTAGTCGGCGAGCGTGAGCAGGTCGCAGGTGCCGCCGTTGCGGCAGGGGTTGGGGAGGCAGGCGTTGTCTTGGGGCGTCAGGCAGAGGGGCCCAGAGAAGCCCAGGCGGCAGCTGCAGGTGTAGTCCGCCAGGCCGCCCCGGTCCAGCACGTGGCACGTCCCGCCGTTCCTGCAGGGGGCGCTGAGGCAGGGGCTGTGCACCTGGCACCGCTGGCCCACGAAGGCCTCGCTGCAGCTGTGGGCGACAGACACACCGAGCGGTCAGTCCACGGACACCCCACCACCCAACACCCGTCTGGGGGCCCCGCCGCCCAGCACCCGTCTGGGGGCCCCGCCTGCCCTGCTGCCCAGCATCCGTCTGGGGGCCTCGCTGCACCGCAGCTCAGCACCCCGCCTGGAGGCAGCGGGCACAGCGGGCGGGCTGCCACGGGGGCTCCTCCAGCGGACGTGGACGTGTCAGGGCTGTGACTGCACCACACGGTGACTGTGCCACATGCCACGGAACTGTACACTGTCAAGCAGCTAATTTCGTACTAAGTGAACTTCACCCTCGTTAGCTGGGGGAACGGGCTAGAGACCAGGAGGTTCGGCAGGACCCGGCTTGGATCTCAGCAACCCCCGGGGGGCACAGACCGGCCAGAGCCGCTGGGGTGGGGTGTGTGGAGGTGGCTCTGAACTCCGTCGTGTCCCCCGTCCCCCTCTGGGCTGTCCACCATGAAGATGCCTCCCAGGGACCTCGCTGGGCTCAGCTTGGCGCCCCGCCCCCACCCACATCCAGCACCGACTCGGCTCATTCCCTTTCCAGGCAACACGAACCGGGATGGGAACCCCCACTTCACAGAGGGACAAACGAAGGTGCCGGGGTCCTTCCTGAGCCCCGGGGGCAGGCGGGCAGGCCTGTGTCCCCCCAGAACACTGCAGGCACCTCGGGAGCAGGTGAGCGGAGGGGCCTCCTGCCTCCCTCCCCCACCTGGTGGCCCGGCGTCTAGAGCTTGGACCGGACCCGCCCCCCGCCCCCCCAAGGGCACCTCGGGCCTCGCTCTGGCGGGAAAGCTCAGCGGAGGCTCTGGGACCAGCCAGGCGTTGCCCTTCCCAGAGGCAGAGCCTCTGAGGCAGAACGTGCCGCCCGCGGCGGCCTGGGAAGGCGGCCTCCTTGCTGCGCCCACAGCTCTGGGCACTGGGGCGGGAGGGGGGGGAGCTGGCGGAGAGCCAGGGGGTCCCCTGGATAAACAGGGGCTCAACGCTCCTGGGCATGAGCCGTCCGCCTTCCAGAGCGCAGCAGGAGGGGGCTGCCCTGGCACCGCCCCTGGAGCTGTGGCCACATTTAGATGCCAGCTGTCCAGCCCTCACGCCCGCCCCTCACGGTCCCCCCAGGAGAAGGCCCGGCCTGAGGGCAGCGGGTGGTGGGGGCCGGGGCCTGAGCGTTTCTCGGCAGCTGGGCTGCTCCCTGTCCCCCAGGCTCCCCGTCCCCCTGAAGGCTTTTATCCGTGGCCGCGGCTCAGGGCGGCCGGGGAGGGCGCAAAATGGCCACTCCGGCCCACCATCTGTTGCCAGAAGCCAAAAGTCCCAAACAACTGGCTTAGAGCAACAAGCTGCCCCATGGGAGGGCCGAGAGCCACTCAGGCCTGAGCCGCCGGGCAGACGCCAGGGGCGCCCTGGGGCTCCGCAGCCAGTGCTGGGGCTCCCGCGAGGCTGGGCTCCCGGGGGCTCCCCCAAAGCCTCACTCCCCAGTCCGGGGAAGGCGGCTGGGGCTCCCACAGTGTGTGGATCCAGTTACAGGCCACAGCCCTGGCCTGAGCTCACTGGGAACGGGGGCGGGGTGGGGGTGGGGGGCAGCGGCAGCCCCTCCCCCAGCCCTCAATGCCTCCCATTGTCAGGAGGAGCTGGCTGCCGCTCCCACTGGGAGAAAAGGCTCTTTTTTCTTTCCGAGCGGCCGGCAGAGCGGGCAGCGGTGGGTGCCGGGCAGAGGGCACTGCCCATCCCAGCGGTGGGAGCTGCCCGGTCCCGCCTCCCTCTCCCTCTCTGCCCCCCCAGCTCCAAGGGGAGGGGAGGCTGCCCGGTGCCCTATATTTTGTGGGCTACGCCTCTGTCACTGGTCCTGGGGGCACCACGGGGACCCCGCCACTACCCCTGATGTGTCTGGACACTGGGTGTCCCCCAAATGGACCAGAAAGCCCTGCCCAGATATGACTGAACCCTCGAGCCCTGGGGCAGCGTCCCAGGGAACACCCCTCTCAGCCCTCGTGCCACCCAGTCCTGAACAGGGACCCCAAGGTAGAGGCCAGGGAGAACCACTGGCCCGGGCACAGCACAGCCAGGCTGTGTGAGGCGGGGCTGGCGGGAGGAGAAGGCGCCCAGTACGTCAGGCGTCGGCAGTGGACAAAGGCGGCGGGAGCAGGTGCCTGTGGCAGGGGACGCGGCGGCAGCTGCTCCCAGCCGGGCGCACGGGCCGCCAACCCCGGCGGGCGGGAGCAGGAGGCTCCTCCTTGGGGAGCAGCAGCTGAGAGGGCCCATTGTCTCTGCTTCCACCAGGCCTGGTGGACGCACCATGAAGGCATGCTGCCCGTCCTGGGGCAGGGCCTGGGCACAGCCGCCCCCCACCCCCCGAACCCCAGCTCTGGGCAGGCAGGGCCACCAGGGAGGAGCAGACCTGGAGGTGGGACAGGAGCTGAGGCAGGTGCTGGGGGGGGGAGGGTGGGCTCCAGGTGCAGCCAGGGAGGGAGGACGCCAGGTGGGCAGGTCTGGGCCTGGGCCAGTCCCGAGGCCGCGCCTGCCTGACCCCTAGGCTCCAGCTCCAGGTGGCTCCAGCCCCGCACCTCTCCCCTGGTCACAGCGCTGACCTTCCCAGGGACAGACAGACACCTGTCGCCCGGCGACCAGACTTCCCTAAGAAGGTGGCTCAGCGGTTGAGCGCCGACCTATGAACCAGGAGGTCACGGTTCGATTCCCGGTCAGGACACAGGCCCGGGTTGTGAGCTCCATCCCCAGTAGGAGGCGTGCAGGAGGCAGCCGGTCCATGATGTTCTGTTCATTGAAGTTTCTCTCTCTCCCCTTCCTCCCTGAAATCAATATATATGTGTGTGTATCTATAGTGTGGGAGCGACCACACGGCCCCTGGCGGCCATTCTGTCCCGGACACCTGTCCTAGCGGGTCAGTGTGTCTGTGGGGACAGCTGCCCGGGGTTGGCGGGGGAAGTCGCACCCAATGTTTGCCTGGATTCGGGGCTTCCTAGGGTGACCTGAGCTACACCTCCTGCCGGCCCGGCCCCTCCCGCTGGGAACCGCCCTGTCCACGCACCGCCAGCTCCCGGCGCCCTGGGCCCACGCTGGGTGGCCTCGCATGGCTGTCCCTCCTGAAGGGGGTCACTCCAGCGTCTGCTCCTCCACTCGCCTTCTCCCCCATCCCCCACGCGGCCCTGGCACGCAGCAGGTGAGTGACAGGTGGGGCTGGGGGCTCGGACCGGCTTCTGGCAGCCGCCTCCCGCCCGCCCGCCCAGAGCAGCGCCAAATGGCCGAGGAGCCTGCTGTCCCCCAGCCCTGCTTTGCTGCAGCCTCACTGTTTCCACTGTGGGCCCCTCCCCCGAGCGCTCCGCGTCCGCAGAAATGCGACCCCAGAAAGCCTCGCAGGCAGATGTTGCCGCGACCTTTCACCCGGGACTAATCCTAAATGGCGCTGTTTTCCTTTCTGAGCTGAGCGGCCATCTGCCACCCCCAGGGGACAGAGGACAGCTCCCTCCCTTCCAAGCGAGGGAAGGGGGAGCCGCAAAGGAGTGGGGAGCCACAGGCTCAGCTCGCCCTCAGGGACTGAGTGGTCCAGGCGGCCCTGCCGCCCCCCGTCCTCCCCAGGTGGGAACCCCCCACTGGAGCCAGGCACCCGTGGGAACCCCCCCACTGGAGCCAGGCCCCCGGGCGGGGACTCCGCCGATGGGCAGGTGACATGCAGCTCCACGAGGGCAACACTGCGGGGCCGAGGGCTTTCCTGGCACAGAGGCCGCACTGCCCGGCCCAGGACCCGCAGCAGCAGTTTGCTGGCCAGAGACCACGTCTGCAGGGCCCGGGGCCTCCACCCCAAAGGTGGGCAGTGGCCGAGTCTCCGTGAGGGACAGCCCCGTGGTCCCAGCCCCTGCTCACCGAGCCGAGCGGCCACCTGTCCTTAACCAGCAGGACCGCCCAGGTGTAGCGGGGAAGGCGGGACTCCACCCACCTGTCATCCACACGGCCTCCTCCTCAGCCCATCTTCCCGCCTCCTCACCCCCCTCGCCCCCTCGACCTCTGAGCCACCCTGACGGCAGTTACTCAGGGGCCAGAGGCCCCTCCCACCCCTCATGCCCCCTAAGCCCCACGGCTCCGCCTCCCCTCCCAGGCTTCCTGCCCAGGAAGGAGTCAGGTCCTTGGGCTCCTGCTCTGTGCGCTGCAACCAGCCCAGCGAGGTCAGGGCCACTGCGGTGAGGCTGGGAGTGCGGACGGCTCGGCCCTGGCCTTGCGGCTCTAAGCAAAGGCCCCCTGAGGCCCTGAAGCCTCCACCCAAACCACCAAGATGGGCACAGACCCGGGGCCACGGCCAGGCAGGCCTCCCGCCCCTGGGCAGCTGGGCCAGGAGCTCCCGAAACCCCCGCCCGGGAGGAGAAACTGCCCCCGTGCCAGCCCAGAAGGGGCAGCTGTGGGAGACAGGCCAGGGCAGCGCAGGCCTGAGGGGCACCAGGCCCAGGGTCCCCAGACTCCTGCCGGAGAAGTGGGGGGGGCCAACAAGCCCAACTCTGTCCCTGACCAAGGCCTCAGCCCCTCCCTGGGCAGAGCCAGCCATGGCCCCACATCCCAGCACCCCCCAACCTCCTGAGGGCAGGCTGGCGGGGCTCGGGGACTCTGCCGGCCGCCCCCCACCTGGGGTCCTTTCCCCTGGGAACACGGGACAGCTCAGCTCCTCGGAAGAAGCCCCGGGGGCCCTGAGACCCAGCGAGTGGTGCCAGGGAACTGCTCCCAGCCCCTCCCCTCCCCTCCCCAAGCCCCCGGGGCAAGGAGCCACAGCAGAGGGTCCCAGGTCCCTTTCACACCTACAGACACACGCAGACACCTGTGTCCAGACACCTGCTCACCTGCCTGACGGGTGAGGGTGACCTGCGCTCCCAGGAGCCTGGGATCTGCTCGCCTCCTACCCTTCCTGCTTCCAGCTCCTTCCTTCCCGCCCACAGGCAGTCAGGGGCTGGGGGTGGGGGTGGGGGCGGGGGCTCAAGGGCCTCAGGGAGCAGGAGAGGGGCAGGGAGGCAGCCCCCCCAGAAGGGGCAGCCAGGTCTGATGCTGACAGACCCCAACCCCAAATATCAGTCGCCTCAGAGCAGAACGGCAGCAGGAGCGGGGGGCACGGGGCGGGGGGCAGAGGGCGCCCATGGGCACTGCAGGCCCTGCTTTCCGGCCCAAACAGCTGCTCGCAGGGCTCAGGGCTCTGGGCTCCCGCCTGGAGTCTCTTTCCCAAGCTGCACCTTTGGGGGGGGCGGCGTTGAAACGCTGGGAAGAGGAAGAGCAGGAAAAGCGGGTCTTCCGTCCTGGCTCCGGGGAAGCCCTTTGTGTGGGGGCCGGAGCCGTCTCCCCTCCCCGGAAGCGAGCTTTCCCACCGCGGGGAACACAATGCCCCCCGCATTGTCCCCGCGCCTCCCCCCGGACGTGGGAAGTGGCGTGCCCGGCCGAAGGGACGGAAAGGCCGGGGCAGAGGTCAGGCGGCTTCCCGGACACGGCCCAGCTGCCGCGGCCAGAGCAACACAGGCCAGGGGCTCCCACGACCGCTGTGGTGGGGAGCCCACGGGCGGAGGGAGCAAAGCCTGCGGACCCTCCCCTGGGAGGCGTTTCCCACCTGCTCCCCAAAAGACAGAGCCCCACGCTGGAGACACGGCTGGGGTGCGGGTCCTCCCCGGGCTCTCCTGGACCCCCCGACCCCAGACGGCCCCGTGAGGCCCACGACGAGCCCGAGAGCCCCCGGCGTGTCCAGGCCTCTGCCCCCAGCAGGCGAGCCCCGTGCCGCGCCGGATCGATGGGCGCCGAGGACTTAATCCCAAACTCGATTAATTAAGTAGCAACTGGCCGCTGAGCTCCGCGCCAAAGCCAACCCCGATCCCGGCCGGAGAGATGCCAGGGGTGGGGGGAGGGAGGCGGGCACTCGGGGCAGCCCTGGCGCTGGGTTCAGTGTCCTGAGAACTCAGGGGAGGCACCAAGGACCCCCTCATTGCAGTCCCAGGAAGAGGAGAGGGAGGCCCCACCTGCACTTCCCGTTGGGATCTTGCAGCCGTCCTGCCGGTGCACGTCCTGCAGGGACACCCCGGCCCGTTTCCGATGAGAAAACGGGGCTCACGGGCCTCACGCAAGTTACGCCCAGGAGCGCGTCTCCGCCTTCCTCGCCCCCAGGTGGCCAGACTCCGAGGGGAGTCCACAAGGTTGGGGGAGAGGCTGGACAGTGGGAACAGGCCGTCCAGGGCCGCTCAGGGCCGGCAGGAGCTCCGAGGGCAGAGGGAGGGTGGGCAGCTGCGTGCCCGGGCGCCTGCGTCTCTCCCCGGACCACCTGATCCCTGGGACCTGCCGGGCGGCAGCAGACAATGCGTCCTCACATCCTCACAGCGGCTGAAACACAAAACCTGGCCGGGGGTGCTCCTGGTGAGAGGCCTGGGAACTGGGGCTCCTCCGCACCCCTTCTGGCCAGCAGGAGGGTCACACCAGCGCTGGACGCCTGTCACCGCCTGCTGGCACTGGGGACGAGGGACCGGAGCCGACAGCAAGCTGGCCGCTGGCCATTCCTCCCCTGCTCCCAGGACACCCTTGACTCTGGGCAGCAGGACCCTGGCAGGGCCGGCCGGGGGCTGCCCCCGAGGAGGCCACAGTGTGGGGCACCGGCTTCCGGGGTGGTGCCAGCCACTCGCACCCCTCTGGGGTCCCCAGCCCCCCTTTCCCTCTGGCCTTCTCTCCCAGTTCACATCAGCCCAGCGCTCCCCAGCCCCACCCCTGCTCGGCAGACCACCACCAGGCTCCGGGACCCCCCACCCCGCCCTCTCTCTCACCCCAAGCCCAGCACAGCCCCAAGGTGCCTGGGGACCCCGCCAATGCTAGGAGACAGCCCAGCCACCTGCACCCAGGCTGGGGTGGCCCGATGAGGGAGGGGCCTACATGTCACACCCTGGGGACACGCTGGGCCAGTTGGCCTGGGTGGAGGGCTATGGGCGGGAGGGGGGACTTCCATACGGAAAGCGGGGGTCCGCCCTGTGTCCTTGCTGACCTTGCCCCAAGCCGCAGCGGCCTGGCCCCTGGAGGAGCCCGTGGGCAGGAAGGGGCTCTGGGGGTAGCGGGGGGCTCGGGGGACCCACCGTCTCCCACAGCCCATGTGAACCTGCATCGCCTGAGACGCCGCGGAGCTGGAGGAACACATGCAGGGAGGCCGCGCTCTGTGCCAGGGGTGCTTCCCACTGGGGTCCCCGTCCTCCCAGGAGGGGCGCTCAGAGAGGTCACGGCCCCCACGCATGGGAGGCAGGTGGTTCCAGGGCCTGTGCCATCGACGGCAGCACCGCCCGGGCCAGCGGAGCAGCGTCCTATGACGGGGAAGCCCAGAGCACAGCCGCCCGCGTCACTGCCCGGCCCGGTGAGCACGTCAGACACGCCTGCTGAGCGCCGGTGCTGCCAGCCCAGGTGCCGGCGCCACCGAGGCCTGAGCCCCTGCCACACGCGCACAGGGTGGGGGGGGGGGGCCTTCAGGTGGACCCAGAAGGCCCAGAGGCGGTCACGTCACCGGGCCTCCCATGGAAGGAGGAAGAGGCAGAGGCCCCAGGGGCGAAAGTGCGCCCCCCCCCCCCACGTTCCCCGAGGGCCTGGCACCCTCCCGGCCTCAGCCGGTGCCTCTTACTGAAAAGCCGTCAGGGAAACACACACTCAGACGCTGGCTTCTCCCCCAACCGCTCTCATTTCCAGTAACTGCCGTTTCCACTCATCAGCAACCAAAACCGAGAGGAAATGGTGGGAGGCAGGGCCCCAGGGCCATGGCCGTCCCCGTCCCTGCAGCTCACACAGGGACAGATCTTCCCGGAGGCCGCTCCCCGCATCCCCGCGTCCCCCCCAGCAGCCTGGCCCCAGCAGCCTGGCCCCAGCAGCCTGGCCCCAGCAGCCTGGCCCCGCCGTGGCCTGGAGAGTGGGCAGGGGCGTGTCCGCGGGACGCAGCACCTCAGTAGGTCTAGTCGCCCCACCCCCAGGCCCAGGGCAGAGCCTGTGGCTCAGCTGTGACTCAAGAGCCGAGATACTGCCTCAGGCCCAGCCTATGACCTATGACCTATGACGGGGACCTGCCTGCCGAGGCCTGGGCTGGGCGGAGAGGCTGCTTGGGGTGTCAACAGAGTGACAGGGACCAGTTTTTACGCAGCTTAAAAGAACCAGCAAGGCAAGCACTTCAGAGACACCGTCACCCAGGCGAGCAGCCGCCAGGGGCAAGCCCCCCACCCTCACCCCAAGGCCCGCAGGTCACAGCCGCTGAGAAGCTTCCTGACCGGCCTGGGCTCAGCCTGACCGCCCCTGGCCAGCAGCTCCCCTGAGGCCCCGTGCCCACTGTCCCCATCAACCCTGTGCAGGTGGCCAGGTGAGCCCCCAGTGCCCGCGGTCGGGGCCTCCCCTTGGGCAGCAGCATCTGGGCCTGGCCGGATCCTGAGACCCCCAGGCCGAGACTGGGCGGGGCTTGGCAGCTGTGTCGGAGTCACCCCGGCCTCCCCAGCGGACCCCCAAGGCCCTGCCACACAGGTGAGCCCGGGGCCCGTGAGCGAGGAGCCAGGACACGCACGGCCACGCGTGTGAGTGAGCGAGGAGCCAGGACACGCACGGCCACGCGTGTGAGCCCTCCAGGACCCCGGGCGCTCCTCTCAGGAAACGCCGAGCCCCAGGGGCTGGGCTCCGGACAGGGTGGCCTAGCAGGAGAGGTGTGATGGCTGCACACCCCTGGGGGTGCCCTCACCCACCCGACGGGCAGCACCCACACCAAGCAGCCGCTTCGCCTCGGAGCAAAGGCAACGCTTCACCTCGTCCCCTGGGAAGTCACGGTAACCTGGTCCCGGCCCCTGAGCATGGGGGGCGTGGAGGAGGGTAGGGGCCACATTTCCCAGAATGCTTCTGTCCCAGGGACAGCAGGGGCGGGGGGAGGGGAGGACCCGCAGCAAGAAGGGACCACTCTGGGGTGAGACATCGGGAGGGGTTTCTGCTCCCAGAATTCCACGGGCCTCACAGGTGATGAGGGGACGTCCCTCACCCCGGGGGACAAGCAGGGGCCCGATGCTAACATTTCCCCGTCTGCCTGACCAGAGGGACCGCGTCCAAGGTCCCCAGGCCGCTCTGGCGCCTGCAGGAGACAGGGAGCCCCCCAAAGCCCGAGGGCAGCGTGGAGAGGGCCCCATCTATGTCGGAGCATAAGGGGCCAGATCCCGGCTCCCAGCTGCCTCCTGCCCTCGCGCTGGCAGGGAGCCCCGAGCACACAGGGAGCGGGCAAGCCCGGCCGTGCTGACGCCCAGGGACACGCCGGCCCCGCTCAGGGGGCTCCGTGCCCGCTGGGGAGGCGGCCACACGGGCCAGAAATGAGCACCGATTCTCCCAGGAGGCCTTCCAGACACCGGCCACCCCCACCGCCCGCCTCCCCTGGACTCGCGTCCAAGCCGGTACAGGCCTCGATGCCGGTCCCGTACCTGCCGCTCTCGGGCTGGTACAGGCGGGCAGGAGCGAAGCCCTGACCCCGCTACAGCTGCAGCGAGGGTGAGCCACCTAGAACCGTCCAGAACCCGTACCCGGGGGGAAAGCAGGAATGCTTGCCAGGGGCCAGGGGCCAGGGGCCGGGGTAGGGGGGGGCAGCAGGAGGTGGGAGTGTCTGCCTAGTGGGCACAAGGTCTGCCTGGCATAAAGAAAGTTCTGGAACTAACTAGGCAATGGTGATGGCTGCACACCCCTGTGAACATACTGAATGGTACACTGCAAGCAGCTAAAACGGCAAAATGTATACGTGTACTTTACCCCAAGACACTGTGAGCATCTCCCTTCTCCCCCAGATCCAGTCGTGAGGACGGGCGGGGGGGGGTGCCAGGAGGAGAAGGGGACTTCGGGAAAGGGCACCGCTCCCCTGGCCCGCCCTCCCCCAGGGCGCCTGCCAATCATGCCTGCTTCCAGCAGGTGCGTCCCACCAGCAGGCCAGGTGGTGAGAACAGAGGCCAGGGCTGGCCCCAGACCGGCAGAACCTGCCTCGCCACCTGGCCAGGCCTGACTCACGGCACCTCTGCCCCCACAGCGCTGCCCACCGCCACCC
The DNA here is from genome assembly GCF_028538775.1 of Myotis yumanensis. Classification (NCBI taxonomy): domain Eukaryota; kingdom Metazoa; phylum Chordata; class Mammalia; order Chiroptera; family Vespertilionidae; genus Myotis; species Myotis yumanensis. The sequence continues at coordinate 1,365,989 of NW_027223763.1, forward strand.
CCGGGCACTGCAGGTCCATCCCGGGGACCTGCCAGGATGCAGCCGGAAGGGACCTTTGGGGCCACCTAACCCAAGCCCTGCACTCAGAGGAGGAAGCCCGGGCCCCGGGAGGAGACGCGGGTCCGAGGGGGGCACAGCAAACCAGAGCCAGGCTGGCCTCGCGTCGTCTAGACCCTCCAGGTGGCCCCTAGAGACAGCCAAGCCCCCGCCTTGCCAGGAACCTTCAGGACCAAACACATCCTGACCCACAGCCAGGACGCCCCGGGGCCAGCCGCTCGTTAAAGCCTCCGGGAAGGCGGGACGTTCGGGACAGGCCTGCCCAGGCAGGCAGGGGCTCCCAGGCTGGCCTCGGTGTTCCCACCTGTAAACTGGGCATATTAAAGGGCAGAGCCAGCCACCACCTGGAGAGGCGGGAGGCCGCTGCACAGCACGCCCACCAGGGGTTTATGGTGCCGTCGGAGGGCTGTCTGTGGCGCTCCTAGGCCCATTATTGAGGAAAGCAATCGAGACGCCCAATCACCTTTGCAAACAGCCACATCCTTTCACTATTTATAGACGAGACATCAAACAGGAAAGGTGTCCTTCCAGCCCAGGAGGGCCAGACCCCTCGGCCCAGCCGGCCTTCCCGGCAAAGGCGCAGGGCACGAGGGCCTTCGGGCCGCGGCCTGGCACGTGGGGAGCGGAGCAGTCACTCCCCGGGTCCCCTCCTCTGACAACCCCGCTTCTGAGTCCCAGAAGCCTGACCGCGCCCCTGGCGCCCGGACCCAGCTCCCCCTCCCTCCGCCCCGGCCGACTGCTTGCCCTGCCCCCACCCCCTTCCTGCGAAGAGCAGCTTCTTTCTCTTTCTAAAAAATATTATCGCAATCTTGTCAATGGAAAGAACGTTGGCTGCCGCTCAAGGGCGGGGCCTGGCCCGGGAAGCCACCTCCCCCGGCGGGGAAGTCAGCGAGACTTTCTAGTTGACGCCGTGTGTGGACACGTGTTCCTACCCCTGCGCCGTCCTTGAGGCCCAGGCGCCCGGAAACAGAGGAAGTCCCGTCCCGCAGCGGCCCAGCCTGAGGGCGAGGATGCGCCTTCACTGTCCTCCCCCCTCGCCAGGACCTGCCAGTGACTCAGTGGAAACAGCCAGAGCAGGTGACAGACACGCAGAGTGTCCCTCGAAGCCAGGTGGCCGGCCCCGTCGCGTCTCAGCCCAGCCACTTCCTGCCTGAACCTCCGAACCTCCTCTTTTAAAGGGAAGTCGTGGTCTCGGCTCTGTTTCCTCGAGGGGTGGTCAGGGAGGACCCGGGCGGCGTGGCAGGACGGGGCAGCGGGCAGGAACCTGGGGAAGAGGTGGGCCAGCACCCGCCTGTGCGGTGTGTCCCTGAGGCCACGCGGGGTGGCGGGGTCCCCGGGAGCTGCCCCACCCACTGCGCTCACCTCCACCGGACAGTCACGCGCCCGTGAGCTCACCTCTCCTGCCCCCACACGAGAGAGTGGGCTCCACGCGGGCAGAGGCTGTTAAGCTGAGCCCACCGGGCCCAGGCCCAGAGCAGAACCCAGCACACCGGGGGCGCCCCTCGTGTCTGCGTGGAGCATTGTGGGCTACTAACTCCTCGGCTGGGCGAGCCCCTCCCCAGGCCGTGCCTGGCCGGCCCACCAGGCAGCACCTCTCAGGTCCTCCAAAGCCACTCATTAGCCAACTCAGCACGTGAGAAGGAGGATCCTGAAACCAGCGCCGTCAGCTCGAAAGGAGAAGGCGGGAGAAGACGGACCGCCCGGGGCCTGTTGCGTGCGCCCTCACCCACCCCCGAGGGATGCAGCGTGTGGGACCCTCGTCACGGACGGGATCTGTGTTCAGCTGGCCCTGCGGCCTGAGGTCACGGAGCTGGGGTAGCAGGGCCAGGCGTCCAACACAGGAGGGTCCACAGCTAAAGGCCACCGCCTGCCAGCCAGCCAGCCGGACGTTCCCCAGGGCTCTGGGCATGGGCTGGCCCGCTGCCGTGGTCCCCCGACTTTCCCACAAGCCGGGGAGCACCTTCGTCATCCTAGGGCCTCAGGATGCCCGCTCAGGGCACAGGCCCGGGCTGCAGGCTCGATCCCCAGTGCGGGGCCTGTGGGAGGCAGCCGATCCATGCTTCTCTCTCATCGGTGATGTTTCTCTCTCTCTCTCTCCCCGCCTCATTCCTCTCTGATATCAATAAAAATACATTAAAAAAAAACAAAAAGGGGGAGCCCACATCAGTACCCCCCAGCACCTAGGGCACCGGCTACGAGGTGCAATGCCCGGCCCTCGGCCGCCCGCAGGCCTCCAGCCTCCACCGCACACAGGGCCATCGGACCGTGCGGAAGGCCCGTCCTCCTGGCCACCGGCCGAGGGGCGCTGGGACTTCCTGGGAAGACGTCTGCACTTGCGCCTCGATCCCACCCGGGGCCACCTGACGGCAGCTCCTGGGGGCGTGGCCCTCTCTTCGGGGTGGAGACGGATGATTCACCAGGTACGGACGTGTCTGGCTCCGTGACCCACTGTTTCCACGCACGGTCCGTAAACCGGCACAGAGTTTCCCGAGGGCCCAGGTCGGCGGCTCCACTGCCCTGCACCCTGGCACCGTGGAGGACAAGGGCAGCGCCCCCTGCCAGACCGGATGGGCCTCTCTCCCACCAGCAGCCCTGCCGGGGGCTCCGGGGAAGACTGGGGAGTGGGGGCAAGCAGGCAGGCACAGGCCTCAAAAGCGGAGGGAGGCGGGGCCCTGTCCCCGAGTGGCCACGACACCCCCACACGGCACCGTGCGCCCAGACCTGGGCCCTTGCACATCTGGACCTGGCGGGGGCCCACCCCGGTCTGGTCCTTCACCTCCACCACGGCCCCGCCCAGAGGCAGGCCCCCGAGGACCGGCTTCCGCTCCTCTTCCGAGTGGATCTGTGGGTGTGCACAATGGGGTCTCTGTGGGCCGAGCTCGGCCGAGTGCCAGGCCAGACCGAGGCGGGCTTCCCGCCAAGGAGGGGGCGCCAGGCCCGGGGGCAGACAAGGCCCGCACCCCGATCAGCGGCCTGGCTCAGGCTGGCAGGGCCCCCAAGGCACCCAGGCTCGGCGGGGAGGAGGGCACGTCACTCTGTCCCTGATGCCTCATCCCGAGGCCGGTGAGTGGTGGCGGCGGCAGCCCGTACCCCAAGGCACCCGTTTTGGCCCAGGCAGCACGCGGCACGGGCGGCGGCCCAGGGCGACCTCAGCTTCCTCCGGGCCAGGCTGTCCCTGCTCCCTGGTGGCACTGAGAAGGCCCGGCCCCCACGCTGCCCAGCACAGCACCCTCCTGCCTGTCCCAAACCCTCTGCAAAAGCACCGAGACCCGCCCCCCCCCATGCAGGCGCGGGCTGGCGGGAGGAGCTGTGCATTCTGGGAAGCCACGCATAATTAATCACACAGCATTAATCCGCCTCCCCCGACAATAGCCTCTGCACTTCCACGGGGTCCCAGCTGTCGGCTCTGAATGAAGGGAAACAAGATTTAGGGCATCACGCGTCGGTGAGGCTTCTGCGGGAGGAGGAAAAAAGGCCCCAAAAAAGCAAAAGCAAAAAAAAAAAAAAGTAGTGTGCATTCATTAGCATCTGACAGACACAATCCCCTTTGTCCAGGAAGCTGCTCACAGGCCTGCCTAATTGGCCTCAGTGTGGGCAGGGGGAGCGGCGAGGGGTGCGTGGCCACTGGCCGAGGTTGTCAGGGGAATGGGCCCTTGGCGCTTGGAATGAGGGCGCACCGGATGGATGGCGGGACGGCGGCCGCTTCCCCTGCGGCCTCCAGGGGGAGGAGGCCTCCCTCTGTCCTGCGAGCGGCCTCCTCATTATTCCCATCAGGGATGCATTCAAGTTGAAGGGCACTTGCTACACAAGAGAAACATCCCCGAGGCTGTCGGGGACTCCCAGGCGGGCAGACAGCAGACGGGCACCCCCCTCCCCAACACATGCTCCGTTCACAGCGGGGGACCCGAGACTCGGAGGGTGAGGGGCCAGGCGGGCGGGGGTGGCGTTAGAGCTGCAGATGCCAGGACAGAAACTACACGTCCAATAGGTTCCCCCACCCCCCAAAACCAGAAGAAATGGGCCCAGCCTATACCACCCACTAGTTCCAACTTTTTATCCCCCGGCGGCACCTGAGGCCGCACCTGAGGCCCGAGGAGCAAGCTGGGCCCAGGAGAGGAGGTTTGGCTTTGAAATAGTCAGTTTCTTGCTGAGAGGCACGGCCTGCCGGGAGGAGCCTGAGCCAGGGCCCGGGTGCTCACCTGCCAGAGGTGCTCCTGGGCTGGCAGGGTGGGGGCTGGGCACCCCTATAAACGGCCCGCAGTTGCCCTGGCAGGCCAATGGTCTCGCGGGGACCTTTGGAAGAAATGGGGTACCGCGAGCTCTCACTTAGCACCCCAGGAGCCCGGGTGGCCCACAGAGGAGAGCCGGACCCTCCGGGGCCAGACCAGCTCCGCACACAGCATAACTGGGGTGATTAAGTAATTGCCAGACTCTGTCCAATAAAAGTAGCACGTGACCGCGCCCAGCCTTCTGGGCCATCTCCAGGAGACAATGGCCTAGTGTTCTGTCCCCGCCGGCCCTCCGCCGAGGCAGGGGGCTCCTCGCTGACAAAGCAACAGGTCCCGCGGGCGCAGGTGCTACTCACACACAGGCCTCCGTGCCATTGGCGAACACTTCACACTTCCCGCCATTCAAGCAGGTCTCGCTGGGCTGGGAACATCGCAGGCCTGGGGAGGGGAAGAGGAGAGGTCAGCTCCCAGGCGCCAGGCCCACCCCTCACCTCGTCGTCGTCTGTCTAACGGGGTTGCCCCAGGGAGCCCTTGCATGAACCCCAAGGGGCTTCAACGTTCTGCCCAGGAAGCTGGAATGAGGGACGGGAGGAGCCGGCAGGTGCAACAGGCACGTCCGAGCGGGGACAGGGCGGCCTCAAACGCCGCCTGGAGAGCAGCGGGAGAGCCGAGAGGGCCCCGGGCACGATCCCAAACTCGGCACCCCCACCCCGTCTTCCTTGGGGAGCCGGGCTGGGCTGGGGCCCCTATCCAGCCACCAGGATTGTCTTGCTGTTCAAACACGTTCAGCGAGGGGGCAGCGCTGGGGGGTGGCCACACTTGGCTCCCCCGATCGTGGGAAAATGCGACAGCTGCAAGGCCAGCCGCCCCGCCCGCCAACAAAGCGCCCGCCGCTGAGGAATCAGAGCAGCCCATTGTCGTGCCAGGGCCGCCTCCTGGGGCACCAGGACTGCACCCTGGGGACCTGGCCCCGCCTCCGAGGACACCCAATACCTGCTCCCTCAGGCATCTCCGGGGCTGCGCCCCCTGCGCACCCCGGGAAGATGAAGATGCCCCGTTTTAGAAGGAGTTCGACCCCACAAGCGAGGAGTGATTCACCCAGCCCCTCCCTCCCTCCATCCGCCAGGGCTGTGTAAATCAGGCCCCTCTCGGGACGGGGGACCCTGCCTGCTGGAAGCGGGAGGCAACTCTTTCCTGCAACTTTCAGGGCGGCTGAGTTACCCCCAGAGACTCCTGGGGACCCCCTCCACGTGCAGGGGAGAAATGAATGCGCGCCCCTCCCCACACCCGCAAGGTTTCCAAACTTCAACTCTGGCGAAGTGAAAGTCCCCCCAGAAGCAGCTGAATCTTCCGCGCCCGGCCCCCCAAAATCTGTCTGTGAGCCAGGAGAGGGGCAGCGACCTAGCCCGCGGAGGGAGCACTGGCGGGTGGAGCGGCCAGGCGCCCGGAGACCCTCGGATCCTGGGTCCGCGCCCCCGTCCCGGGCTTTGCGAGAACTCTGCCGACTGGGTGGGGAGACCGGGCCCACTTCGCGCCCCACTACCCGCCACGCCTCGCACCCGGCTCGGCCGCGCGGCTCGGCAAAGGCGAGTGCGGCACCCGGACCCCACACTCCGCGCCCCAACATCCGCCCCTGGCGCGGGCCAGCGACGAAGAAGAAAGATAAATGGCCCCAAAGCAACAGGAAACCAAAACCGACTCGATTCAAACCGAAAAGTGGTAGGCAGTTCGCCGCCCCGGGACGAGCCCCACGCGCAGCTAGTGGAGGGCGCGAGCCCAGGACTGGGCCTCCCGGGCGCCCAGCGCCCCACACCCGGCTCCCAACCCGACTTCAAACCCGGCCCCAGGAGCGGGCGGCACGAGTCCACCCCGGCTGGGCAGGCGGCGCGGGGGAGGGTCAGCCCTCCTCCCGCAGCCCCAGACCCCGGGTGTTCCCTCCCACCCCCTCCCCGCCCCGGGGCGCCCGGTCCCCCTTTCTTCCCACCCTGGCCACCCGCTCCCACCCCCACCCCCGGGGCGCGCGTGTCGGGCGCCGCCAAAGTTTCCGAGGGCGCGGAAAGTTGCGGGCTCGCGGGGGCAGGCGCCTACCTCGTGCGCCGAGCGCGGGCAGCAGCGCCAGGCAGAGCAGGGGCGCCAGGAGCGGTGGCATGCCTGCCCGCCGGCTGCCCGCCGCGTCCGGTGGTGGCCTCCTGCGCGGGCCGGCGGGATTCGGGCACCCCCGCGCGCGCCGGGAGAGCCCACGGGCGGCGGAGGCCCGCGACGGCCCTCTCCTTCTCGGCTGGCGGGCGGCGCTGGGCTCCGGTGGCCACTCGGCCCCCGCTCTGCGCCCCGGCTGGTTCCTTCGCTGCGCCGCGCCGCGCCCGCGCCCGCACCCACGCCCCTGCGCTCCCTCCCGCGGCCGAGGCACTAGTGAGGTGCAGGCGCCCGTGCGCTCCGCCCCGCCGGCCCCGCCCCGGCCCCGCCCCCGCCGATCCCTCCGCAGCCCTTGCCCCCCGCCAGGCCGCGCCCCTCCGCGCGCCCCGACCCGCCAGCACCTCCCCCGGCCAGGGCACGCCGTCGGGGCCGGGTCCTCCGGGGTGGGGGGCCGCGGAGGGCGGGGGCTCGGGGCTCGGCCCTGGGGACTACTTCTCGTGCCGAAAGTTTCCAGAGGCCAAAAGTTTGGTCTAGGCTGCGGAGGGATCCGGCGACGGTGCCGGGCCCAACGACAATTGGCAACCATTTGCATCTCAATGGCAGAGGGGGCTGGGGCTTGGAGGGAAAAAGGGGAGCCTGCGGGGGCCAGGCCCCGCCGGGAGTTGAGCCCCGAGAGGTGGGGAGGAGCGGCCGAAGCCAAGTTCAGGAAACCCTGGCCCAGGGGGCCCCTGCCCGGGAGCCCCGCGGTCGCAGCTTTAAGCCTCCGGAGGACCGAGGCTGGAGACCCCTGGCGTTGGCTGCCGGGGCACTTGACCCAGAGCGGGGTGGCCTCGCCTCGGGAAGGAGGCTCCGAGTGACCCCGGGACCCGCCTCTGGACGCTCCTTGGCCACTTCACTGTCCTGCCCCTTCTCCAGCGCCTCCTGCCTCTGGTGCCCCGCAAAGCGCGCGGGCCAGGCAGGCGGGCCAGGCAGACGCGCCGCTAGCGCCTGTGCAGCCCTGGGTGCTCCCACGTGCTCCTTCCCGATGATGGATTTCTCCGCGCCCATGTCAGGCTTGGGCATCATGTGCCAAGGCGGGCTAAGCGCTGGGCGTGCAAAATGCCCGCCGTCGTCCCAGGAAACCAGAGGGCGCGGCTCCTAAGGGGACAGACATCCCCATACGGGACGCTGAGCAGGGCGGGAGGGGCAGCTATCCAGCGGGCATCCTGGACTAGGTGGGGGTCAGAGGGCAGCCTGAAAGGTGGAGAGGGGCGTGGCCAGTCGCAGTGCACGGGGTAGGACACCAGCCTGCAGACCACCCGGAGCTGACGAGGCGCACCCTTACCCAGCGAGGCCCTGAGAGGTGGCCAGTCCGGGCGGGACAGGCAGGTTGCACACCTGGCCCGCCAGCCCTCCGCCTGCTGCCGGGCACTGGGGCAGCTGGGTGCTGTGAGCACTGGAGGGGCAGCTAGTGCAGGCCCCGGGCAGCTGCTTCCGGAGGCTCTCCCGCCCGGCCCGCCTCCTCCCAGGAGCTGGCTGCACCTCTCAGAGTCTGAGGCCACATCTCTCGGGGCCGGGGCCGGGAGCGGGGGCCCGAGACAGCAGAGACCTTCACACAGTAGCTACCGGGGCCTGGAGGAGCAGACGTTATTATTTATTTATTTATTGTGTTTGTTTATTTGTTTGTTTGTTTGTTTGTTAGAGCAGATCTTACAGACAGGAAGAGGGGCTGCGACGTCCCTCCCCTGTCCCCCCTCCCCCCAGCTCACGGACCCAGGGCTCTGCACACCACATGCTCCCTCTTCTGGGCGGGGGACTGAAGGCCTCAAGCCAGCGCTGCTCTGGGACCACTGCCTGTGCGCCCCCGTGGGAGCCCCCGTGGGAGCCCCCGTGGGAGCCCAGTGTCTCTGCCCACAGGCCCAGGCCCAGAGGACAGGACTGTCCAGCCCTGGTTTGGGAGCCAGTTCTCACCCTTCCTTCGGCCAAGGAGCAGCCCGGGGGGGGGGGCGGGGGGGGAGCACGAGACGGGGGCAGGAGGGGGACACTGCAGGAAGGGAGGAGGAGTCTTACCTGGGTCTGCCCAGCTGTGCCAACTCCACCCTGGGCCTCCACCAGACAGGGCCACGAGGCCTCCCCGGCTCCCCACCCCTGGGCCACGGGGGCGACCGGTGGGAGGGGGCAGAGGAGGAGGCCCCAGGAAAGCGGAAGTGCTGGGGCTGGGGAGGGGGCGGGCCGGCCTTGGCAAGTGGGTGCGAAGAAGAAGCACCTTCATTCACGAATGAGGGCAGATTTCTGGCCTCCCTCTGGTCTCTCTGAGCCTTCCCAGGCCAGGGCCTTGAGGGGAGGGGGCTGGGGTGCTGATGGGGGTCCTGGGGCCTTCTCTTAGGGAGGAGCCCTGGGTGGTCCATGATGAGAGCTGAATGGGGCAGCGACCTGCAGTCACTGTGGGCTGCCTGCCTGCTCCGTGGGGCTGGGACGAGGTGGGCAGGGAGGCCCCTGCACAGGCCACTCAGTGACGCCGCCCTGCTGGTCCCCTCCTTCCTGCTCTGCAGGTGCTGTTGTGCCCCCCTAGCCCGGGGGTGGGGTAGCATCATGCCCCCCTCGTTCTGGCTCCAGTCAGGCTGGTGGGGCCTGGTCGCAACAGACAGGTGGGCGGTGTGTGCACACAGCAGGGCTGAGCGCGACGCAGCCTCCTTGCTTCCCGAATTATTCACAGTCAGTGTGTGTGTGTGTGGGGGGGGGGGGGGCAGACTTAGGGTGCAGGCACAGTGGCCCTGGAGCAAGAGGAGAGGTGTCAGGGGCAGAGACGAGGGCTGGCGGCTGGGCTGAGGGGGGGGGGGGGTGGTCTGTGAGGGTGCGTGGCCTGGCCCGGGGTGGGCGGAGGGGGTGCCGGCTGGGGCCGCTGTGGGAAGATCCCAGAACACAGACGGGCGGTGCCCCCCGCCTTCTGAGGTTGATTGTAAAACAGATCTGAGCTGCTTGCAAAGAGAGCGCCTGGAGACTGAATGTCCAGCCTCTTCCCCCCCAGCCCCACAAACCCTCCCGCCACGGCCAGACCCAGGCCCAGCACCGAGGGACCGTCGCTGCCCCCGGCCTCCTGTTTCCGCTCTGTGAGGTGATCTCTAAAGTCCTCTCTGCCTTTCCCGCCTGCACCTCCCCCCCCCCCCCCCCCAAACAACCCCCGTGCTGTGCGCTTCAGCCGCGGGTTAATGACTGTGGTTTCAGGAGCGTCCCCCGTGGTGGCTCGGCTGAGAGCAGTGCCTCCAAGCGGGACAGGCCTGGGGGCCCCATCTCAGGGCACCCCTCGTCCTCCGTAGGAGGCTGGGGTCTCGAATGGCTTCCCTGCCTGTCCCTCGCCCCTTATGCAGGAACCCACTGTCCCCGGGCCCAGCGCGCACCCCAGGCCGCTGCGTTGAGTCACTTTCCTGCTCCACCTCCTGTGTGCTCTGTCCTCTGCTGATGTGACCACCTTCCCCCCTCAGCCTTCACCTCCTGCAGGAGGCCACCCAGAGCCTGAGGGCTGCCCCGCTCCCGCACCTGCCCCTGTGGGTCCCTGCCGCCCCCCCAGATGCAGGTTGCTCTGTGACGAATGGAGGGCTCCCAATGCGAATGCGGGGCTCTGCCCAGGTCCCTGCCCTGTGGGGGTCCCGTTCCCCTGGGCCCCACGCCCGCCACTACCTGGGAGCCCCAGGGCCTCTCCCTGCTGCCCTCGAGGCCCGGGAAGGAGGGTCAGCACCCCAGAAGTGGGCACGGAGCCTGGGGAGCACGTTGCCCGGGCAGGTCCCCGGCAGGTCGGCCTGGCTGACGGGCTCCGAGGGCTGCAAACCCGGCCATGGGGCCGACGGGTACCTGTCTTCTGAGAAAAGGCTGCCGTGGGCACAGCAGTGCAGGCCGAGCCAGGGACCCCCTGCCCGTCCTCTCTGGGCGGCTCAGGGCTCAGCGACCACCCGCACCTCCCGGCCGCCCCGACTGCTCAGTGCGGCCCGACGGCAGGTGGCCCTGGGCAGGCCTCCAGGTCCCGAGAAGGAAGGCCCTATCCAGCCCCAGCCCCTCCGCGGCCCACGGGGCGGGCTGAGCGGGGCCCGGGGCTGGGCGGCTCAGGGTTCAGTGACCACCTCTGGGTGCCCCGTGGAGACCGGCAGCCTCAGTGGGCTGGGCAGCCCAAACCAGGGGGCTGCGGAGGAGGGCACAGTGGGGGCCTGGGCTCCCAGACGCTGTCTGAGCTCAGAGCTCAGAGCTGACAGACACCTCAGGCAGAGCTGGCTGCGTCACCCCATCCTCATGCCCGGCGACAGGGAAGATGCCGCCGTGCCCATGGTACGGACTGGACCGGGATGCCCCAGCGGGGTTGGGGAGCCCAGCCTGGCACCAGGGTCTGCCCATACCAGCCCCCAGCCCCCCGGATCCTGGGACCCCTGCCGAGCCTGCTGGGGGTGGGGCTCCAAGGGGGACCCCCGTCGGCCTTGGGGAGCGTCCACCCTGGTGGGCCCCGCAGGCCTAGCTCAGAACTTTCTACAGAAAGAAAGGGCCTCAGGGGACGAAACTGCAGGGCCCCACCCCCTGGGCTTCGGTACAAACAGAGGCTCCATGGGCCTGAGTCACTGGCAGCAGTGCCAGCCGGGGAGTCCCTCCTCCCCTGCCTGTCTCTTCCCTCCTCCTTCCTCTTCCTCCCTCCTCCTTCTCTTTCTTCCTTCCCCTTTTTCCTTTCTGGGGTTAAAAATAGCTGGAAATTCCTTTTTTTAGGGTTACAGGGAAGGTTCCAGGCTTCCCACCGCAAAATCCTTCTGTGCCAGGAGGAATTGCTGAAGGGGAGTGGCCAGGGGGTCCTGCAGGGGGGTCGCCGCCTCCCACGGCCCCCCACGCACCCCCTGCCCGGCCCCCAGTGGGGCTCACCATCCTTGGCCCCCGCCACCCGCCCACGGGTACTCCGAGCCCCTCACGGTTTCTCCCCTTCGCTCCAGACACATTTAAACTTGCTCAGAACTTCCGTCCTCCCCCGCACCCCCCCCCCCCCCCCCCAGCCTCCGTGAGAAAGCAGCCGGGCCTGGAGTGGGGCTTGGGTTTCAGGGAGCGCGGGGAATTGTGTTCCCGAGGTTGGGGGCGCGCAGGCGCGAGCAGGTAGGGCACATCTGTGAGCGATTTTCCTGTCTCCGGGGAAGGGGAAACCCCGCAGCCCTGAAGTAAGACCAGAATCCTCCGCTTCTGCCCTGACAGCTCAGGAAAAATGTGCCAAAAACCAGGCGCTGCTGAGTGTCGGCGTGGGAATGTTGGTTTAGTCAGACTCGCTCGGGGCCATTTAAATAAAAACAGGCACTTGGGTGGCTACTGCCAGGGGACATGCCTGCCCAGCTCCTGCCCGGCCTGAGCCTGAGCCGGCTCCTATCTCCGCCCGCATCTCTTTCACTCCGGGCCTCTGCAGCCTCCTTATCAGCGCCATCAGCGTCGCGCTGGGAAGCATTTGGTGCAATAACTTTAAAACCAGCCGGGAAGCTGGTCTGCGGGGCGGGGCGGCAGGGAGGCCTGGCTCGAGGGCTCGGCCGCTGGAGGGTCTTTGCACAACATGAATCAGAGGGACCAGCACCGGCCGGGATAAACGCAGTCGCGGCGATGGCCACGCAGGCCCAGAGGACCCGCGCTGGGGCTGGGGGGCGTGGGAACCCACGGCCACTCCGCCTCGTGCCTGGGATGCTGTGCTCAGCCAAGTGACCCCCACGCCAGACCCACGTTGAGGGCGGGGTCCTGAGCCGGGGGTGAGGACGGGGGGTTGAGCACCCACAGAGCGAGCACCCGGCTGACCCCTGGAGCTGGGGAGGGTGGAGGGCCTCCCTCGTGTCTCACTCGATGGCTCCCAGGCATCCAAGCAGAGCTGGTTCCCGCGGCCTGAGGGAGGGCGCCTGGGAAGGGGTGCGGGGGGCGGGGCGTGTGCAGGTGGGGGTAGTCCCCCTCGGCCGCCACCCCCGGGGACTGTGGGGGAGCCGGGACGTCCCAAGACGAGGAGACCTCCGTTCCGTCTTCTGGAAGGAGAGATGTCAGTTGGGCGTCCAGGGCGGCAGAGCAGACACGACTGCATCGGCCGCAGCAGCACACTCGGGACAGGAAACACGAGGGCCTTAGAAGAAGCCACAGGAGAGCCGGGCGGGGCTGCCCTGGCTCAGGGGGAGGCAGAGAAAAAGGGGGCCTCTGGGACAGGGTCGGGGTGAGCCCCGGACGAGCTGCCGCTGCCCATGGCAAGTCTCCTGGGGTCCCTTAGAGCAGTGGTTCTCAACCTCCCTAACGCCGCGACCCTTGAATACAGCTCCTCATGTTGTGGTGACCCCCAACCATAACATTATTTTCGTTGCTACTTCATCACTGTCATGTTGCTACTGTTATGAATCGTCATGTAAATATCTGAGATGCAGGATGTATTTTCATTGTTACAAATTGAACATAAAGCATAGTGATGAATCACAAAAACAACATGTAATTATATATGTGTTTCCCGATGGTCTTAGGCGACCCCTGTAAAGGGTCGTTCGACCTCCAAAGGGGTCGCGACCCACAGGTTGAGAACCGCTGCCTTAGAGGGAAGAAGCGGGGGAGGACTGGTGCGGGGAGCTCCCCTGGGGGACAGCACGGGAGAGCGGGAGCCTGCGCGGGACCCCTGAGGCCCTCCTGGGCCGTGTTCCACGCCGGGGGAGGGAGGTCAGGGAAGGTCCGAGCTGAGCGACCAGCCCTAGGGAAGGTCAGGAAGGGAAGGTCGGGGAGGGAAGGTCAGGGAGGGGAGGTCGGGAGGGGAGGTCAGGAGGGGAGGTCAGGAAGGGAAGGTCGGGGAGGGAAGGTCGGGAGGGGAGGTCAGGGAGGGAAGGTCGGGAGGGGAGGTCAGGAAGGGAAGGTCGGGAGGGAAGGTCGGGAGGGGAGGTCAGGGAGGGAAGGTCGGGAGGGGAAGTCAGGGAGGGAAGGTCGGGAGGGGAGGTGGGCGAGGGAAGGTCGGGGAGCAGGGGCCGCCCTCGGGCCAGCGCCTTGCTCTCCCAGTTTTGCCCTTTGCTGGGCTCCGGGGCTTCTGCCCTGTGACCTGCGTACCTGGCCCATCGTCCTCGCTCGGCTCACGGCTGCCTGACCGCCTGCAACAGACAGGACAGGTGCCCCACGGCTTCCCTGGGGCCCTCACTCCTGGGGTGTCCGTTCTGCTTTCCCCAAAGCTGGGCCGAGTGTGGCTGCCCTCGCTCACGTCGGCTCCTCGCTCAGGACCTGGGGCCCCGCAGTGAACTCGAGAACCCGACGCAAAGCCGATGGGCAGCACGGAGCCGCCCTGGCTCCCGCACCCCAGGAGCGGGCACACCGGTCCCCCCAGGCCCAGCCCCGGGCTGTGCTAGGTGCTGGGCTGGGACAGTGACCAAGACCAGGTCCTTCTCGGAGGCACGCGTGCTCAGGGAGGAGCCCAGTAGAGGGGTGTAGGGGGGCGATGGGTGGGTCAGGGGGGCCGAGTGCTGGGCGCCCTGCAGGCATCTGGGAAGAGCCTTCCTCAAGGCCCAGCACGTCCTGGCCTCGCCCCCCTCTCTGCTCCCCCAGGCCGAGCCTGAGCCCAGGCCCGAGGCCTCGCCCCCTCCCCGCCAGCCTGGCTGTGCCTTCAGCCGGGGTCGGCCCTTCCTGCAGAACTGGGTGGACTCCGACTCTGTCTCCCTCGCCCACTTTCCTGCCCGCCAGGAGCTGGTCCCGCTGTGTCCCCGGAGCCCATGGGGTGCTAGGACTTGCGTCACGTCCCAAAGCTGTGTGAGATGGGCTTCCCGGGACCCATGACACGTGGCCTTATTTGGAAATGGGGCCTTTGCAGAGGGGAACCCGCTGAGATGAGTCAGACGGGGCGGGGGTCATCCAGTGGCTGGGGTTCTGAGGCGAGGACATTGGGGCACAGATGCAGAGAAAAGGGGTGGCGGGGCCCCAGGCCCAGGAAAGCCAGGGTTGCCAGCAGCTGGCGGGCGCTGCGGAGGCCGGAGCCGCGGCGGCAGGAGCGGCCCTGCCACCCCCGGGCTCAGGCTGTGGGCCTCGGAGGAGCCAGGAGAGGAGAGGCTCTGCTGTCTGAGGCTCTGCCTCTATGGTCATTGTTATGTGGCCCCCAGAGACCGACACGGGGTGGAGGAATTTTAATGCAAAGAAAGCTGGTGTTTAGTTTCACGAGCTTTGCACAAGGTGGGGGGGGGGGGGCGAGAGGAGGTGAGGAGGTCGCCGGGGGTCAGGTCCCCGAGGGGCCCGAGCCCGCTCCCCGCAGGGGCGGCACCTGCTCGCCCACCTGCTGGCACGTGGCCACCGTGGCCCCCTTTCCCGGAACCACATGCCCAGAGGCCTTTCCGTCTGAATAGAAGGTGGGCTCGGCTCGCTAGGCAGCGGAAGGCTGGGCTGGCCCGGAGCGCCCCCGGCTAACGGGCTGCTGTTCGGTGTCCTGCCTGGTCCGTGGAGCCGACCAATCCGCTTGGGGCCTCACGGAGGGACAAGAGGCCAGCGCCGCAAGAACGCGGCCACTGGGAGACCTGAACGTGCCGTGTCCCCCCACACAGACCCCGCTGGCCGGACCCCGACGCCGGCGGGAACCCCAGGTTTCCCGGGGGCACTCGGAGCTGAGGTGGCGGCAGCCATGCAGGCTGGTTTCTGTTTGGTTTGGGATTTGATTAAGCCTCACCCCAGGATATTTTTCTGTTGATTTTTTTTTTTTAGAGAGAGGAAGGGAGGCAGGGAGGGAGGGAAGGAGGGAGGGAGAGGAAGAGAGAGAGAGAGAGAGACACTGATGTGAGAGAGAGAAACACTGATGGGTTGCCCCCCCCGCCCCCCCGAATGCATCCAGACCCGGGCCAGGGGTGGAGCCTGTAACCCAGGTACGTGCCCGCGACTGGGAATCGAACACGCGGCCTTTCGGTGCAAGGGCCGTGGCTCTACCCGAGCCCCACCAGCCGGGGGACGCTTTCTTGCGTGTTCCTGCCCCAGGTCCCTGGCAGCGCAGCCCGGGCCATGTCGGGGTGGCACGCGCCCCCATCTGTGCCTTCCTGGCTGCCTCCTCAGTGCGAACCGGGTGGGGCGGCGCGAGGAGACCTCGTCTGGCCTCCTCCCCTTAGTGAGCGCAGCTTCTCCTGCAGGAAGGTGGGCTGTGGGCTCCGAAGCCGCAGGAGGGGACCCTCGGGCCTGCTCTCTGGCGCTGTCCCTGCTCCGCTTGCTGTGGCCTTGGCCGAGCCGCTAGGTGCCAAGGCTCCCTTCTGTGTGGACGGCGCCTGCGCTCGGGCCATGAGCACACCTGGGGGTGGGGATCGCCCCCCAGGACTCCGCAGGGGGGTTGTGGTTCTGGGCCCTCGGCCCCTGCCACACGCCCAGAGAGGCACCAGCTCCGAGGACACCCTGCAGGCGGGGTGCTCGGGCAGCTTCCCACGGACAGATTGGGAGGAGCCTGGGGGCACTGGTCAGCACTCCAGGCCACTGACACACACAGAGAGACAGGCACACGTGCACACACATGCACACACACAGGCCGGCATGCACAAACACACACAGACACCAACAGGCACGTGCACACACATGCACATGCACAAACACACACAGACAGGCACGCGCACACATGCACAGACAACACACACATGCACACACATGCATAGACACACATGCACAGACACACTGACACACACAGACAGACACACAGACACACTGACACATGCACAGACACGCACACGTGCACACGCACACACACCCCGGCATTGGGCCCAGCCCTGAGCCAGGCCCTGGGGGGTGGGCGGTGTCTTCGTCCGTCTGGAGAGGCCGGGAAGGAAGGTGTGAGATGCGGGAGCAGCGTTTCCTTCCTTCACGTCGAGGCCGGTTTAGGGAAACAAGCCGAGTGCTGACCGGCCGCATGTTTTTCACAAACGAAAACGGCTCTTCCCCGGGAAACGGACGCGGAAGCCGCTTTCTCGGGATGTGACTGGCTCTGTCGTAAGAAACCAAGAGGCGCAGAGAGAACCTCTGGCCCGCCCCTTCCTGCCCAGGAGGGTCCGAGGAGAGGCCGTCGGAGGCGAGGCCGGAGGTCGGCGCGGCCTCGGTGAGTCAGTGTGGTGAGTCAGGGCCCGGCCTGGTCAGCTGGGCCCCGCGACAGCCGCTGTGTCCCTGCTCCCGCCCCGGCACGGATTGCCCTGCCCCGGGGGTTCCTTCGCCACCAGCCACCTGCCAGTCGCCCTCCCCCTCTGAAGTCTAAGGCACCCCCTGCCCCTTCGCCCCACACGTCTCCCAGGCCAGTCGCCGCCCTCGGGGCTGTGGTGCGTGGCGGCTTCCCAGGCTGCCCTGGAATCCCCTCGGCTGCCGGCCCTGCTTGACCACAGGAGGACAGGCTCCATCCAGGATGAAGATGCAGGAGGCGGAGTCCCAGCGCCGGCAGCCCCGAGTCCTCGGACACAGACCTCCTCTTCTCTCAGGGGGACCCGCAGGCCACAGTCTAACCAGGCGCCTGCGTGGGGGCAGCCGGCTCTGTCCGCCTCGTGGGCTCCTCCGGGTCCTCCCTGCACCCCGGCCCCCTGACCGCCTGCTCCTGCTGCCAGGTGTCCCCAGAGCCGGTGGTGCCGACGCTCAGCCCGGACCAGCGCGGGGAAGGGACCGTGGGGACCCCGGGGCCTGGGACGGAGAGGATGGCTCTCAGGGCGCAGGGAGTGGGAGACACAGCCAGCACGGGAGCCCAGGCCGTGGCCCCCGCAGCGCCCGCCGCAGCCCCAGCTAGGGGCCGGGTAATCAGCCTGTGGGGTGTCAGGGGAAGGACCGCACAGGCTTCGGGGCTGACCCCTCCAGGAGCCCGCCTGCCACGCCAGGTGGGAAAGCGCCTGGAGCAGACCCTCCCCCCTGCCCACAGCCGGTCACTGCTCGCTGATCCCCCCACTCACCCCCACTTCCTCCCGGGTGGCACAGCCGTTTGAGGGGACCCCACCTGCCCCCAGGGTCCCGGAGCCCCCTTTGGCCCCCCGCCTGCTCCTGTGATGCTTCCTCACAGGGACCCCGGGGCTGTCTGTCAGGTCTCCGGCAGGGGTGGGGGGAACACAGCTCAGCTGGGAAGGGCCCCGACCTGACCTGTGGCTCCCAGCGCTGAGCTGGGCTCCCTCCACCCCCGGGCGGGCTGGTGTCTCCGCAGCCAGGCGCTCCGGGACCTCAGCCTCACAGCAGCCGGACTCAGGGGCTCCCAGGGCCCCCCGCCCCCGCCCCCCACGGCCTGTCTACTTTAGAAAAAGGCCTCCATCACCTGGACACGCGGCCCTGCGTCCAGCCCAGGGGTCAGCAGGAACCGACAGACCAGCCTGGCCCTGGTGGGGGCTCCTTTCTGCCCTGAGAGGGGCCCCTGACCCCCACGTCCAAGCTCCTCCGGCAACCCAACCCACAGAGAGCTGAGGGGGCCAGGCAGGGGAGGGGGAGGGACGACGGCAGAGTGGCCCAGACGTGCCCCCCCTTCCCCCCCGAGGGCCAGCAGGCGGCTGAGAGAAGGTGGGGGCAGGAGGTGCCAACGCAGGCCGAGGGGGTGGGACACCTGGGGCCTCACCCAGGAGGGTGCCTTGCTCCGGGCACTGGGGTCTCTGGCCAGCTGCCCGCAGGGGCCCCAGGAAGGCCAGACCTGCAGGGGGGATGCCCCCAGGGACGTCCCCTCCTGACTCACAGGAGCTGAGGCCTCACACCCTTGTGCTGTGACTCTGCCTGGCCCAGCCTGGCTTGTCTCCTCCAGAAAATGGGGCTGTTTCTTCTGCCCCTTGGCCCCGTCAGGCGGCCCGGGAGGGACAGGAAACGCGGGTGAAAACGCGGGTGAGCCACTCGGGGTGTAGACCCTGCCCACCGGGCGACCTGTGCGGCTCAGGGCCCGCCACCGGGAGGCCCCACCCGGAGCTGCCCTGGGCGTGTGTCACTCACGGACCAGGGGCAGGCGCTTTGCAGCGAGTGAGTCATTGCAGGGACCCTCCCTGCAGCCCCAGCCCCTGAGGGGCCCCCCTCCTCAGCCCGGTCCCCGTCTGGGAGCTTCCTGGGACCTGGAAGGTGGGGGTCACCACCCGGCTCCAGAACCAAAGGGACCCCTTGGAAATGTGGGCGGGACCCCCAGGGGTCCAGCCCTGAGCCATTCAGCCTGAGAGCAGGGACTGACCCCCGGGAGCCCAGCCCCGCAGGGGACCTGGCACTGGTTCTGGCCTCCAGGGCGAGTACAGTGGGCAGCTCATTGCAGCTCCGGGCCGCCCGGGACAGGAGGCGACTCCCCCAATCTTGCTGCCCCTTGGGGTGCGGGACAGACAGCTTCCTGCAGGAGCCACAGCCCAGCAGCGTGGGCCACTGGAGAGCAGGGAGGGACGTAAGGACGGGGTGGGGGGCAGTGTGGGCAGCCAGCAGGGCTGGAGCAGACCTGCCCCCCCAGCTGCAGACCTGCCCCCCAGCCGCAGACCTGCCCCCCAGCTGCAGACCTGCCCCCCCAGCTGCAGACCTGCCCCCCAGCCGCAGACCTGCCCCCCCAGCTGCAGACCTGCCCCCCAGCCGCCCAGGCCTGGCCGAGGCTGCAGATGGAGTCTGACGGCTCTTGTGGGGATGAGGCTGCGGAGCCAGGCCAAGGCCGGCCCCTGGGGTGCAGTAAACAGGAAACCCCACGGGGCCGGAGCCCCAGCGACAGAGGAAAGGGCCGGGTCAGATGCCTCGCAGAATGTTCAGAGCGGCCGGAAGCGACAGCTTCTCCGTGTCTGTGTCCACCCCGCGGTGCTGAGCCGGCTCGGCGAGTCCGCCACCAGAGCCGGCACGTGTGACTCTCGGGAGCCCACAGCCGGCCGAGGTCGGGGCCCGTCCACGTCCACCATGAAGCCCAGGCTCCCCTGCCGGCTGGCGAGGCCCCTGAGGCCTCACCCTCCCGCCCAGCCCTCCGCCGGCCCTGGCCTGGCGCCCCCGCTGGAGCCGTGCCCGGGACACTGAGGCCTGGGATGCAGGGCCAGCTCCTGCCCTCCGCGCAGCTCAGACACCCCCTGCCCCCCCCCCCCCCGGGGGCTGGGACCAGGGTGTGTCCTTGGTCTGCATCTGCAGGGGGGTCTGTGGTGGGGGGTCTGTGGTGGGGGGTCTGTGGTGGGGGGTCTGTGGTGGTGGGGTCTGTGGGGGGGCCTGGGGGGTTGGGAGGAACGTGGGGTGAGGGTGTGACCCAGAACAGAACATGGCGGAACCCAAACCACGGTTCCAACCACCCGGAACCGGGGATGTCGGGGTGGCTGCCTCTACTCGCGTGTGGCGTGAAGGACACGTGTCGCGGGATCCCATGTGACGTCCCCAGAGAGAAGCCCCGGGGCAGCGGGAGCTGAGTGGCTGGGGGAGGGGTGCCGGCGCGGCCTCCCGTGGGGAGGGGTGCCCTGGGTCGGGGCAGACAACGTGCCCAACGCCGCTCAGTTACCCACTTTGTCATTTTTTATTTTATTTTATTTTATTGATTTCACAGAGGAAGGGAGAGGGAGAGAGGATAGAAACATCAGCGAGAGAGAACCATCGATCGGCTGCCTCCCGCACCCCCCACCGGGGAAGGAGCCTGCAACCCGGGCCTGTGCCCTGAGCGGGAATCAAACCCGTGACCTCCTGGTTCCTGGGCCGATGCTCAGCCACGGAGCCGCGAGGCCGGGCTGAACTGCCCACTTTAACGTGTCCAAGTCCACGAGCTGTGACTCTCACCTCAACTGAAAAACCAAAAGGATGAGTGAGGGCCTCCCGGGAGCAGACCCCACCGGCCCTGCCCCTGCCCGAGAGGCACAGCCCCTGCCAGGAGGGCGGCGGCCTGGCCAAGGGCACGCGCGGTGGGGGCTCGAACCCAGGTCTCCCTCCGCGCGGTGGGGGCCGGGGAGGCACCTGGCGGCTTTACCTGCAGAAGCCGCCTGGCTGTGGGGACTGGTGAGGGCCCGTCTGGGCCAAGGGCTGTGTCCCCAAGGCGTCCTGGGAGGCAGGCAGAGGTGGGCCAGGCCTGGGACAGGTCGGGGAGCAGGCCGGTCTGTGGGGCCGCACCCTCGGGCTCCGTCCCGACGGTCAGCCCTCCGCCCACATCCGGGTGGTTGATGGCCAGGGTCTGGCTCTGACCCTGCGTATCAGCAGCGCCTGCCCCTGCCCTTCCCGTCCCTCTGGCCCTTCACCCCACGAGGCCTCCCCTCCCCTCCCCCTGCTGTCGCCCAGGCCCAGCTGGAGCCCAGGAGCAGAGCCAAGGCCCCACTTCCTGCCAGGTCCCCGAATGGGAAGACAGGCCCCCAGCACCACTGCCCAGGGTGGGGCTCGCCTTAGCCAAGCGGGGGTGGGGGGGCTATGCACAGACCCACCTCTGTCCTGACTCTGGGTGTCCTGGCCACTTGCAGGCTGCCTGGGGAGATCTGGGGCCCCACCCGCCACCCACCCCCACACAGCTCAGGCCCTAATCCTCCCCCAGAGGGTCCGCCCTCCCTCCCTCCCTCCCTCCCTCCATCAGTGTCCCTGGCAGCCCCTGCCACTCCCTGTGCCTCAGTTTCCTCATCCTCACAAGGAGAACTTGGTCCTCCCAGCACCAGGGACCGCTTGCCTTTGGCCACCTTCCCACTCCCAGCGCTGCCTCTACCAGGGAGCCCTCCTGGCTTGTTCCGACACTGACAGGGTCCAGTGGGGCAACTCCGTGGAGCTGGAGTCTCAGAGCCTGTCTCTCTCTCTGTCCAGTCCCTGGGGGGCCAGCCGGGCCTAGCCCTGCCTCAGCCAAGGAGGGAAGAGCTGCCTCTGAGCTGGGCCCCTGGCCTGATGGCTACTTGGTCCTGGCTGCCCACTGCCTGGCAGTGTCCCCTTCCTGGGGCCATGAATGCCAGGACAGGGCCGGTCAGGGCCCCGCACCTCCCAACCTCTCTTTGGGGACAGTGTGATGTCCCATGGCTGGGACAGAGAGAGGGACAGACCCCTCCCCCCCACCCCCCCTGCCCCGGGCCTCCCAGCTGCCCCCTGGCTTCCTCTCCCTCGGTGCCTCTTCAATGGCCTCTTCTTCCCGTGTCCTCCTCGGGCCCGCCTGCCTCCTGCTCCCCCGCCAGGTGCACCCCCGTCCCCGCTCCTGGAGCACAGCCCAGCACCTTGTGTGGAGCAGCGGCCATCAGACCGGCTGCGGTGTCTGGGGTGCTGACTCCCACAGCCTCCTGCACCGATGGCAGCGGGGCGAGGTCTCGGCCCACAGGGACACGTGTACCCTCTGAGCCGCCAGCAGTCACCCCTGGGTCTGCAGGGTGGATCCCACCAGCGTCTGGGACCCCACCCTGCCCACAGCGGCCCGAGGACCCTTCTCACAGCCTCAGCCGATCCCTCCCCCCTCCCCCCTCCCCCCTCCCTCCCTCCCCCCTCCCTCCCCCTCCCTCCCCCTCCCTCCCCCTCCCTCCCCCTCCCTCCCCCTCCCTCCCCCTCTCCCGCCCTCCCCTCTGCCCCAGCTTCCCTCCCACCCCACCCCTTGCTGCCTTGGCCGGAGAGCAGACACCCCCTCGGGGCAGGGGTCTCAGTCCTGTTTTATGCCGAGACACCGAGGCCAGCGGGGAGGCCGCAGGGTTAGCCGCGGCCCAGGAGCGGGTGCACCTGGTGGTGTGAGTGGCCCAACCTGTGCCGCTGCGCCCGCCCGGTGGCCCTCCGTCCCTCCTCCTGGTGCCCGGCCCGGCCATCCCAGTCGGCGCTCCGGCTCTGCCACCGCAGGTGTGAATGGCAGGAGCTCACAGGACGGGGCTGGCGCTGGCGGTGCAGGGCCGGCCTCTGGGCTGGCAGCATTCCTGGGATGCTTGGGCCGCTCACCAGGCACTGGCTACGCACACTGCACACTCCACCCACTCCGGGCCTCGGCCTCGCACACAAAGGAGCCCCCGGCCAGCCCCCTCCTCTGCCTCCTCCCACCCCATTGTCCTCTCCTCTGGGGGAGACAGTGTGGGGGCTGCGGGAGGGGGACCCAGGCCCTGTCCCTTTCTGCAGGGCAGGCGGGGGCTGCTGGGGGGCTAGGGGGCTGGGAGAGGATGAATGGCCATGCAAATGAGATGCTGATGAGCCGGGCCAGACGCCCCAGGAAGCGAGTCCAGTGAGCTGCCCCCACCCTGCCCCCACCGAAGCCCAGAGGGCGGGCTGACCTGCCCTCGCCCCACGCCCACCTCTGGGCTGAGAATTGAGCCAGCTCCTCGGCCTCCCCTCCTCCCGTCCGTCCCCCCCCATCACCCTGCCTCAGCCTCCTCATTCTCTCCCTCTGTCTGGGCCCAGCCTGGTGGTGCCCCTCCCCGGCCTGGTCTTTGTCCCCACCCACGCTGCCACCCTGGCCTCTGCCAAGGTCCGATTTGAGAGGATGGGGTCGACGTGGTCGGGGCCGACCTGCTGGGCCAGCACAGCGGTGCTTGATGAACGACTAAGCGACCTCCTCCTCCCCCTCCTGCTCCCACACGGAGCCCCGACCCAACCTGTCCCCCTTCCGTCCGCCCTGGCGCTGAGAGGGAACAGGTCCCCGACCCAACCTGTCCCCCCCGTTCTGTCCGCCCTGGAGCTGAGAGGGAACAGTCCCACACGGAGCCCCGACCCAACCTGTCCCCCTTCCGTCCGCCCTGGCGCTGAGAGGGAACAGGTCCCCGACCCAACCTGTCCCCCCCGTTCTGTCCGCCCTGGAGCTGAGAGGGAACAGGTCCCCGACCCAACCTGTCCCCCCTTCCGTCCGCCCTGGCTCTGAGAGGGAACAGGTCCCCGACCCAACCTGTCCCCCGTTCTGTCCGCCCTGGAGCTGAGAGGAAACAGGTCCCCAACCCAACCTGTCCCCCCCCCCCGTTCCGTCCGCCCTGGAGCTGAGAGGGAACAGGTCCCCGACCCAACCTCTCCCCCATTCTGTCCGCCCATGTTCACAGCTCAGCCAGGACCCAGTGAGGACAGCTGGCCCGGCGCCGGGTCCTGCCCTGGAGGTTTCTGTACGCCTCTGTTCTCCCACGGGTCCGCGCCCGCTCCACTCACCGCTGGGCACCCGCTCTTCCCTCACGCCTCGAGGAGATGGCCAAGCCCGAAAGGCCCTCCTTCCCTGGGCTGGGCTGTGGGTGGCACACACCACTGATGGGCTTGGGGGGGGAGGGGGACAGGGGGATCTCCCTGGGCGCGGGAGCCCTCTGCGTGGCCTGGGCCAGGGTCGCCGTGCGACGGAAGCCTTCCTACCAGAGGGGCCGACGGCTGGGTCAAAGGAAGTGCGTTCGTCATTCTGGGAGATTTTGCCAAATTGTCCTCTGCTGGGGTCGTGACCCTTTGCAATCATATGTGCGTGTCCCCGTGTCCTCAGGGTGAGTCAAGGGCGCTGACCATCGGGCGGGCGGCCCTGCCATCAGCTGTTCTCATCGGCATTTCTGTCACCGGAGTGAGGCTGAGCCCTTTGCTGAGGTTCAGGAGCCGCTGGCATTGCCTCCTGCGTGAATCTGTTCATTTTTAAATATGTGCACTGATCGCAGAGAGGAAGGGAGAGAGAGAAACATCGATGAGAGAGAATCACGGATCGGCTGCCTCTTGCCCGCCCCACCTGGGGATCGAGCCCACAACCTGGGCCTGTGCCCTGACCGGGAATCGAACCCTGACCTCCTGGTTCCTAGGTCGACGCTCAACCGCTGAGCCACATCGACCGGCTTACGATTTCTTTAAATCAGGATTTGGGTTGAATTTGCCAGGTGCCTCTTGGGCCTCCGTGGAGACGGGTATTTGTTTTGTTTCTTTGGAGTTAATCAAAGGCGAAGTATAACCTGTCACTCAGGGCACGGAGCACGGATGGTGTGCCCGCTGAGGGAATTGGAGGCCCGGGCACTGCTTACAGGGGTGCGGGGTGGGGATAGGGCACAGGGGCGTGCAGCCGGCCACAGGAGCCACAGGCCTGACAGGGAGGACGGGGGAGTGTGGGAACCTGACGGGGCCGGCCCTCAGGCCCCTTGGTCTGGGAATGAGCCCCCGCCCGCAGGAGAGGAGCGGGCAGAGTCCATGGGCTGGAGCCCAAGTCGCGTCTCCCAGGGCCCAGCGAGAGGCGAGAGAGAGAAAGGGTCCCATCTTCTCACTCGCCGCCGGGTTCTGCCAGCGAATGCTTCCCCAGGTGCTCGAATCGCTTTTCAAAGGTGAACGGTGTCCCTGGCCGGGTTGGCTCAGTGGGTAGAGCATGGGTCCCGGGTTTGATTTTGGTCAAGGGCACTTGGCGGGTTGCGGGCTCGATCCCCAGTGGGGGGCGTGCAGGAGGCAGCCGATCCATGATTCCCTCTCATCATTGATGTTTCTCTCTCCCTCTCCCATCTGCTCTGAAATCAACAAAACTATACATATTTAAAAAGTGAACTTGGCAGTTTTTGTCTATTTTGGTGCGGTTTTCATTGGGCTTGGCGTTTCTACTGTGCTGTTTCCATAAAGTAAAATGGAAAGCTCCCCCCCCCCCACCCCCCGAGCGGGCGTGAGGTTTGGGGGCTCGTCCCCGGCCATGTGATGGCCCCGCTCACGCCCAGGGCCCCTGGGAGGCGGGACAGAAGCCCGGGCACTTTCTTCCCGGGCCGCGGATCTGTCTTGATTTTCCGTATCTTTTGGTGAAACTTGTCCACTTTGGCAGAGCTGCCTCAAACCGATTGTCGGACTTCAGTGGTAAGGCCAGGGAGGGTTGGGGGACAGGAGGGAGGGGAGTAAGAGATCAACCGAAGGACTTGTATGCATCCATATAACCATAACTAATGGACATAAGACACTGGGGGGTAAGGGAGGGCAGGGGTTTGTCAAGGGTGGGGGGGAAAAAGGACACTTATGTAATACCCTTTGTAATACTTTTAGCGAAAAAAAAAAAAAAAGAAAAGAAAGAAACTTGTCCACTTTGAGTTTCTCCAATCCGTCTGCACGGAACGGGGCAGAGTGGAGCTGCCCTCGCCCTGTGCGCCTGGTCTCGCCTCTCACTGTTCACGGGGAGTTTGCAGCCGCCCAGCGTGCCTGCTGCTGGGAACGGCGTGTCAGGCCGCCGCGAGCCTCGATGCGAAGTCCATCCGCCGAACCCACCGCAGAGCCGCTGCTGCAGAGAGACCGGGAGACGCGTGGTGCCGACGGGGCAGCCGAGGCAGAGAGCAGAGCCGTCTTTCCGCCCAGAAGGCAGAGGAGGAGTCGGCACAACACCATCAGCACCAGCGTTTACTTATTTTTTAAAAAACATATTTGTATTGATTTCAGAGAGGAAGGGAGAGGGAGGGAGAGAGAGAGAGAAACATCCATGATGAGAGAGGATCGTTGATCGGCTGCCCCCTGCACCCCCCCACCCCCCACTGGGAATTAAACCCACAACCCCAACCCTGGCCTATGCCTTGACCGGGGATCAAACCGTGACCTCCTGGTTCACAGGTCGATGCTCAGCCACTGAGCCACACTGGCTGGGCAGCTTCTGCATTTATTGAGCACCTGCTGGATGCCAGGCCCCAGCCCCTGGCGGCCCCAGTGCACTCTGAGGAGCAGCAGAGTCGTGTCTGTGGTGCCAGGCTCAGGGCCGTCTGCCACCCCCAGCTCGGATTCTCCTGGTGATCCCCAAGGAGGTGCTGACAGGTCACGGTGCCCCCCGAGCCCCCCGGTGATGCCCCTGCGACCCCTCCTCCCTGCGGGGCCGCGCCGTGTATGGAGACTGCTTGGGGGTGCGGAGCATACAGGCTCTGAGGACCTGCTCTCAGGGACAGAGTCACACCCCGGCCTGAGGTCTAGACCGCGCTGTGGGGTGGCCTCGGGGCCCCGAGCTCAGTGAACCCCCAGTCTCCGTCTCGGCAGAGTGTCCCCTGCCGCTCACCTGCCTGAAGTCGGGGGGCAGCGCCCCGCACCTGTGTGCTGAGGCCTGGGGTGTGGCCCGAGGTGCCCGCGGGCCGCTCGCTCCCGGCCCTGCAGGACGTCCAGGGAAAGGTTGCGCATTTCACCTGCTAGGACTGGCCTCTCCCAGCCGCACTGTCCTTGGCTTCCCGCGCTTCTGTGACGCCCGGTGCCCGCACCACAGTCTCCCTCCTACGCGCCTGCTGTGCGCCCTGAATTACTCCACCAGCCAGGAGGAAGCGGCGGGGGGGGGACCCGCCGCAGTACAGGCGGCCCCGCCCGAGACTCCCCGTCAACTCCGCACAGATGCCCCCCGACTCGCTACCCATGAGTCGCCCAGCCTGGGCCTGTTTGTTGGAAAAACGGGGGGTGCGGGGTGCGGGAGGGTCACGGCTGCCAGTGCCCGAGGCTCAGAACTCCATCCCGCATGGGCCCCTCGGGCTGGAGGCTCAGAAGGAGGCGTCGGTGACTGTCCTTCCCAATGAAGTTATTTTTATGCCCCAAATGCTTGTGGGAAAGTCAGGGGGAGGCGAGAGGACAGGAAAACAGAAAGACCCTAATCCCAGGCGAGAGGGACCGTTTGCTCCGGGAGGCCCACCCCGTCCTCAGGGCCGGGGGAGGGACAGGCCGGCCACCCCAGGCCGGGCCGAGCGCCAGCGGGTTTGGGAAGAGGCTCTGCATGCGTGGCACAGACGCTGGTCCTTCCAGGCCTGGCTCCCACCGCGGGCTGATTATGGCCGCGGAGCCGGTGCTGAGACAGGCCTCCGACAGGCCCGCCGCTGGTCTCGCCCTCTCCCAGCCCGAGGGAGCCTGGGACAGCTCTGTGGCCTGGCAGCCCCCAAGGAGTCTGGGGCCCGGGGCGGAGGGGGGGGGGGGGGGGATGTGGTGTCTGCAGAGCAGCCTCACCAGGCAAGGAGCTCACTCCCTTCCTGGACTCCAGCCCAAACCCTTCAGCCCCGGCCCCGTCTTTTCCAAAGGCAGCATCTGGCCCTGGCTGGTGTGGCTCAGTGGATAGAGTGTTGGCCTGTGAACTGAAGGGTCCCAGTTTCAATTCTGGTCAAGGGCACAAGCCCGGGTTGTGAGCTCGGTCCCCAGTGTGGGGCGTGCAGGAAGCAGCCAATCAATGATTCCCTCTCATCACGGATGTTTCTCTCTCTCTCTCTCTCTCTCTCTCTCGATCCATTCCTCTTTGAAATCAATGAAATAAATAAATCAATTACTTAATTAATAAAGGCAGCATCTGGGCCAAGAAATGGGAGAATGTCCTGCTGGGCCCCCAGGGGTCCTGGGCTGGTGGGCTCCCCTGGTCTCCTCTTCCTTCTCTGTCTCTCTCACTCTTCACTCATTCATTCATTCATTCATTCAGTAGATGTTTTCTGCTCCAGACACACAGGCAGGGAGGGGAGGCAGGCAGGGAGGGCCTGCAGGGTGAGGCGCCGAGTGACCAACCTGTGTCCGGCACCCACAGGCCGAGCAGGCGCAAGGCCACGGAGACGTCCCTGTGTCAGGCTGTGGGGTCGGACCTCTGTCCGCACCGGGTCTCTCCCTTCAATCACCGCACGGGTGGGGAACAGAGACCCAGGGCCACGCGGGCACCGGACAGGGCAGAGTCACCTGACCCGACATCCTGAACCCCCAGGCCTCACTCTGGCTGGCACCCCATCCTGCCACCTGGGTCGGCTTCTGAGGTCCCAGGGACCCTGGCTGTGAGCGAGGTGCAGGGCACCCCTGAAGGTCATCCTCCTGGCCCTGCCCTCCAGGTGCCTGGGGGCGGAGGCTTTGTCTGCAGAGGAACCCAGACATGGGCCCCGGGCCAGCAGCCCCTGACCCACTGGCACTTGTCAAGAGGGAGGGCACCCCTTCCCTTCCCAGCTGTGCCCCTAAGTGCCTCCCTGCGCTCACCATGGATGCCTGTGCCCGCTGTGCCCCCTGGGCCTGCCTGTGTCTACCTGGCCCTTATCTGATGGGCCGCTGTGTCGCTGGGGGAGCCAGGAGCCCTGCCGGTGGGAGGCAGCACCGCTCACTCCCCGCCCCGAGCCCTTCCGGCAGCCTCTCCCGGCCTTGCCTGGCGAGGGGGTGCCCATGCAGGCTGACCGGCTGGCTCTCGCCGGATCCCGGTGTCTCGTCTCACCGCGGCCCTAGATAAGGGCCCGGCTCAAAGCGGCTTTGTTCAGGCAACAAAAGGACATTTCTGTGGCGCCCTGGGAGCCGGGCCGCGGGCTGGCCCGCGCCGTGGAGGCCCTGGCCCATCCCCGGCACCAGCTCGGAAACCTTAGCCCAGCGCCGGCTGCCCGGGCGGCTGGGGACGCACCTGCCGCGGGCTTCCCAGGCCCTCGGGCCCACAGGCGGTGTCTCCTTTCTGAGCTCCGGCCTGGCCCTGCCCGCAGCCACTGGTGTCCGCTGCCCAGCTCCTGGCGGCAGGGCCCAGGGCCTCCCGCCTCCACAGGAGGGCGGGCTGGGGGGCAGGTACTTGGCCAGGAAGCCTGGCACAGCCCACAGGCACCTGCTCCCGGGCCCGGGCCTGCACACCACAGGCCTGTCTCCTGGCCTTGCCCATGCTGTGCCCTCGGCCGGGGCACCTTCCCGCACCTTCCCCAGCTGACTGACGGCAGGCCCTGGGACCTGGACGTGGCCTGGGAGGGACCACGTGGGATGTGTCCTGGGCTGCACTGAGGCTCCTGGGAGTGTGGTGGGCTGAGCTGTGGCCCCCCAAAGGATGGGAGCGATGCAGCCACAAGCCCGGGACCACGGAGGCCGCCAGCCACCGCCAGGGCCTGCGAGGCCGGGAGGGCCACCCCGTAGCGCCTGCCCGCCCGCGGCTGCAGGCTCAGCCTGGGAACTGAGGGAGCCCATTTCCGTTGTGTTAAGCCACAGAGTGAGTGGTGCTTTGTCATGCAGCAGACGCCCCGCCCCGCAGGCAGGCACAGCCTCCCCGTTCCGTTCCGGGGCCCTAGCCTGG